>NC_063357.1:22625799-22642092 GCF_021869965.1 Rhincodon typus | reverse complement strand
GACAGGGTTTGGAGTGGTCGCTCTTGTGAGTGTCCCTTGTTACTTACACGAAGATTGTCTCCCCTTCCCCGGAGCTACCATCCACCCACTCTCCAGTACCTCCATGTCACCTACTCACACTTCCTGCATGCAGGTGCAGGAACTAAACAAAAAGGCAGATGGAATCTTGGACTTAATTGCTAGAGGGTTGGACCCTAAAAATAGGCAAGTCTTGTTACAATTGTACAGGGTGTTGGTGAAGCCACACCTGGAGCATTATGTACAATTTTAGATCCCAGATTTAAACAAAAAGGATGTTCTGACATTGGAGATTCACTCACTAGGCTAGTTCCTGGGTTGACATAGATGAATTTACAAGAATAGCTAAATAAGTTAGGTTTTATCCATTTGAGTTGATTTTATTGAAACAAAGAAGATTCAGAGAGGGCTTGATGAAGCAGATGTTGGAAAGATGTTTTCACCAGTTGGAGAATATCTAACTGAGGGACATAGAGACAGAATAAGGGGACAGTCATTTAAAACTGAGATGCAAAGGAATTTCTTCTGAGTGTAGTGAATGTCTGATTCTGTACCCCAGGGAACTGTGGGGGCTAGATCACAAAGTCTTAAAAAGGAGGTAGATCGAGTTTTTTAATATCAGGCAGTTGAGGACAATGATGAACTAATACAAAAGAGGAGGTCAGGCCTGGAACAGATCAGTCATGATCTTGTTGAATAATGAGCAGGCTTGAGGGGCCAAATAACCTACTACTCCTATTTGTTATGTTCTTGTTTTCATTCCATCATTGTTGATTTTGGCTGTGCTGCTAGGGACTTCAACCATGATTATAACAATGTTGGATGTAATATGCTTGTCAACTTGAAATTGACAGTGTTTGTAATCTAAGGTGTGGCTGTGAGAGTTGCAGTGCTAAGTGTTTTGAGTAATGTTTAAGATATGAATGTAGTGTATGAGTTGTGATTGCGAGAAACTGCTGGTAAGCAAGAGGAGTGTTTTACATACTGCAGTGTGAGCAAATTATGCAGTTGGTCAAATATGACATTGGAAGATATAAATACTGACTTTGAAGTCCAAATGAAATCGTTGAACTTCTTGAGTCATTGTCTGCCTCTAGTCCTCTGGACCAGAACGTTGTTGTTACCTGAATCCAATAACTTAATATTTGAATGGAGACCCTCCTAGACCTCTGTGGATGGATGGCATCTTTTGTCCTCTCCAGTTTTTTGTAGCACTGTCTGTAATGCAATATCAGAACATCTTGGAGCCTGCTATAAGCTATCTTATGCCATTATTGTATTTTCCAGGTAAAAATCATCAATTCTTGAATGACACCTGGTACCTACTCCAGTCAAATGCACTTCCACCCGAAAGACGTGCAAGCTGGCTTTTAGGTCGTTTTAAGCTAGCCTGAATTGATACGATCCTTTCAAGGTTGCCTCTGCTCAGGCATGCAACCACTCAACAGTACACTTAACTCTGGTTTCATGTCACAGTTGTTCAAATTAGTAGGCAGCAGGAAGTTTGTATGATGCTTGCATTGTAAATAATTGACACATGTTAATAGCGCATTGAAATCTCAATACTTATTTTGCTTATCAAATTTTGCAGTCAAAGCATTATATTGTCTTTTAGCAGAAACATATGGACTGTCACTACTTGTCAAGAAAACTAATGAACGTTTAAGCAAAATAAACAATGTTGAATGAATTTTTACATTAGAGAAATATTAAATTCCTCTTAATTGAAAACTTGGAGGGTGTGTGTAATATGCACTCATGTGCCACAAGAAATTGTGACAAGTCAGAAAATTTCTGGTTGAAGATGGATTCATTAGTGCAAATGTGGTGTCCATTATGGTGGTTATTGCATGTAATGTCTTCAAATATGCAATGAAAACAATTTCGATGATGAAAATAGAAAAAAGCTGAAAATGCTGGAGATCATAAACGAAACCAGGAATTGCTGGAAGAACACAGCAGGCCAAGCAGCATCTGTGCAGAGAAAGCAAAGTTAATGTTTTGGGTCCAGTGAATCCTCTTCAGAACTCCTGCACTGAACTTAAGAAGTTCTGAAGGGCCACTGGACCTGAAATCTTAACTCTGCCTACTCTCCACAGATGTTGCCTGACCTATTGAGTTTTTCCAGCAATTTCCAACTTCCAATGATGGTTGCATGTTCTTTAAATATATATTAAAACGCAGTTGGTGCAATTATCCTTGCATGTGGAACATTCTTTCCATAGTGCTAGTTTCCAATACCTTTGGACTAGGTGAGCAAGATTTCAAAGGATTGCCCTTCACACTAGGCTTCTCAGCTTTTGTATTTTTAAAACTAGAAAAGAGAAAGAATTGTAAACAGAATATTTGAATTTGCTCTACTGAAATAGTAAGTAGTTATTATGTGAAGTATCCTTTTTGAAGAAATAAGGACTAATCTAATTTCTAGTAACGTTACTTGGATTTTCTTGTTCCTGAATTTTAGTGGTCCAATTTACGTTGAGTAACCTAATTGGAAGTGAGCAGTTTACATTGCAATGTAAGATTACATGCCACAATACCTCTGCCTTGCAGTGGCACGAATGCAGAAATGCTTCATTAGCCTCAATGTTGGTCATTATTTTAGTGTTGTTGCTTGTAGGAAGTCACTAAATAAATTTCAACATGTTTTTTTGGATTAGGAAGTGATTTCACTGCTGAATTTTGGTTTATTTAAATCAAAAATAAGTCAAATTTATAAAATGTGCATCTATCAAGGCAGTTGGACTTTTTTCCAGGGTATTGAATTTTTTTTTGTTTTATACCATTTCTTTAATACAACCTTGTGCTGATCTTTGGCAGAAAGCATGTGTGTGTGTAAGTGAGATAGGCTATTTCTGACTTTGTGCGCCTATAGATGAGCTTAAAAGTATTTATATTTCTATTTACAATACAGTATAAATTTAAACATGCAATATTTTATGCTGCAGTGTAATTGAAACAGCAGCTTATTCCCTGAAATTTGTTTGTCCTCTATTGATTTTAAGCTCTTGACCGAAATCATTTCAGGACAATATAAAATTGACAAATCTGCAAGAAGTTGTGAAGTTTGATGGTTTCCTTGGAGATTACTATGTGGCAGGACATTCAATGAACAATGAGCAGACATTATTATTATTGAAAACTAATCATTTAATTATCTCAAGTACAAGATATTGTTGAGTCGCTATGGGAAAAAATGACTTGAAATAAGTACTTTAAATGCAAACTTTATCTAAGCAAATCTCTCCTTTTTAAAAAAATTAAGTGCCCTTTTAAAAGCAAATTAATGAAGTTGAATTAAGATATTACACTTACAAGCTAAGTAACAGTATTGTTTTCAACAAATCTCCTGTAGGATCCAAGGTTAAAAGACATTGCTTCACAGTGAAATCATGGAATTGGGGTTTCATTAAAAAGTCCTTTGCTAAATGATCAACAAAACATACAAAGATCTTCTTGATATCAAATTTGATCAAAATGTTTTTGCTTTTCAAAACAAACCTTTTCAAAACACTTTTTGAAATTGGAGCAAATGTTTGTACGCTTTTTCAATACTAGAATAATTGTGATCTAAGTCATGTTTAATTGTTAACTTGAGAATTGTGTTCATGGCATTGCCCTGTGTAAGGACAGTCTGTGCTGCATAACTTGTCCTGATCATCGCTGGCAATTGTATGCTCGTTTTAGATTCAAGTTAACTTGCTATCTGCGTTCATTTCAAGTCAAAATGCCAAAATGATCAGCCCTGTTATGACCAGCTGAGAGAAGTGCAACTTGGGGCAAATCTAAATATTCCAGTAATTAGCAGTATTGCTTTCAAAACCTGTGATTTTGATTACTTTTTTGACACTTGATGCTATATCTTGAAGTATAATCATCTTGCATGGCCCATGCTTTGTTTTAAAAAAGGCTTTGAATATTTAGGAATTCACATTATTCTTTGTAATTTAATTTATTTTCCATCTGTGTGGCCCAGGGAACTTAAGACTACATTTTACCATTTAAAAAAAAGACTCCTCGATGAAGTCCGATAAGCATAATCGGTGTGTAAATTAATGAAGGTCAAATTAACCAAAGCACAGAACAAACCATTTGACATTGACTTTAAATTATCAATTGTATGTTCAAGTTCTGATAGTAATTGATTTCTCAGTTGGGCTGAGATCGACTGCTTAATGCTACCTATCATAAATGTTGTGTTCTTTTAATATTGGTCATGAAGAGTAATTGATTAATTTACTGCACTCTCAAACTTAAACAGGATTTGGCTGTTATATAAAGAACCAGAAATTGACACTGAATATTAATGATCTTTAGTTAGTCTTAAATCTTCCGAGATGAAGCAGAGGTATTACGGCTGTATTGATTGACCAAGGCTTTTATTGGCTTTATCTTTTCCAAAATAAAGGAAGTTTTTTGTTTTGTATAAAGTCCTGAACTGTCAATTGAATGGCTTTGATTTCTGCATAAATGTAGCTGATTATTTCTAATTGTTTCCTGTCTTTTGTTTTCAGAATTTCAGCATCTATTTTGCATTTTGAGTATACTGTAGCCAGAATTTTATTTAGAGTTTTTAATCCCTGTTTCTGGTCCATTTCCTGTAATGGAACATTTACTGTTGTTACCTAAACAGTTTCAATCATTGATATGATGTTCCACTGTGTATTGCAGTATGTAATATTCATTTTAATGTTTTTAAAGTTTCCGTACATGTAAGGCATTGAAATATTGGTTTGAAATGTGCCAAGATGAACTGGGAAAAGCGCAGAATATTTGCTACTTGTGCTACCAGTAACAACAGTGAAGTTTAGTGCATTAGCTACTCTGTAATGCTTGCTTTGGGAAAGGAAACAATTGTATTTAGACACAAGGAGTAGGGTGCAAATACCCATTGGCCCAACATTACTTCAAGGTAGCGTTTTGATGCTACTAGAAAACTTGGAGTGATTTACCTTCATATTTTTAAATCTGAAGTTGAGTCATGCTTGATTTGTATTCATTGCTAACCCTTTATTTATAACTGCTAAATTTATTCTGTAAGTCTTTATCTAAAGGCTTTCTAAATTGAGCTTTTATTTTATCATCGTGGTTAATTGACAGGATTACAGCTTTCTCAGTACTGGAAATGTCTTATTTAAGATTTCTTCTCCTCCTTCATTTCCCCACCAACGCATCCCCCCACAAACCTTTCCATGCCCCACACTTTTTGATATTGATACAATATTGTTTTACACGCACACAGCTATCACTAGAAAATATAGGAGTCAATGACAGGGTTTTCTTCAGTGAAGGAAAGAGGAATTTTATTAACATTAAACCTGAAAGAGAATAGTAAAATATGGCATCAAAGGTATTTTGCACACATAAGGTGAGAATGGTACAGAAGAGAAAATAAAGCTATGTAACTTTAGCTCTTAGTGTTTTTGAGGTGTGAGGGAAACCCAAGCCCACAACTGTTTACATGTGTTGTTTCCTCAGCAATAATGACATTTGTAGAATTCTGGTGTTCTCAATGCTTTTTCACTCGGCATTTTGGGAGGCTGGGGGTAGCGAGCACACACCTCCAGGAAATGTGACCACAGATCACTTGAGCATTAATTGAATGGTACCCCTTCCTGTTGATGAATTTGACAGTATTGTGATATAGTGCCCTCAGTCTGTGGCACCCTGCATTTTGGGGAAGCCAGCTTCCCGAATCCTTCTGCAGCACTAACCACGTCTTCAGGGAACATTATTAACCTGTGCGATCTCTCACACATTACGATCACTGTCTTGATGCAGTGTGGGTGTAAAACTGAGAGATCCCACAGAGATCACCCATCGCTGCCTGGAAGGAACTGGTCACAGATGAATAGTACTGCAGTGACCATCACATCCACTAGGAGAGGGTGGCCTCCCAATCCTGCAGCCCTCATGCTCCAATCCAGAATCCAACACAATTCCATCACCATGGCCCAGGCCACATGGAGCCTGCATTGACACTGCACTTTACTCATGCCCAGGTAATGGAGTCGGGACTGGGAAACTTGGTCTCTTGCATAATCCCTGTGCCTAGAGAGGCCCAGCAGCTATGACCTCTCTGTAAGCTGGGTGTTTCTTGTCCTCCACATTAGCCTGATGCTTGCTGTTGGTCTTGCTTCTTCTGTGTCTGTCTTTGCCATCATTGGTAGGCAGCCACAGCAACCAACAACCCATCAATATCAGGGTCCATAATTCTCAGTGAAATGGACCCAAACTCAGTGCAGAAGCAGTTTCTTAACTGTTCTGACATCTAAGAAACTCTATCAGTGGCTTACCCTGCAAATGAGGACTGAGCATACTTCATCACATGAGACATGTTGGACACAGATAATAGGAGACATGTCTACGTTAGTCATTCACATGCCACCTCAACATGTGCAGTCACTTGCTAAAGGTGCCTTGCTAGCTGTGTAACTGCTACATGTCAGCAAAAAGAGGCTGCTTGCAGTGCAGCATCACCCTCAACCCTTCACCCACATCACTGCATTCTGGACTAACAATTGTTACATTACATGACAGATGAGGACTCAAACTTGTGTGTCTCATTCAAGACTCTGAGAGTTGGAATGAATAGTGATTTCCCTTCAGCCAGTGCTCGCCTTTTGTATCGCAAATTAGACCTGGGCATCTCAGTAATGTTGAACTTAGCAGCAATGAGGAAGAAATGTACTATGGGGTGGGGGCGTGGGGTGGGGGGAGGTGGTGGGAGGTGGTGGTGGGGAGGTGAAATGAGGCAACCGTGGTTGACAAGGAAAGTTAGGGACGACGCAAAAGCAAAAGAAAACACAAATAATGTCGTGAAGATCAGGGGGAAGCCAGAGTATTGGGAAGCCTTTAAAAACCAGCAGAGGGACAACTAAAATAGCAGTAAGGAGGGAGAAGATGAAATATGAGGGTAAGCTAATTAAGTAATACAAAAGAAGATTGCAAGAGTTTTTTTTAGGTATATCAAAGGTAAGAGAGAAACAAAAGTGAACACTGGACCATTGGAAAATGAGACTGGAGAAGTGGTAATGGGGAACAAAAATAGCAGAGGAACTGAATAGATACTTTGCACACACCTGCAACATACCAGAACTTCAAGAGAGTCAGGGGACAGAGGTGAGTGTATTGGCTATCACCTAAGGAGAAGGTGCTGGGGAAGCTGAAGGCTGTGATGGTGGATCACCCAGGCCCAATGGACTACATCCAGGGTTATGAAGGAGATAGCTGAGAAGGTTGTAGATTCATTGGTGGTGATCTTTCAGGAATCACTGGAGTCGGGGAGGGTCCCAGAAGACTGGAAAATGGCTATTGTAATACCCCTGTTTAAGAAGGGAGGGAGGCAGAAAATAGCAAGTTACAGGCCAGTTAGCCTGACCTCAGTTGATGGTAAGATTTTAATCTTCATTATTAAGAATGAGATTGTGGTATACTTGGAAGCATGTGGTTAAATAGGGCTGACTCAGCACAGCTTCATCAAGGTGAGATCATGCTTGACAAATCTGTAAGAATTCTTTCAGGAGGTAATAAGCAAGTTAGACAAAGGAGAGCCACTGGACGTGATCTATTTGGATTTCCAGAAGGCTTTTGAAAAGGTGCCACATAAGAAGCTTGTAAAAAAAATAAGAGCCCATGGCAAGGTACCGGCATGGGTAGAGGATTAGCTGACTGTCAGAACACAGAATGGAGATAGAATCTTTTTCAGGATGGCTGCTGGTGACTATTACAGTTCTGCAGAAGTCTGTATTTGGACCATAACTTTTCACATTATACATTAATGATCTGGACAAAGGAACTGCTAAGTTTGCAGATGACACAAAGACAGGTAGAGGGATAGGAAGTGTTGAGGGGCAGGGAGGCAACAGAAGGATTTGGACAGACTAGGAGAGTGGGCAAAGAAGTGGTAGATGGCTAATAATGTGGGAAAAAGTAGGGTTATGCACTTTGGTAGGATGAGTAGCGGCGTAGAAATTCACCAAAGGTCCTCAGACAGCAACTTACAAATTCACAACCACTTCCATCAAGGAGGACAAGGGCAGAAGATATATGGGGACACCACCACCTTCAAGTTCCCCTCCAAGCCACTCACCATCCTGACTTGAAAATATATCACCATTCCTTTACTGTCGCTGGGCGAACCTAATGGCATTGTGGGTGAACCCACAGCAGGTGGATTGCAGCGGTTCAAGAAGGCAGCTCACCACCAACTTTCTCGAGCAACTAGGGACTGGCAACAAATGCCAGCCAGCCAGTGATGCCCACATTCCACAAGTAAATGGAAAAAAAGGACTATTTTATAAACGGGGAAAGGCTTTGAAATCTGAAGCATAAACGGTCTAGGGAGTCCTAGTTCAAGATTCTCTTAAGGTTCACATGCATGTTCAGCTGGCAGATAGGAAGGCAAATTCAATGTTAATGTCAGCAGTACATCTTTGTTGTTGTATTCTAGCCCTCTTGAAATGAAGGCTGCATATGGCTCTGGTCAGACCACATTTGGAATATTGTGAGCAGTTTTGGGCACCATTCTAAGGAAGGATGCGCTGGCATTGGAGAGTGTCCAGAGGAGGTTTACAAGAATGAGTCTGGCAATGAAGAGCAGTTCTTAGGAGGAGCAGTTGAGGATTCTGGGTCTGTACTCAGAGTTTAGAAGGGGGGATCTGATTAAAGCTTACAGGATATTGAGAGGCCTGGATAGAGTGAAGGGGAGAAGATTTTTCTACTAGTAGGAGGGACAAGGACCAAGGACACAGCTTAAGTGAAAAGAAAATCCTTTAGAACTGTGATGAGGAAGTTCTTTAACCAGAGGGTGGTGAATCTGTGGAACTCATTGCCACAGAAGGCTGTGGAACCTAGTCATTGAGTGTCTTTGAGAGAGATAGCTAGGTTCTTGATTAGTATGGAGATCAAAGGTTACAGGGAGAAGGCATGCGAATAGGTTTGAGAAATATATCATCCCTGAGTGAGTGGCGGAGCAGACTTGATGGGTCAAACAGCTTAATTCTACTCTTGTATCTTATGGTCTTACAAAACCTGTACCTAAGAAGCTGGAACTTTAAGCCTATAAGCACGTCTACTAAAAGGCCAGGAAAGCCACATTAAAGGAAAACATAGGCCAAAAAGGTAACAATAAAAGGAGATACAATTTCAAAGAAAAAACTAAAGATCTTCACTAACTTAATTATGGAATGGGCAACCAATGACAGATTGAATGAATTACAACTATGAAAATAATGCATATACAGTTTTAATTTACTGATCAAGTGTCGAACAATCCAGAGAACAGAGTTCTGAAAATTTTGCTTGTCATCAGCAAGAAGTGGTCTCACAGAATTATCACATCTGGTCTTTCTGTCATCATATAAAAGAGCTCAGTGTTCTGAGTTTTATATTCTATAGGAAGAATAGAAAAGGAGGCAAGAAAGGAGGGGGTGGGGTGGGGGGGGAAGGTGGTGGCGTTTTGATTAAGGAATACATTGCTGCTGTAACTAGGGAAGTTACTTCTGAAAAATTGCCCAGTGAAAATATATGGGTAGAAATTACAAATAAGAAAAGAAAGATCACTTTGGGATTGTACTATAGGCCTCCCAGTAGTAAGAGGGAAATTGAGAAACAGATATGCAGGGAGATCTCGGATGTATGTAAGCAAGATAAGGTTGTAATAATGGAGGATTTTTAATTTTCCAATGCTGACAGGGGCTACCATAGTGTTAAAGGTTTGGATGGTGAAGAATTAGTCAAATGTGTTCAAGAAAATTTTCTTTATCTATATGTCGATGCTCCTACTAGAAAACGAACAAAACTAGACCTTCTTTTGGGCAATAAGGCAGGGCAAGTGACTGAAGTAAAAGTGGGGATCACTTTGGGTCTAGCGATCATAATTCTATTAATTTCAAAATAGTTATGGAAAAGGATATGTCTTCTGTAAAAGTTAAAGTTTTTTAATTGGAGTAAGGCAAATTTTAATGATGTGAGACAAGTACTTTCAAAAGTTGATTGGAGTAGACTGTTTGCAGGTAAAAGGACGTCTGAAAAGTGGAAGGTGTTCGAGTGTGATGAGAGTTTAGAGGCATTTTGTTCCTATTAAAGTGAAGGGTAAGGCTGGTAAGATTAAGGAACAAGGAATGAATAAAGATATTGAGGTTCTAGTCAAGAAGAAAAGAGAATCTTATTTTAGATATAGACAACTTGGTTCAATTGAATCTTTTAATAAATATAAAGAGTGTAGGGGCATTCTTGAGAGAAATCAGGAAGGCAAAGAGGGGATATGGGATAGCATTGGCAGATAAGGTTAAGGATAATCCAATGAGATTCTAAAAATACATTAAGAGCAAAAGGGTAACTAGAGAGCATTGGGCCTCTTAAAGATCAAGGAGATCGTCTTTGTGTTGATCCCCAGGAGATGGGAGAGGTACTAAATGGATATTTTGTCAGTTTTTACTGTGGAGAAAAAAGTGGAGTCTAGAGAATGCAGAGAAATAAACTGTGATGTTTTAAAAACAATTCACATTACAGAAGAGGAAGTTGAAGAGGTCTTAGAAATATAAAGGTAGATAAATCTCTGGGAGCTGATCTAATGTATCCCAGAATGTTGTAGGAAGTAAGGGAAGAAATTGCAAGACTCCTTGCAGAGATATTTGCATCATCTATAATTACAGGTGAAGTGCCTGATGACTGGAGGGTACCTAATGTTGTGCCTGTGTTTAAGAAAGGTTGTAAGGGGAAACCAGGGACCTATAGACCTGTGAGTCTAACTTCCGTAAATTGTTGGAGGTGATTATAAAAGATAGGATTTATGGACATTTAGAGAGGAAAAAATTGATTAGGGATAGTCAGCGTGGTTTTGTGTGGGGAAAATCCTGTGTCACAAACTTGAGTTTTTTTGAGGAAGTTACCAAAAAGATTGATGATGGCAGAGCAGTAGACATTGTTTATTTGGATTTTAGTAAAGCCTTTGACAGGGTTTCGCATGGTAGACTGCTTGGTGAAGTTAGGTCACATGGGATTCAGGGGTAGCATGCCAATTAGGTATATTATTGGCTTAATGGTCAGAGACAGAGGGTCATTTTTCAGACTGGAGGCTTGTCACCAGTGGTGTTCCACAGAGATCAGTTCTGGGTCCTCTTTTGTTTGTCAGTTATATAAATGATTTGGATGAGAATATAGGAGGCATGGTTAGTAATTTTGCAGATGACACCAAAATTTGTGGCATAGTAGATGGTGAAGAAGGTTTTCTAAGATTACAAAGGGATCTTGGATCAAATGGATCAATGGGCTGAAAAATGGCAGATGGGTTCAATCTGGATAAATATGAGGTATTGCATTTTGGTACAACAAACTTTGGCAGGGCTTATATAATTATTGGTATGGTCTTGAGTAGTGTTGTAGAACAGAGGGACCTAGGGATGCAGGCACATAGTTCTTTTGAAGTTTGCAACACATATGGACAGGGTGGTTGAAAAGGCATTTGGCACGCTTGCCTTCATTGCTGAGTCCTTTGAGCATAGGAGTTCGGAAGCCATGTTGAGGTTGTACAGGACATTGGTGAGGCCTCTTCTGGAATACTATGTCCAGTTCTGGTCACCCAGTTGTAGGAAGGATATTATCAAGCTGGAGAGGGTTCAGAAGAGATTTCCCAAGATGTTGCCAGGTGTGGAAAGCTTTAGTGATAAAGAAAGGCTGGATAGGCTGCGACTTTTTACACTGGAGCATAGAAGGTTGAGGTTTGGGATGGGAGATTTCAAGACTATGGGGCACATTTTTAAGGTGAGAGGAGAGAGATTTAAAAAAGTAATGAAGCAATTTTTTTACAGAGAGGGTGGTTCGTGTGTGGAATGAACTTCCTGAGGGAGTGGTGGATGCGAGTACAATTATAATGTTTAAAAGACATTTGGACAAGTACGTGAATAGGAAAGGTTTGGAGGGATATGGGCCAGGAGCAGGCAGATTGGACTAATTTGGTTTGTGATCATGTTCGGAATGGACTGGTTGGACCGAAGAGTCCGTTTCCCTGATGTATGACTCTATAAAGAAAGTACTTGCAGACCAACTCAGGATGAAAAGTAATTTCAGGATTAACGGACTACAACTAATATCGTACAGAAAGTCACCCCAAGAGTCAATTGACCAGTTAGCTGCAGATACAGAAGCAAAGGATACATGTGTGACTTCTCTGAAGAAAGCTGCGAGAGTCTCATCAAATTACTTTAATTAGTTATTATCTTTAAACCAACAGGAAGGATCTTTTAGCCAAGTAAGAGGGCCATATCATTGATATTTTACTTGAGAATGGATATATGTACAAAGCCATAGTAGCAGGCCAACCACAACTATATGCTTTAGGTGCAATCAACACTATTACTATGGTCAGCAAAGCATTCCGAACAGCAAAATCTGGAATACATCTGCTTTGACTCACATGTTCTAAAACTGTCCAGGTTTTCTAAATATCTGTAGACCATGTGGCATCAAAGGTCATTGGGCACACATGTGCAAGAAGTTAGATTCCAAAGACAGACCCCAGCACACAACACAGATAACCATTGAGACCATACAACACTAACACAGGCAGCAAGGAAACATAAACCCATAAGAAATATGAATAGAAGTAGTCTGTTTAGCCCCTCAAACCTGCTCTAACTTTCAATAGGATTATAGCTGATTCACATTTCTCCAGTCCACTTTCCTGTCCCACCCCCCTTAATTCCCCTGCTGATCAAGAATCTATCCCTGCCTCAAATGGCAATTGCCAAGTTTGAGAAACCATAAGAGTTGAAAAATGCCATTGCCCAAGATGGCCTGATAGTTTTAAGGAAATATCAGACAACATTTGTTTATTTTAGCCATACAGAGATGAATTTTGGTATATCATGACAAGTCATTTTCAGGGGCAAACAAGTCTTAATATCACAAGCGTTATGCCAAAATATCATGTTTGTATTACACCAGGAATGCACAAGGTTTGCACATGAATTGGTGTGTTGATTCAGGTTATTCAATGACTTATGAATGCATGTGAGCCATGAAAATGTACCGAGCCCAGCATTGGAGTGAGCATCTACGTTCACATGATGTACCATCCATTCTTTGGTTGAAAGTAGCATCAGGCATATTTGCGATGCATGAGGAAGACGTATATTCTTGTTACTGATTGATTACTTCTCCAGATTTCCCTTGTTTGGCTTAGCGCCCACAACCATCAAGGTACAACCATCACCAAATGCAATCATTGCTGATAAGATGAACATTGTTTTCAGTTTCTTCAGTACACTGTAATGGATAGCGATGAGAACAGATCACAGTTCATTAACAAACTTTTTAATGACATGTACTAAGTGAGGACTATCCCATATCATGTTGTGCTCCCCATCATTCGTACTCAAATAATCTAGCACAATATATGGTAGCTACTATCAAATCAATGTATATTCTGGAAGCCTTTGCTAGTATCCATGTACTTGTATTTCAAACTTGATCTCTACCCAGTGAACTGTTTTGATAGTTGATAGCAACCTGCTTGCTTATTGTGCATCTCTTTCATGCTTGTCTACCTCTGAAGAAGAGTGTCCTCTGTCTTGGAATGGTTAGACAAATGATTGCTTTCTGACCACAATTTGTACTGGGCGTGTTAGTCTATAAAAATGAAGCAATACAATTGTGAAAATCTTGTTTTGACCAAAGGCTTCCAGAATATGTAACCAGTCTAGATCATGTAAAATCATTAATGATCATTTGCAATGTAATAACAAATTCAGCTCAGACCGGACCAAGTGAGGAAGGAAACTCTGCAGTGATGTGAGTCACTGCAACTAACAGCAAGACAACCAATGTGTAAAATGAGCACAACACAGAACAACATGTACCTCTCTGGATGGTTATATGATCGCTAGATCTGGATGAGCTGTCAGACCACTAAAGCGTTATGTTGAAATTTGAAATGTTAATCTTGTAAGCTATTTTACTTGTTTGTATAATAATCAATTTAACAGCAAATGTATATATACAACTAGATATATCTGCTGGGATAATTGTTTATTGCTGGAAAAAAGGGATGTTGTGTTATGTCTTGCAGTTAGTATGTCAGTAAGAGAATGTGCTCATGTTATC
Source organism: Rhincodon typus (assembly GCF_021869965.1). Lineage (NCBI taxonomy): Eukaryota > Metazoa > Chordata > Chondrichthyes > Orectolobiformes > Rhincodontidae > Rhincodon > Rhincodon typus. Next base: position 22,627,968 of record NC_063357.1, on the reverse strand, counting down.
ATCACTGTATCGTAGCATATGACCTGACAGTATAACGATCTTAGAACTCTATCTTAACTTGGGTCACTTGAAGCAAGACATGCTGATGGAAGGTAGTTACTCTTTGTTACTGAATACCTTAATATGGATATTGCTGCCTGGGCTAGCATTTATTTCCCATCTCTAATTGCACTTGAACTGAGTGGCTTGCTAGGCTATTTCAGAAGGCAGTTCAGTCAACCACATTCTGTAATTCTAGAATCAAGTGCAAGCTAGACAAGGTAAGGCTGGTAGTTTTCCATTCCTAAATGGCATCAGTGAACTAGTTTTTTGTTTTGACAATTGACAGAGGTTACATGGTCACAATTAAGTTATCTTTATATTTCAGAATTTTTATTAAATTCAGTTTTCACCATCTGCCTTGTGTGGATTTGAATCCATGTTCCCAGAAGATTCATCATGTGCCTGTGAATTTTACTGAGCTGTAATAAATATTGATTGGATTTTTCAATACCATGTTATCCTCTCCCAGACTCTTACGTTATGGAGAATAACATAAGCATTGCTGCATTAGATAAAGTCACCCTGCTTAAGCAAAACAAACATCAGTCACTATTTGTACTGAATCCTTTGGTTTTATATTTATTTTTTCTGGCACCTCATAGAACATTTAGGAATTTTATTCAACATCAAGTGTACTAAACAGTGATGGTATTGTGATGAGTCAAATTGTTACCACTCTAACACTACCCCAATTACAATAGGCTAAATCTGAATAAGCTGTGGAACATATCTAGCATTATCCAGGGCTAGAAGATTTAAATATCTCATTAGATTTTTTTTCATATCCATCAAGGGAGCTGCAAAAGAAATTTATCAGTGAGATGATTATTATGTTTTATCTAGCTAAGCATAATTAACAAGGTCATGACTGGAACTTTTGTATTACAGAAGTTGAAATTCATTAGGAGAAACCTCTCCAATTTATACCAGAAATATCTGACAATTATCCTTCAATATTGCATATCAACTCAAAATCCTCTGCAGTAATTGGCATTAAAGCCTGACATATGCTTTCTCTCACCCAGAGAACACGCTTCCTTTGAAACTTTATCATGTACATACTGCACAAGAGCTGAAACAGTTAATCATTTGGGAGGACAGGATGTCCAGAAGACTTGCCACCTATTCAAATGGAAAGTGTGTATGAGGAGAAGCAGGCATGGGGGTGAAAACCAAAGCATCCTCGCTTTCAGATTCAGCTGTGGAATTGCTTAGTAAACAAATCATCTTAGCTCATTTCCTCAATGGCAATGTTGGCAAGCATGAAGTAACTGATACAGGTGAATTTCAAAGTCATTTGTCCCAGCACCTTATCAGCATAGCTAGGGTAAATTATCCTCTTGACATCTTCTCATCTTGAAATTACCATCCCACCAGCATCCACATCCGTTGGATCATTTCCTGCCATTGCCCAGAGGATGACACCACCAGAGACACATTCTCCTCCTCTTCCTGGTCAGCCTTCCACAGTGATTGTTCCCTTTGGACATCTTGTTCCACTTGTCCTCCACACTCAATGCCTCCCTACACCCGCATGGCACCATCCCTTGCAATTGCAGAAGGTGTAACACCTGCCCATTTACTTCCTCAGTTCTTACTATCCAATATTCCAACATCAATTTCCAGGTGAAGCAGTTGTTTTCTTGCACTTCAATCAATCTAGTCTACTGTATTCGCTGCTCACAATGTGGTCTGCTGCACTAGGCAATCGCTTTGCAAAGCACCTATGTTCTGTCCAAAAAAAAAAGACCCTGAGCTTCTGGTTGCCTGCTACTTCAAAACACCACTGTGCTCTCTGGCCAACATCTCTGTCTCAGGCTTGCTCCAGTGAAGCTCAGTGCAAGCTGGAAGAACAGCATCTCATTTTCTGCTTGAGGACCGGCAGCATTCAGGACTGAAAGTAGTGATTAATAATTTAGGGCCTAAGCACCTTCTCCCATGTTCCCATGTCCCCAACCAACCCCCCACATGCCAGACGTTGTTATCACGTGGGCTGCTAGCAGAAAGAACCCAATGTCAGCCACTAATTGTCCCCATTGACAGCTGTTGATTCTCCCAGGCTGACCTTTCCCCATTCCTTTTTCTGCCCAACTGTTTTTCTCTCTCTCTCTCTCTCTCTCTCTCTCT
>NC_063357.1:22625124-22625789 GCF_021869965.1 Rhincodon typus | reverse complement strand
TCTCTCTCTCTCTCTCTCTCTCTCTCTCTGGGTTCCATCTCTACCCATCGTTCACTCCTCCCCCTTCCCCCGACCCCATCTTCATCGTATGTGCCAGCCTTTTCCTAGCCAAAATCAGTTCTGAAGGAGGGTCACTGGACCCAAAACATTAACTGAGATGGCAATTTGGTGGTCATGTTGGACTCAAAATCTATCAAATTTTCCTGTGCAGTTGAAAAACCTCCTCATTATGTATCTGTATCCAGTTTTGGAAGGTTTTGTGGTGCAGCAGTGGTGGTGACCCTACCACTGGAGTAGAAATCCTGGGTTCGAACCCCAGCTGTCGGCTTTTCCAAGAAGGTTGAATGAAATAACTGGAAATGTTTTGTGAAATAGTTGCCTCTAAATAGGAAGTTTAGCTAGGGGTATTGAAGCAGCACTATTGAAAATCAGTAAACGAAAGCAATTACAATGATGTTTCAGAGATAGTAGGAACTGCAGATGTTAGAGAATCTGAGATAACAAGGTGTAGAGCTGGATGAACACAGCAGGCCAAGCAGCATCAGAGGAGCAGGAAGGCTGATGTTTCGGGCCTAGACCCTTCTTCTGCAGTTCCTACTATCTCTGAAACAGTTGCTGGGAAAGCTCAGCAGGTCAGGCAGCATCTGTGAAGGAAAAAAAATCAG
>NC_063357.1:22556769-22620124 GCF_021869965.1 Rhincodon typus | reverse complement strand
CCCCCTTCCCCTCCCCCATTTCTGAAGAAGGGTCTAGGCCCGAAACGTCAGCTTTCCTGCTCCTCTGATGCTGCTTGGCCTGCTGTGTTCATCCAGCTCTACACCTTGTTACATCAGTGAATGTTTGTTGTTTAGATTTAAAATGCAGCTGTTTTTTTAGGAGGGATTTTAAATGGCAGCATGCAGCCAAAGCTATGAATGGATTTGTTTTAAAACTTATTGTTTCGCCTAAACTAGTTTGAGTATTTTATCTCCATTGATTTTCAAACATGATCATTTGAAATCATAGGAGGAAAGTAAACCTCAAATTTCCGGAGTAGATGGGAAGAATTGGAGTGTTACCCTAAATATTTGCATGTAAATGTGAACCAACTTGATCAGAAACTGACAGCACCAAAAAGGGAAAGTTAAATCTTTCTCAGGAGTTATAGTCATTGAGATGTACAGCACAGAAACAGACCCTTCAATCCAACTCGTCCATGCCGACCAGCTATCATAAATAAATCTAGTCCCATTTCCCTCTAAACCCTTCCTATTCATATGCCCATCAGACACCTTTTAGGTGTGGTGGTTGTACCAGCCTCCCCCACTTCCTCTGGCAGCTTGTTCCATAAACGCACCACCCTCTGCATGAAAAAGTTGCCCCTTAGGTCCCTTTCAAATCTTTTCCCCCTCACCTTAAACTTATGCCCTCTCATTTTGGACTCATCCACCCTGGGGAAAAGAGCTTGTCAATTTACCCTATCCATGTCCCTCATGATTTTATAAACCTCTATAAAGTCACCCTTCAGCCTCTGACATTCCAGGTAAAATAGCCCCAGCCTATTCAGCCTCTCCCTATAGCTCAAACCCTCCAACACAGCAACATCCTTGTAAATCTTTTCTGAATCCTTTCAAATTTCGCAACATCCTTCCTATAACAGGGAGACCAGAATTACATGCAGCATTCCAAAAGTTGCTTAACCAATGTCCTGTACAGCCGCAACATGACCTCCCAATTACAATACTCAGTGCACTGACCAATAATGGCAAGCATACCAAACGCCTTCTTCACTATCCTATCTACATGTGACTCCATTTTCAAGGAACTATGAAACTCTCTTTGTTCAGCAACACTCTCCGGGATCTCAGCAATGTGTATAAGTCCTGCACTGATTTGCCTTTCCAAAATGTAGAACCTTACATTTATCTAAATTAAACTCTATCCGCAATTCACATAATTGGTATTCAGTAGAATATTTTACTATCTGCTCAGTATTTAAAAATAAACTGAAGAAGTGAATTAAATTCATTGTTAGGAATGGCAAAAGACATTGAAATGGACATTACCAGAAGAAAATACAGGGAAGAATGAGCAGGCAAATACATTTAACAAGATTGGTGCAGGTATAGTTAGAAAGTTTAACAACTGGTAGCAATCTTTAAATATATTTCTCTGGAATAGAGGGTCAATATAAAATGGTTACCAATCCAATGGGGACAGACAAAAGTTTGCCTTACCGAGTCACATTTCCATTGAAACAAGAATTCCATCTGATTACTTGCTTTTAATATTAGACAATCACAGACTTATTGGTTTTATATTGCATAATCTCAGAGCAAAGTATTTGCGTAAATCCAGTTTTTGCAGTAAATTTTAAAAATGCTGCACATAACATTGCGATCAACATTACTTTCATACCATCATCATTCCATTTTAATCAGGATTGTCTATTAGGTGAAGATTTGGACGTTCTTTCACTGCTGGCTAAAGTTTCAATAGCCAGTATACATTACAATTAGCTCGAATGCCTTTGCACAATTTTTTAATAGGTATATAGTAATCCCCGAAAGTAAAACCTGTAAGGCTTACAATTGGACAAATGGTTTGGGTAGATTTTCTGGTCCCAGAGGACACACAAAGAATGGTGGGCAGGTTAACGTAATTGGTATGAAGCAAAAACTCAGACTTTAGCCATCAAGAGGAATGTTAGTAACTTTAGTTCAACATCCCTGACAGCAAACGCCAAGATGTTTATGTATATATTTTAGCATCTTAGTACAACACTCTGAAATTAAGTCAGTCTTCCAAATCAACATCTGCTGAATTGAGTTTCTGGAGAAGGGTCCATACCCGAAATGTCAGCTTTCATGCTCCTCTGGTGCTGCCTGGCCTGCTGTGTTCCTCCAGCTCCACACTGTGTTATCTCTGACTCCAGCATCGGCAGTTCTTACTATCTGCTGAATTGAGAACCTTTACGCTTTAGAAACTGACTATATACAGCAGTGTATACCTAAAGACTTTCACTTCTTCCTGGACTTTCAGGATAAGTACCTGCTGCTTTGTCTTTATACTGACAGTTTGAAATGATGCTTCCATTGAGTTGCATTGTAAGTTCTCCAAGTATATTCAGGGGAGGGAAGGCTGGCTGTGTTCCTGAACCATGGTACAGCACCAGTGGATAACAACAAGAAGCAGTTTGTGGCTGATAGGCATGGTAGAGTGTACATGCCAAAGGGGAGCAGTTTGTATCTGAAGGTTGTAGAATCATGGATATGGCAAAGTGGAGATGGATGTGGTTGAAGGGCAAGGAACTGTGCATGTGGCAAGGGTAGGCTACTGTCTGTCCAACTAGTGGAGTACAGTCTGTCCTCGCCATAATTCCTGGTGTAGGCAGCTCATGTCGGTGGATGTGTCTTGTGATATTTTATGGGGAGAGATTTGTGGAGGTCGTAAAGGAAGTTGGATGTGGTAGGATAGGGCTTGGTAGGTCAGGGTTTGAAAACACGTGGTTCATTGGGGGAAACCATCAGGGAAAGTGAGGGTGTAGGTAGCCTTAATAATGTGAGGGTTAAAGGTCAGGAGGGGCATTGCAATCTGAATAATGGTGTGTTCCAGGTGCAAAATAGGAATATCAATATTACTTTTCATAGAGATCAACAGAAACAGGGTGATTGTGGAAGGTTGTAGATGCAATAGACATAACCAAGTGATGAGGAAGATAGAAAGTTGGGGGTATTTCTTGGGTTATTGGGGGTGGCTGGAAATAATTAGTTCACATTCAAATAATGAATAACACCACCTTAATCGTAAAACAACTGCACAATACTCTTTTGATTTTGAAAAGGCTACACCCAAGGTGGGAAGAGCAAGTTTTTTAAGGGTAGACAGAATTGCAGCTTAGATTTTGTTTTTTGGCTGACTGAAGGGGTATCCCATTAATAATGAGTTCAGCGGATGGAGAATCATCATTAGCTGACTTCAATTCCTGCATGACTGTTATGGACCAGACCAAACTCCCTCAAAATATATTAAGAAAATTGTCCACAACTTTTTCTTAATTTAATGATAAGTGTAAGGCATTGTGTTTCGATTGGTCCAACTATTCAAAGCTAAGCAAAACATATTTTTATACAACATTAAAAATACAGACAATAAAAATTAATGACTTAACTGTAACTCTATCACAATGTGTAATGAAATAATAGATATAAGAGCTACTAATTAACTGTTACAATATATAATTCTCCCATAAACACACTGTTAGCAAAGGCTAATTCAGTAAAATTGTCTCACATGCAATTCTAGCGGCAGGAAGAGAACCCCAGCTTTGGTTGTAACAGAGATTAATAAGAGCTTCCACATCCAGCTTCAAGATTCTAGCAACTGTTACTCGAGGCCAAAACTAAAAAAAAGTCCAGGTTCCGTGGGAGTTTGACTCCATCCATTCAAGATACTTCTATGGTTCCAACATTTAAAAAAAAACCAAGCCTCACAAGCGGCTTAGTTTGTTGTCTTTGGAACAGACTGCCTCAACACCTCTGTCTCAAACTCTTTTTCATTTAAAAAAAAAAAGCAAAGTACACCTCTTAAAACCATAGCATCATCACAATGACCAAAAAATCAACCTAACTCATGGATTCATATTCCAGTGAGACCTCATGAAGTCATAGAACCAAAAATACATAGTGACCTGACTGCCGTCTTGTGATTTCTCTGGTATACATGAAACAATGGAGGAAGAGAGATGTGTTCAATTCATAAACTAGCCCATTGGCAAAAGCTAACTGTCACAATGATTGCGAGCTCTGGCATTTCAGTTGGAAGCTTCAGCTACACATGGGAACCATGGGAGAAAGGTGAGGTGGAGAGTTGCTGGCAGAACAATTGTGCTAAAGGCAAATTGAGAACAGTTCTGTAATCCCCCTGAAGAGAAGCTGTTTATTGTGGACGTGTTGACTCATTGACAAGCTGCAAGTACCCTTGTGCATGCTTTCTTCATGCCCGTGTAAGTTTGGTTGCAAGGAGCTGTTCTCTGAAGCCACACATTACATGGTACGTCTGATGTTTGGGAGGAGGCCAGATAAGGAAACATTGCTCGGAGAAGTGCTTGCCTATAGCATAATGAGGCATGTTTTTGAGGCAAAAGTCAAAGAGAAAAGATGACTTTATTCATTTAAATTTCTGTATGCACAGAATTCCTGAGTCTGACAATGACAGTGATTCACCTGGCCATTTTTCTGGTCATCTTGAAGCTAAGAAGAAACATGGAAAGAAGATTCGAGCAACCATTTCTAACAGCTGTGTCCAACTGCAGAGGTGTAACATGCATTGCAGAAGGGGCAACGTTAATGCGAGCACATGCCTGCACCAAAAAGTGCAACAATCGGACAGGTAATACTGTAGATTCCTCTGCATGTCCTGGGACATTGTCCAGCAGCTACCAGAGGCAGGAAAGTCACACTTGTATCTGCAAGAACTAGCAGACAATCCCATTCTAGTCGTCTTGAAGACTGTCAGTTTTGCTGCCATAGTAGGTTTTCCACAGGTACGTAGCATTCTTGACTGCACCTGCATGGTGATTGCAGCACTCTCAGTCATCTATACTGTTTATTAATAGGAAAGGGTTCCACCCCCTGAATACACAGATCATCCATGACCGTACTAGCTGAAAAATGCAGGTACGTGCACAGTATCTGAGGAATTGTCATAACTTTTACATTCTGGACCACACAGGTGCCTACATCTTTCAATGCACTTTGCTGGTTAGGATAAGTGCTAACCCCTGGAGACCTAGCTGATGACATCTTTCAGGAATCCTCAGACTGACACTGAGGAAAGATGCACTGCTATGCATGCTTCAACCATGGCCATTGTTGAACAAACTGCAGGACTACTGAAAATGAAATTCTGATGCGCAGTCTGGTCAGATAATGTGATATACTTCAGACAATGGCCTAAATCACCCTCCACAACCTCAAAGTCGTCCCAGGCAATGTCTTGGAAGGGGAAGAGATGTAGGAGCAAGTGGAAACCTCTAAGGATAGTGAGGACCCTAAGATCAGCTAGGTGTTTTTTCACAGACAGGAAGAAGACAGGCTAATGGTCCGACAAGGCAGAGAGGCCTCTGGCAATGTTTTAGCCAATAGTTTCAGGGCAACTGTGTCTAATTTACATGTTTGTTTTAAAGTTCTGTATTTTGTATATCTACCACCTTCCACTTCAAACTGATAAGGGCCTCGCATCACTGCATGATGCTCCCATGCCAATCTCACAATGTTGCTTATGGCTTACCAGAGGCATGTCTTCTGCAAGAGACTGGGCAGATGCCTGGTCTCCGGTCCGCCAAGTGTCAAAAACCTCTGGTATTGCTTCCTCCACTGACTGCAGATCTGTGACGTTGATATGCTCACCAGGATGTGCCCCTGAGTCTACGATAAACAGTGCAACCATTGAGATAATTTTGGTGATGGAGAATCCAGGTGAATGCCATACTGTTACTTTCTCTGAGCTTTTAGAGATGTCATCCTCAGAGATGATGGTGCTGGTGAGAGGTTACAGCCTTTTGTACTTCATCAACTGTTCAGTAGTAACTACTAGTAACTGTAGAAAAGTAAGAATTAGTGATGATGCAGAGCCCTTTTATGTAGACCAATGTATGAGACTAACTTACCACTTGTTTGAAAATAACAGATAGTCATCATCTTTGCTGGTTTCTTTGGACTGGTCTTGGTCTTGGTCTTGGTCTTGGTCCTCACAGAGAGTCATACAGCACAGAAATGGGCCCTTCAGCCCAACTCATCCATGCCAACCAGGTTTCCTAAACTGAACCATTTACCTATATCCTCAGATCATTAGCCTGGGTCTCTGGAATACTGTTCCAATGATATTGCTGCTATTTCATTTGCAGACAATTATCTGACCTGACACACCTGTGCAGAGGCATGATTAGACTGAGTGCCCCTGTAAGTGTGAGCTTGTACTTGCCTGTGTGGAGCACAGGAGATTGTTCATCTCCTTCCTACACTGTGTCTGGGTGTTTTGGTGCAGATCTGCGCTGCATGACTAAGCTGCAGGGTCAGTTTTTGTCTCATCTGAGACATCTCCAGGAGTTAATGGGGGCAATGAACACATTGCCCTGTGGCATTGCAGGCTCACAATGAGGGAAGGGTTATCACAGTGGTTTTTTTAAAATGGTGCTCGAACATTTGACCCGAAAGATCCTGGCAGAGGTGAGAACCTCCAGACTGCCCACCCTGTGTGATTCACCATTTAACTCGTGAAGTGATTCAGTTGTATGCATAATAAGCTGAAAAGCTGTTGATTGGGTGAGAAAACTTGCCCTGGGCAGTGACAGAACTGTTGACCACTCATGTCTGAAGCAATGCTGCAACTCCAATTTGAAAAACCGAGGCCATTGCTTGGCATAGTGAACTACACAGTAATACTGCAAAATGTAACAAATCGTTAGCAATATATTCTGCACATGTATAAGTTGTTACATCATATCAATGTGTATCCATAGTTAGACTAACTTTTCCCGTGTTTCCTAATGCATGTTGTAAGGAAGACAGTGTGGAGCTGGAGGAACACAGCAGGCTAGGCAGAATCAGAGGAGCTGGAAAGTTGACGTTTCAGTTTGCGACCAGAAACGTTGACATTCCTGCTGCCTGGCCTGCTGTGTTCCTCCAGCTCCAAAATGTGTTGTCTCTGACTCCAGCGTCTGCAGTTCTTGCTATCCCCACGCCCGTAGGAAGTTTAGATTGGAATCTATGATTAGAATTTATAGAATGCCTAATTTAGCTGGTCTTTGCATGACCCAATCCAAATTATTTTGATTTTCACTGAAGTACTGATCACAACAGGACCATTGTATAACAGAATCAAATACAGTTATTTTGTATTTTCGAATCATCACCAACCATAAAGTTGGAATGTAGATACATCAATATTTTAGTTAGTGTGTTTGATAGCGATTGCCAATATCACAACACTAACATCATAACTATTAAGAACTTAAGTGACTTGATGTCATTTAACAGTCATTATAATTAACTGTATTTCAAGTGCATAATCACCTGGCAGATTTTCTTAATAGTGTAACAATGTTACAATGCAATGTTTCAAAATAACACAATGACTTAGCAAAGTCGACAGCTTGTATTTAATACATTGCTGATAAGTTCAAGCATAAAACTTTCTTCTAATGATATGAGGACAAGATATGCAACCTCCTTCTTTGTAACATGCTATCTTCTGTAATGTTGGCAAATTCTGAATTTCCCTAGTATGCCCAGGCTTAACCTTTTGATGTTGCAATAATTGTTAGTATCCATGGTAATTGTTTACGTTCTTCATTGTCATTATCCTGTCCTTTTCTTTCTGGTAATGTTGTTTGTACACTATTTCTTTCTACTGTCATGCATTTTTCATCTGTGGTAAGGAAACAAATCATTCACTAGTGCTGTGTTCCATACATAGTTTTACTTTGTTGAACTAAACATTTAACTTTTCATAATCTTTCAATATCCTGTCAATATTTTCTTGGAATTTGAATACACCAATTCCTCATTATCCATGGGGGATGGAGGCCCAGAATTCCTACAGACCATTAAAAAAACGCAGATAATTTTCCAATGTAACACTCTGTACCACGAAAGACTGTTTAATCAGAAAGCCTGGTACCAGACAAGCAGGAGCTGGGGGTCCTATATGAATGGAGACTTGGCTGGCAATAAGAGCTGATTAGTTTGTGGACTAGTAACCAGTTATTGGTGACAAGGACCTCCTGCCTGCCCACAACTACAAGATTGGCTCCCAGTTAGCTGTACAGCTTGAGGGTGTGAATATTCAGATGGAAAAGCCATCTGACTTCTATTCATGTTGTATAGCAAAAAGTATTTCAAGCCTAAAGATAGCCTGTTTATTTCCCCTCATCATTTGCTATAGGCTGTGACTTTTAATTAATAAATCAGAGATCTTTTACATGTGTGAACCAGTCCTGTGCCACCTATAAACAAGTGACATCACCTGGAAAAGGAAGATTGAGAAGCAGTATTTGGATCAGCAAAAAGATCATCTTGGTGAACTCTGGAGAGGGATGTCAACTGCCTTCCCAGTCTTTCTCTCTGCTCATAATACTCAGACTTTTTAAAAATTTATCTGTATATGTATGTGCAAAGGGGAGGTTTTGCAAGTGGGTTAGAGTTTTAATGAGTAGAGTTATACTTTGGATCATAATTGTTCATGATTTCTTAGATTCTATTTATTTTTAATAAATAGTCATTCATAGAATTATAGAACCCCTACAGCATGGAAGCAGACCCATCAAGTCCACATTGATCCATCAAAGAGCATCCCATCCTATCCCTGTAACCATGCATCTCCCATGGCTAATCCACCTAGTCTGCACATCCCTGGACACTATGGGCAATTTAGCATGCCCAATCCACCTAACTTGCACATCTTTGGACTGTGGGAGGAAGCCGGAGCACCCAGAGGAACCCCACACAGACATGGGGAGAATGTGAAAACTCCACACAGACAGTTGCCCAAAGGTGGAATCGAGCCCAGGTCCTTGGCACTGTGAGGCTGCAGTGCTAACCACTGAGCAACCATATTTTTGATTACAGAAACTGAGTTCATGTTTTCTGACAATGTGAGTTGAAAAGATTAGTAAGTTGGGGAATTCCATGTGCTTTTAAAAATCTTTAATTTTTGTGATGATTTTGGAATAGCATGGCTTGCTTTTCTGTACTCTACCACAATGAGGTAAAACTTAAGCCCAGAAATGAAACTTTGAAAGAGTTCAGAAATTTGGAAAACTAGGAGTGAATAGGGTTCCAGCTATTAAGGAAAGAGATCTGTAAAAGCACAAATAAGCATGCTTAAGAAATAAGCCAAGTTACCTGTAGATAAACAAATAAAGCTCTTGAAAGTAATTGTGCTAAATCGCAAAGAGGTTAGGGAAGGATTTGAGAGACTTTGAATATCTTCACAAGATTAAGGTATATACTTTTTATGAGCTTTTTTTTTTCAAAAAAAAACCTTAAGGTTCCTGTCCATGCCTTTTGATTTACCCCTTTTTGAAGTGGAAGTGTTTTGATCAATAATTTCAGTCTCTTCAGTGAGATAAAAGCCTCTATAATGCTAGTAGAGGTGTGGGTGTTCAATCTGCATAATCAACTGTCCAACTCCCTTCGTTCCTAGAATTTAGGATAGTATCCATGATGGTTTCAAACATCTGATGGAAGTCTTGCTCCCTTGAATGGAGACATGGATTTTTTTTTTACCAATTTAATACGTATTATTATATGTAATCAAAATGACAGTGTAAACATCCTCTGTTTTACAGATCCAAATCTATCCACAATTACCACTCTTTGTCCCAGCCTTAATCCCAATTTATCGTCACTCTTGGAACTGGTGCCAATATTGCTTCCACCAGTCTGGAGTTTGAAATTTTATTCTTGCTCGATAACCAACAAATCAACTTTTGTTCCATTATTGCTTCAACTTAAATCTACCGTCCCATCTAGTCCTCAAATTAACCAATGGTTTTCTCCCTAGTCCTATGTTGCATACCTTACCTGGTTGTATGGCTTCTTCCAGTCTACAGTCCAGTCTTAATCATAACCAGAACCATTGAAATTGAGTTTCTGAGGCAAAGAAAGGGTTTTTTACATAAGACTGCACAAGCTGAAGTAATACAGATTCAATAAAGGACTCTGAAACGTAGCAAATTAAAGAGTTGACTGGTAACGCTTAGGTTAAATCAGGTAGCAGTAGTTTGGCTCATCAACCTCCACACCACCCCCGCTTATTTCTTTAAAACATGATATTTTAATAGGAGAGGAATTTTGAATTACGGTAATGTTTTGTTGTGGGGCCACTTTGCCCAAAGACAACTTTAAAAAAGAATGGAGCACCAGTTCAAAATTCCAAGGAGCAATATAAAATATAAATTGGACATTTATCTATGGATCCATTTTTCTACATTCTTAAATGTAAATAGTATTTCTGTAACATGACTTGTGAGCCACAATTAACAAAAAGATAATAGTTCGAGTTTGTTTATTCTTCTCTCTCCTGCCCTGACATACATGCAGTAATTAACAGGCCAATTTGAAGAATGAATACCTACCTTTTATTCAATAATAACATCTTGCATTTATTAGTGAATGAATATTGAAGCTGTATTTGGTATTGAACTTTTGATTGGAATGGAATACATGTCAAAGAGTGCAGCTGTTTTGTAAAAACAAAATAACTTCCAATCCATGGCTTAAAGTCAGATCAATGTTATTATCATTTCTGTGAAAATGGAGTATCAATATTCAACATTTCTATATCATGGCACCTCTGTCACTGGTCAAGTTTGATTTTGGCATAGAGCATCTCACTAATGTGTAAAGCATAAAACATATCAGACTATGAGCAGAGGGCAACTTTGATAACTAGAGAGAAGCCAGTGTCCACACCATCATGACATGTTGTATAATTAGAGAACTGCAATGGCTGAATTCTAGGATATAATGAAAGATTGGGGTAGGTGCAGGGAATGACAAATGAAAGGCCAGTGGCTAGCCAGTCTTGTGCAAATATTGTTTAAATAAAGAGAAACTTCTCAATCTAAAAATCCAACAAAATAATGGATTGCAAGGTACCAGTAACCTTTTGTTTTTGGATTCAGAAGAAGTCAAGATTACATGAATATAAAAAGTCTTCTGAATTTCTGGTAAACTATAATTTGAAAGTACATTTTCGTGCTATTTTAATGTCTTTAAATTCTTGTCAATGCTGTGTGAGCTAAGGGAAGAGGTGCATGGTTTCCTTTCGGCATCACTGGTTTTCCCATGAGATTTAAAAGTTTGAATTAAACCAGTATTGACAAAGTCTCTTTCCGTTCATGAAGTCATCTAAATACCATTCAACTTCAAAAACAACCTTCAGACAATAGAATCAAAAGTATATTAATTGTATTGATTCTTATTGTGGGCTTGTAGACTACATACCTGAAACTGCTTGCATGGAAATGTTTTGAGCAGCATATTCATATATTAATGCTCTTTCATTTTTCTTTCTTGGCTAATTTATAGAAATTTTGTGGAATGATAAATCTGGGATACAAAAGTAGTAGCTGCAAATTCCTACAGACTATGACCAATTTCTGTGTTGTGGTAATAATCTGAATTTGTAAAGTTCTTCAGCAATGACTCACTCATGCTGGTAGCAGATGTTTAGTGGAAGGAAGAGTCTAAATTAGGCTTTGCTTTCTCCTCAAAAGAAATCTACTCATTGGTAATCTAACATGGTGATTATTTGAAAGAAAATGAACACTTACACTAATAGAATACATTCACATTTACAGCATTAATTTCTCCAACAGATAAAAATTTACATAGTTTGTGCAACGTATAGGTAATGAAATAGAACAACTCAAGAAAAATCTCATTATATTTCATACAACTGGAAGCATAATTGCTAATTGTCTTGGCATTTTGGCCCATTAAATTGATTTAGCGTTCTTGCTTACATGTGTAGACTTTCCCACTGCAGATCCTTTATGGTAATGCAAGTACTTGGAGAAAATCAAGTTGACAAAACTCCATCTGGTGACATTTAGAAGCCTTTCTTTTGGAGGTTTCAGTCATTTCTTGAGCTAGGGAGAGCTTGAAGCTCTTTTATACCTCTGCTAATTTGAGTTAGTTAAGGAAATCTAAATTTTACTCTTAGTTTGGGTGGTGGTACTTCTGTTAGTAATATGTTCGTTTGGAATGGGAATGACCATGGAAGAGAGTTCTGCACCAGGGTCTGGACCGTCCTTAATGTTAGACTTGGTTTGTCCCAGCTCCCCTCAGTAATAACTTGGCTGGTAATTCTTAACATTTCCAGAAAACTGAACATAGGCATAGTAAAGTCATTCTACTCTTAATTCACATGATATAACTTCAGTATAGTACACGTACTTGCAGACTATGTCTCAGACAATTCTGAGTGTTCTGTCTATATCATGATTACATTGCCTGTGGTATCACAGATTTACATTGATTCCTTGCTCCACTTAAATGATCATGGATTAAATTAGGAGGTCCTCTGATTTATAGATACGTAATGTTATTGGCAACAACACAGAAAAAGAAGTTTACACTTCTCTGACTGATAATGCCTATTGGAAAGAAAAATACCAAGGTAAAACAAACAAGAAACCAAATAGATAACATTTGATGGAAATTTAAACAATGTATGGATGTAATTTTCCTCCCTTGAAATCAAGATTGTCTTCTACAAACATATTCTTAAAAGCAGCTTAGATTTGGTTTTATGGTTTGTTCCGACCCCCTCTGTTAAATTGCAGTTTTGTAACTTGGTATGTATGCTCTTCCCTTTAAAGCTTTTTATTAAAATGCCGAATGAATGCATTTGATTTGTTTTCTATTTTCAAACAGCATGTTGTATTTATTATTCTGAGAATGAACTGCAAATTTGTAAAAAGCTGACATTGACCTATAACTCAATTAGAAAAAATTGATATTTTTTGTACAATCTTTGACTCTATAATTTAACAATACGTTTCAAAACTGTAGAATTTCAGTTCCACACCGATATCAGTTTAGAGTTCCCTTATCATTCCAGAATAAAATGATAACTTTTTTCTATATTCTAATTTCTTTATTTAGGCTTTTTCTTTTCACACAGGATATTAAGTTAATAATTTGTTAGGAATAAATTTGTGTATGACCATGTAATGCTGCAAGCAAGATTTACATTTGAAATTCATCAAATAGTTGTGATGTTAAAATGATCACAAAGATGTGGAGGGTTAAAGCCATGGAGATAATTGAAAACAAAAATGAAATTTTTAAAAATAAGTCTTGCCAATGAGCACAGGGGACAGGGGCTGTTGCCGAATGAAACTTGGTGAGTCATGACCGGGGCAGTAGAGGAGTGGATAAGATCAAGTTTACAGATGATGCAAAGCAAAACTCTGGCCTGGAAACCTTTCCAGTCACAGTCCCTCACTCCTCTATCATGCACAAGCTTGATGACCAACTACCAATGAAGACTTCAGAAGGACATATCACGAAGAGCACCAGATATGCTTTAAAATTAAGTGACAACCTAATAAAGCTACAACATTGTTGTACACAGGTAGTAAAAGAGCAGAATCAGCATGCTATTGACACGGCTAAGAGACCCAGAAGCAACAGCTGCAACAAAACTCTGCAGTCCTTCCATATCCAATTGTGAATAGTAGTAGACAATTAAAACACCAACTGGAAAAGAACCTCCCCTATAATGGGAGAACCCAGTGCCTGAGTGCAAAGGTCAAGCATAATTGAAGTCAATATGGAAACCAAAGGGAAAATTAGCATTCATCCCACAGTGGTGCCAGGCAATGATCATCTCAGTCAAATGAGAATATAACCATCTCCCCTTGACATTCAATGCATTTCTATTGCGGATAAGCACAGTGAAACATCCTTGGGGATGTTATCATTGATCAGAAACAACTGGAATAGCCATACAAATTTAGTAGCGACATGAGTAGGTGTAATTAAAGGATAACGTATATTGAGGTTGGAACTTTAAAATAGAGGTAGATAGATATGAATCACTTCAATGAACATTTTTTTTAAACAGTTCAGAATTTAATGTGGAACAGTGACCTCAGTGCTTCAATTCCAATCAATAAATTTAATATGTGCTAGCAGTTAAGTGCTGGCAGAATCACTGGAGTATAAATTAATGGAATGTTTATATTGCTAAGTTTACAAGGCACCAAAAAGCCATGAATTTTAGCTTTTGAGGAGAAGAATTAGAAGTTCAGTTCAGAAGGGCCAACAGTTTCTCTGAGTAGAGAAATCAAGCTTTTAGTTCAATGGAGCCAATTACATTACTTTAGTTTATGGAACTTCCAAGCCAGAAAAGTTCGGATAGAAATCTTCAAGTTGTTCAAACTGAAAAAGTTCAAGCCATCAGAAGTGTGAAAGGTTGGTGCCAGTGAACTCTAAAAAGAACCAAAGATTTCTCTACAGTCCAAGGGAAAGAAGCGGGTCAATTAGGTAAAGATTTAAGAGTTGAGATAAGATTTAAATTTCAATGGAATTGAGTATCTGTCAAATTATAGTATTAAGAAACAGGGTAATATTTTATTTTACTGTTTGTGTTAAAATCTTTACAATTGTCTTTGATAAATATATATATAGCCTTGTTTTTGTGTAATAAATCTATGTTCTGTTATTAAAGAATATCTACAGCCGCCTGCAGATATGTTTCAGTGACTAACCACAATGGTAACCAACTGCAAAACAATTAAACAATATGATCTGTCAAGCCAGGTTTTACTCTGGGATCAAACTAATCTATATAATCATCAGCTGGCTGATAACAAAGGTCAGATATCAGGAATCTTGCTACAGGGAAATTATTTCCTGACTCTCCAAAACCTGTCCAGCAACTACAAGGCACATCAGAATTGTGCTGGAGTACTTTCCATTTGCTTGGATGAGTGTGGCTACAATAGCTCTCAAGAAGTTCAACACTATTCAGGACAAAACAAACTGCTTGATTTGCAGCTATTCCACTACTTAAAAATTCACTCCCTCCACCACTTACACATAATTGCCTCACTGTCTGGAACATGCTTTGTTCTGACCAAAAATGATCTGACCAGTTTAGAATGCATTTAATAAACTTAACTATTTTACAACCACAAGAATGTGGAAGTTAACTTGCCTTTTCCATTGCTTGAAAAATTTCCATTTGAAACAAATGGAATAATATTATGTTTCCATATTGGACAAACAATGATGGATTGTATTGTTTCTGAAATAAAACATTAATATGTTGCTGGCATTTGTTTTCTTTCAGTTTCTATGTGTTCATATTGCATGATTCTGAATAAAAAAATCATTGTTGGGCTGGTAATGTATGATCAGTCAAAGCAAATATTATTTATTCTTAGTACAAGTTTTAATCTAAACATAAGACAGCATGCCAAACCAAACTCCAGATGTATAAATGAATATTACAGTAAAAAATACTTTATTAGTATTGGTATTTCTTTGAATTGATTTTCACCATTCTACAGACATTGCTTAGGTAGGTAGCACTCTTCTCTCAAAATAAATCTCATAGAGGTTGAGGAGATGCATTAGATTCCCTTTGTGTTTTCAATCCCTCTGTATAGAAAATAGGAGCAGAAGTAGGCCATTTGGCCCTTCAAGTCAGCTCCATCTCTCATTATGATCATGGCTGATCATCCAACTCAGTCCCCTGTTTCCACTTTCTCCCCATACTGTTTGATCCTTTTAACCCTAAGAACGTATATAACTCCTTGAAAACATTCAATGTTTAGGCCTTGACAGCTTTCCATGGTAGAGAATTTCACAAGCTCACCACTCTCTGGATGAAGAAATTTCTTTTCATCTCAGTCCCAGTGGTCTAGCCCATATCCTTAGATTGTGACCCCTGGTTCTGGAAAGAACCTGACTTCCATGCATCACTTTATCACAAAAACATATTCTGAGATTGACTCAGCAAGTGAGGTTATGGGGCTTTCAACTTTCTGTGACTTGAATGTACTATCTAGCATCATTCTTATCTTAAAATGTTATTTTGTGACAAATCTATTTACATTAATCATCTGAAATGTGTTGAGATTCTTAAAATTTACAGTGGAAACAATACTATTTAATAACATTCTGCTTTTCACCAAATGTTTACCACATGCATTTTTGTTGTGACTATTGATGAATTGCAGCTTTTAAAAAAAACTTTTGTTCAGTATCCTAATCTGCTGTACACTTTGTTTTCATGACATCAGATATCCTTATGTAGTTCCTGTAGTTTAAACAACTCCTTAATTCCAATAAACTGATAATAAGTTCAACAACTAAAGATATTGGATGCTATCACATGCTGAAGAAATATCTGTCTGCCTGAGAGCTTTTTAACCATTTAGAGTTGTTCGTTTTTACTGAAAAGTTAATCTATTGGACACATTTGTAAGTGTCTCCTATAGTTCTGCACATAGTCAAATATTAAACACAATCACATGCAGGTCAAAACATGATCAGAACTCCTGTGGATTTTTGGACTAGTGGAGCACGCAACTATCTAGCGAAGAGAAAACATACTCTGATCCAGCCACATTAAGGAGGTGTCATAATATATGAAGAAAGCAATTGTCTGTGGAAGCCATTAATGGGAGGTTTAGAGCATACAGCCACTGGCCATCAAACAATATCAATTTATTATCCTTCCCACACTGACTCCTATTTTCTGAATGATAATGATATGGGCAACGTTTGCCCAGAGGTGCATGTTTTATGATTTTGCGATCTGCCACCATCTGAGCTGAACATCAACTCTACTCCATATAATGGAAATGGTGTGTTGGAGTAAGCTTCATTGGTGATTCAAAATAATGTCAATCTCCTGTTAAAAGTACTGCCACTAATCACTGACGTAGCACGCTACTATTCTCAAACTTGTCACAAATGTGAGAATTTGATTAAGCTACTGAATTGCCCAATTTTGCCTAACTGTCTAACTCAGCTAAAATAAGCTTTTCATTAAGAAGAAAATAATTACTTATTATAACCAAACTGTCTTTAACTAAAGGCAAGAAAGAAACATGAATCACTAACTTATAACTCCATAACTTAAACTCTACCGCTTTCTTAAAATGCCCACACACGTGCAAACAGCCAAATAAACAGACAAGTCAAGCAACAGATGTTGCCATGGGGAATGAATAAAGGCAGGGAAGCATTGTCCTGGCACCAGTTTAGATCACAGACATAATGAGCTGTTTTTCCTTTGGTCGTCCCCCAGCTCTTTCTGATTCTTGAATAATGATATGAAATTGTGGATACATCCAATCTTAGTCTTTCATTCATTTGTTCAGTATTTGCCTTCTCAGTGCCTCTGAAAGTAGTTTTTCACCCTTTTTCTTTTGGCAAGGAAATTTGTAGAGACAGCAGCTTACAGGGAAATGATGAGTGAGAACTACCAGGAGATTTTCTTTTACTTCTCTGCCCAAAAGTGAGAGAAAGATCCAAGTGCTTTCTCTTTGCAGGCTGAATGTTTCTGCTCGATTATCATGTACAAGGCTGGAACCATATGCCCTAGAACCAATCAAATAGTTCTGAATTAGGATCACTGGACCGAAACCTTAATTCTGATTTCTATCCACAGATGCTGCCAGATCTGCTGAGTTTTGCCAGCAATTTCTGTTTTTCTGTCTGATTTTCAACATCCGCAGTTCTTTTCTTTTTGGTTTTTATTTAGTGTTAAACTCACTGCCACATCTCTTCCAGGCATGCCCACCTTAAAGAAGTTCTGCTCCTCTCTCTGACAGGATTTCCATTCCAATTGTTTTTCTTTCACCATCATTATTTTCACTGCTGCTCCTGGTGTTTGACAAGGTATTTGCTAAAATTCGTTTCCATAGCCACATCACATTCCTCAGTGACTGCCCAGTTCTGAAGAAGGGTCACTAGACCCGAAACATTAACTCTGATTTCTTTCCATGGATGCTACCAGACCTGCTGAGTTTTCCCAACAATTTGTCTTTGTTTCCAATCATTAGTTGTTACTATGCTGACCCCAAAACAACTTGTCAATTGAAAAAACAATCAAAGGACCACCTCTAGGCAAAACTGCCCTGAAAAAAACACACACATAGACACACACAGTGTGACAATGTGTGCAGCATTCTCCCACTGTTTGAATAAGGCAACATCAAAGATACAACTCCGAATGATTTCTAATAACTTGTTTTTGAAACCGCAACATTTTCCACATCTTCCTTGGATTAAAGCAATATCTTTTCTTTTTTTTTAGGCCACAGTCCAAAGAAAAGTAGTTTTAATCGTTCTGATCAAACTCTTCTTCTAATGGCTTCGAAGATGCTACCCAATTAGACATGAGAAATAAATGGGCTAAAGAGAAACTTTGAACTGTCACCTAAGGAAGTATTCAGGAACCTTTTAAATGAGTATTGAATACAATATTAAATTTTAGCACTACCTCAACCAACTACAACCTAGAACGAAGCGTTCAGTTAAAATAGGCTTGTTCAACTATGCAGTATCCATTTGTACATGCAGTTGTGTATTGCAGTCACTCTTAGCTAAAGATCATAGCAATTATTTTAATTACGATTTGTTTTAATTTAAGATTCTGCTTGAACTTTATGAAATTGCTTTCACTCCATAGATACCATGCCACACAAAATCTGGCTTTACTTCATAACATTACAGCTCAGACAATTAAGTCTTAAGGGAATCACTCGTCTATCTGTAAGGCAAAAGTTGTAATTCACAGACACCATGAGCTAGACGAACCATTCAGATGAGCTCAAATTTGATAACTAAATACACACCATTATTACTATGAAAGTAGCAAAGATTCATTTGAAGGGTGTACCCTCAAATAGATCTATTAACCAAACTGCAAAGCTCTGAAGAAGACTCACTAGACCTGAAATGTTAACTCTACTTTCTCTCCACAGATGCTGCCAGACCTGCTGAGTTTTTCAACAGTTTCTGATTTTGATTGCGAGTTCCAGCATCCACAGTCCTTTGATTTTTTTTTGTCTGCAGTGTGCCGTCTATGCCCTAACTACCATTTTATACACTCCTAGAGTATCTTCCATTTTTTTATATTTTGTGTATCAGTTAAAAAGGGAAACTATATCATATGTTTTCTCAATTATCTACTAGATCTGATAACCTTGAATCTGTGAACATGTCCTCTTTTCTGATGAAACTTTTCTGATGAAGGGTCTAGGCCCGAAACGTCAGCCTCTCTGCTCCTATGATGCTGCTTGGCCTGCTGTGTTCATCCAGCCCTGCACCTTGTTGTCTCTACTCTGACTTGTACTTCATTTGCCATTTTCTGTTCACTTGAGCAGTGCATTGATACTTTTATGCAGTATTCAGCTTTCTAACACAACGTGAATCACAGCCAATTTTTGTGGCATTTTCAAATAGCTTAATTGTGCCCTATGTATAAATCTAAAGAATTGATTTACACCAGAAAAAAAGTCAGTCAGCATTTGTAAAGAGAGACGTGCCTCTTTGATAATTCTACAGGGTGATTAGTTTTAGCTTGCTTTCTGTTAAGGTTTTAAAACCAGAATAATTGGCTTGGGCTGAATGTTCTCATTTTTAGGCTGAGTTATTTTTGGGGAGTTTGATGGCAGGTGGCTGACAGCAACCATTCTCATGTGGTCTTACCCAGCTCACCTTATTCATTATGCATCCAGGTTCTATGGTGCCCTTTGTGCGCAATCATGTAACAGCAGAGGCAGACGTGCTCACTGCTGCCTGAACCTTGCACTGTTCACACCACTGGCACTATATTTGAACTCCAGAAGTGTGCCACTTCAAATTCTGCAAGCCAGGAACTGACCTTCACACTCTGGTGCCTGACCATTATCGGAAAGGACACATCTCAGAAAAGGAAACTGACACCTCGCTTCCGTAAAAGAGACCTGGAGGTGCTGGTGGACAGAACAGAGCCATCCTCTTTCCTGTAAACCAGCAAAGGAGGCCATGCCACCAGACACAGCCAACCTGGACCCAAATAGCAGCCCAGGTCAGTGCTATTCCACAGATGAAAAGAAATACCCAGCAGTGCTGGAAGAAGGTCAATGTTTGTCTGTGCTCCACAAGCGTAAGTTACATCATCTACTCCCTGCTACCTTACATTCACTCTCACTCTGCCACTGCACAGGAACCTTACCAAGACTAACGTTCTACAATTTTCATTATTGCATGCTGCATTACCACTCAGCAGCTCTCATCCACCTCATTCTCCTAAACTACTAGCTCTTCTTGCCCTCTGTGATTCCTACTCCATCACTGGGGACATCTCACCATCTCTTGTGCTCATGCACTACCATCAACTGCTCTTCCATTTGCTTTCTGCTCACTCAATCTCTCCTTTTGTCTCAATGCAGGAGAAAATATCTCACATCAGGCAGAGAGAGCCAGGATGAGAAGTGATGTGGCTAACATTCAGTTCCTGAGCCCCTATGAAGAGAAATCCTCAAAATGGCTGGAGTGAATAGCGACCTCATGTGGAAATACTGAGAACCTCTTGTTAAGGCAGTCCAGTAGGATTCATCGTGCTGTGCTGCACTGCTCTCCCATTACAACCAGTTAACTTATTCTTAAAATACTCAAACTTCAAACCCTTGTACAATTAATGACCTCTCTCTTTTTTCTTAATGCAGGCATCAGTAGCACCCACACAACCTCTGCCCTCAAAGACACCAGCACCTCATCCCATGAACTCCTGCTCCACTTCTGAGGAAAAAGACACAGATCCCTCAGAGGATGCACCAACAAGGCTTTGTCCTACACCTTACACCAGCTCAGTGATTTTCAGGTACCTCTCAGACCTTGGCAGAAAATGATCCTTGATATCGGTTATTAATAACCATGCAAATGCACAGACAGACAGAAACAGCAGATAGAATGTTCAGTGGATTCTGGAAATACACATAGACCAGCACTCCAACACTTTAGCTAGTGATGCATAACATCAGCGGCAAGAAGAGCGGGGGTCTCTCAAAGAAAAAAAATGAATCTTTGACCTCACTCCAGATGCTGTTCCTCTCCAGGAAAATTGTAGTACCATCAGATACTCAGACTGAGGAGGAATTGCCAACACAGCTCCCCTCCCCACTCCTCAAAAAAAGAATGAGCATACATCTGGGCAGGACAGTCTCAGCAAGCATGGACCCCTCTAGCCACAAACACCTCCCAGGTCATCTGCTTATGACCTTCCAAGCCAACAGGATGCACTGGAGAGCAAGTTCCCTTCAATCCCAGCTGAATATCCTAGCACTGAACCACAATGTCGTGGAAGGGCAAGGGAAAAAAAATACTATGAGCTCACATAGCACAAGTAAAACTTCATTATAAATACACTTTCACATTTGTGTATACATGTATACTAAATATTATATATATATGTATATACTTTGTTATTCACTGATGGCTAGGCCAGCATTTAAGCCCATCCCTAATTTCAGTTCTGAGTCAACCACATTGCTGTGTGTCTAGAGTCACGTACATGCCAGACCAGATATGGTTTCCTTTCCTAAAGGACATTAGTCATTTTTTTCTCCCAACAGTCATTTCATGGTCATCATTAAACTCTTAACTTTAAACTTTTATTGAATTCAAACTCTGCTATCTGCCATGGCAGGACTCAAACCCAGGTCTCAGGGCATTACATGGATCTCTAGATTAATAGTGTAGTGTTAATACCACTAGGCCGTCACCTCCCATAGTTTATATTTTCAATTGTCACATATCTGATTGACTATCATTTTAATTGGCTCCCATGGTTAATTGGCTACCATGTCAGAGTTAAGCAGCTTTTTCATGCATCACAAGGAGCATAGAAGTTATATTTGCAAGTCATTGCTTATCTCTGAGAAATGTCCTAGTTGATGGCAAATATTAACCCTTTACCTCTTATGTCATGTTATGTCAAGATTTAGCACTTTATTAAGGAGAACATTGAGGCCAAAGCTAATGTGAATGCCTTATAATAGGGCATTGCCTACACACATGTTCTACATTTACGATCACCCTGTGTCTGTGTGACTACATGATCATTCATGACTTCTCAGGAGGCAAAGGTTCTTTCTATCTTTGTTTTTAACAAGGGAATGCATATGCATTCAAGGATGGGTTATGATGAAAGTTTAATTAATATCCAAACTATACCTCATAGAACAAATACTTACACCTTGTCCTTGTCGGCAAAATAAAGAAGCTCACTCTCTGTCCACTTTGAATATGTTGGCACTCATTTTTCTTCTTCATTGCACAATTGAGATTTAATTGAAGACGTTAAATTATCCAGTTTGCACTGGAGTTTGAGATTACCATCCAGATCAGTGCAATCACAGCCATGTGGAGGAATATCCACCAGTGTAGGAAGCATGTCAATGACCTTCACTTCATCAGGGTAAATGCCACCATCTGCTCTCTGCTACTTCACAGTCTATCTTTGTACTGCACATACCTCCCATCAAGGCTCATGGTGTACCATTCTCATGATTGCATACAACATCTCCCCTCACTCATTCAATTCCACCCAATTCCCCTCCCCCAGCAGCTAAAGAACCATGCCCAAGCCCCTAGATTGATATCAGAAGCTGTCATTGATTTATTGTGCCAGGGATCTTAACTGAACAATGTCTCAATGTACCTTTAGACTTTGAGACATTGCCACTTACTTAAAGCACATGCAGTCTTTTTGTTGCATATGTTGCTAACACGTGGTACAGGTGTGAGATTGACACAATGTGGTGTCATATAGCAACATGTACACTTCTTTGACTAATGACTGCTGACAACCATGTCGAGTTTCCTAGCTTTGTGTCTGTGGTAAGAGGCAAACCAAGACATAAGTACTGTATGGCTGTTAACTTTGGCTGAGGGGCAAAGTGCTAAAAGGCAAGGAAAGGCAGGGATGCTATGACCATCCATGAATGAGTACTAAGAAAACAAGCAAGTAGTCCTGAGATGTACCCTGCTCCAATCCATTAGCTAGGTGCTTATCGCTGTGCACAAAGTGTCCTTGTAGCAGCCTTACAATGATAGTTGCTGGTGCACTCCAAAGTTCAGCAAGAAAGTGCAAAAGAGTACTGTAAATGGATCAGAGATGTTACATGGTGACGTTGAGAGGCAAGCATATTTCGGATGAGAGATAGTAGGAACTGCAGATGCTGGAGAATCCGAGACAACAAGGTGCAGGGCTGGATGAACACAGCAGGCCAAGCAGCATCATAGGAGCAGAGAGGCTGACGTTTCGGGCCTAGACCCTTCATCAGAAAAGGGGGAGGGGAAAGGGGTTTTGAAATAAATAGGGAGAGAGTGGGAGGCGGATAGAAGAGGGATAGAGGAGAGGATAGGTGGAGAGGAAACAAACAGGTCGAAGAGGCGGGGATGGAGCCAGTAAAGGTGAGTGTAGGTAGGGAGTTAGGAAGGGGATAGGTCAGTCCAGGGAGGACGGACAGGTCAAGGGGGCGGGATGAGGTTGGTCGGTAGGAGATGGAGGTGCGGCTTGAGGTGGAAGGAGGGGATAGGTGGGAGGAAGAACAGTTTAGGGAGGCAGGGACGAGCTGGACTGGTTTTGGGATGCGGTAGGGGGAGGGGAGATTTTGAAACTTGTGAAATCCACATTGATACCATTGGGCTGCAGGGTTCCCAAGCGGAATATGAGTTGCTGTTCCTGCAACCTTTGGGTGGCATCGTTGTGGCACTGCAGGAGGCCCAGGATGGACATGTCGTCTGAGGAATGGGAGGGGGAGTTGAAATGGTTCGCAACTGGGAGGTGCAGTTGTTTATTGCGAACCGAGCGTAGGTGTTCTGCAAAGCGGTCCCCGAGTCTCCGCTTGGTTTCCCCGATGTAGAGGAAGCCATGTTTCGGATGAGGTGTGTTCATCTGCTGCCCATGGCGCATGCCCTGAGATGTTGGTGCCAGGTGCCCAACATGGAGGTCCAGAGGAGCAAGCAACGAGCTGGAGTTGCCAGGTACCTCCTCTAACTTCCACATCAGGAATTTTAGCCATCTAGTTTCTTGCCTATGGCTGGGAGAATAGGAGAGTGTATATAATGAGACAAGATCAAGTAATAATGAATGATAATGAGTAATAATCCCTGTTAATAGACCTCTCACCATTGCCTCACCACCATCTCGACATCCAGAACTTAATTGGAAAATGTGACTTGTGGCTCTCAAAGTTGAGAAAGGCCTCACCTGACTTTTCACACAATTCTCCCAAATTTTTTACCACGGCCCACATTTTTCAGGGCCTGGGAAGATTCTGCCCATCGCTTTTTACATTGAAATGCGAAATATTTTAAAATGCTGAAGGGAAAATTGATCGAATGTTTGGTGGCTGTTTGATTGGCAATATTCTGAGCTTCATATTTTCCAGGAATCAAAACTAACAATGTGACCTATATTTCCTTAAAACGGACAGCATTGCTCTTTTCAGGAAGATTAGATACAAGTTCACTTCCTGGAACAGCCTCTTCCAAGAATTTATATTTCAACACCACAATGTTTGGCAAAGTTTCTTTGCAGCAGATGTCTTGTTTGCTTTAGCACAAATGTTATAATGTAGTTTTTTATGGAGCCAACCTAATGTTAATGAGTTTTAAAAGAAAAACAATTATTGCACAGTTAATATCAATGAAACATCTGAAATTAAGTTATTGCACAGTAAACTTTACTCCGTAAAACAAAACTCATCCATTTTATTAGCATTATGAAATGACAGATTATTATCTCTTTCATTTTACGATCTTGAAATGGCATTAACATACTACAAAGCAATATAACACTTTGTACACACAGGAACTCACAATCTTCCAACTTCCAAAACAACTCTGTGCTGAAAGGCTCAGTCACTAAACCTCTAAGCACTCCTCGGGCAGCAGAGTACCATTGGCAAAGGCCTGGGTAAGGAATTCAGTCCAGATTTTTGATTTTGAAAGGTGCAGGAAATAGGTTTATGAAACGAATAAGAAGAAAATTAAATAACGCAATATCCTGGTTTACATTTTGTTCCACGTCTCTGCTGGATATTTTTGTAATAACTGTGTTCATTTTTTTCTGGATGTGATGTGTTTCTAGGCCTAATGGTGTGAGAGAGCTGTATTAACATAAAAACAATAGTGATTAACCCAGGATACATCAGGAAATGCATCATTCAATGTGCACTAATTTCTCTACCTCACGCTGTTGGCACCAGTCCTAACTCTTCCAACCCAGTATTTTCCCTTTCTGAAACTAGCAACATATTTAAGCAAAATGAAGGAAGCATCAAACATTCTTTGAAGGCAATTATGGTTTCAGGCAACTTCTGGAAGTTCTAAAATAATGATAGCTAAAACAAAAGTGTCCTGCAGTGCTGAACTTTGCATTGCACGAAACTGACCTGATGTGTAGTATCGTTTTTGTTTTATTTTTTAGCTATGCAGAACAGAACAATTACAACTCACAGCAAGTGAAGAATACCAGGCATTCTTCAATGATTCTTTCCAGATTATGAGGAAGTTAATGTAGACAGGCAAGAATTATTTGAGGCTAAACTGGACAACCCTCAATCAGGTGAGATTTTCACAATTAATCTGAGCCCTTTTGATGTAATGCAGGTCAGCATGGCATCAGAGTCTGCTGTTCATTGACTGCATTCATTGGCAGGGGACCCAACACCCTTATTTGCTAACACTACTTAAAACCAGTTTTTAACCAGTCTGGCCAGTATCCAGCACTATATGGCTTTCTGTTCAGTTGTTTGTGCCTTCATACAGTTATATCACTGAAGCACCAGCATGGGGCCCAAGCTTGTTCCTTATTCCATCTGCAGCAGCTTCAAAACAACTTGGCTGCAAAAAATAGATTTTTTTTAGCTTCATTGCCACGTCCTCTCCCTTTCAACCCTCCCAGCGAGAAGGTTGGGCAAATTATTGGAAAGGGCTCTGAGAGATAGGATTTATGATCATTTGGATAGGCACAGTTTGATTCATGATAGTCAGCATGGATTTGTGAGGGGTAGATCATGCCTCACAAACCTTATTGAATTCTTTGAAGAAGTGACCAAACACATGGATGAAGGTAGAGCAGTGGATGTGGTATACATGGATTTAAGTAAGGCATTTGATAAGGTTTCCCATGGTAGGCTCATGCAGAAAGTAAGGAGGCATGGGATAGGGGGAAATGTGGCAGATTAGATTCAGAATTGGCTGATCCTTAGAAGACAAAGGGTGGTAGTGGACGGAAAATATTCAACATGGTGCTCAGTTACGAGTGGTGTACCACAAGGATCTGTTCTGGGTCCTCTTCTATTTGTGATTTTTGTAAATGATTTGGATGTGGGAGTGGAAGGGTGGATTAGTAAGTTCGCGGATGATACGGAGGTGGGTCGAGTTGTGGATAGTGCGGACAGCTGTTCTAGGTTACCAAGGGACATTGATAGGATGTAGAGCTGGGCTGAGAAGTGGTAGATGGAGTTTAACCCTGAAAAGTGTGAGGTGATTCATTTTGGAAGGACAAACTTGAAAGCAGAATACAGGGTTAATGGAAATATCCTTGGCAGTGTGGAGGAGCAGAGGGATCTTGGGATTCATGTCCACAGTCCCCTGAAAGCTGCCACCCAGGTGGATAGAGTTGTTAAGAAGGCGTATGGTGTGTTAGCCTTCATTATTAGAGGGATTGAGTTCAAGAGCCGTGAAGTTATGCTCCAGCTATACGAAACCCTGGTTCAGCCACATCTGGAGTATTGTGTCCAGTTCTGGTTGCCTCATTACAGGAAAGATGTGGAAGCATTGGAAAAGGTGCAAAGGAGATTTACCAGGATGTTGCCTGGAATGGAGGGAAGGTCTTACGAGGAAAGGTTGAGAGAGCTGGGACGAAGGATGAGAGGTGACTTGATAGAGGTGTACAAAATGATCAGAGGTATAGATAGAGTGGACAGCCAGAGACATTTTCCTAGGGAGGAGGTAGCTATTACGAGGGGGCAGAGTTTTTAATGGAGTGGAGGTAGATATAGGGGAGATGTCAGAGGTAGGTTCTTTACTCAGAGAGTGGTAGGGGCGTGGAATGCATTGCTGGAGAGGGTAGTGGAGTCGGCCTCATTAGGGGCATTTAAGGGGCTATTAGATAGGCATATGGATGATAGTATAAGGTAGGGGTGGAGGTTAGAAAGACCTTATGGTAAAAGTTTATGGTAAAAGTTCGGCACAACATCGTGGGCCGAATGGCCTGTACTTGTGCTGTACTGTTCTATGTTCTTTGTTCTATGTAAGAATCATAAAAAAATCAGTCATGCTTTGAAATGAACACATTGGATGTACGGGTCCTCTATTTTGAAGTATACAGGACAAGTCAGACCAATTTGTCTCATTCGTCAGTTTTACTGGTTTTTCCTCCTGCAATGAATTTCTCTCTATGCAGGGATCAGTGCTGGGTCCACTTTTATTTGTCATTTATTTAAACGATTTCGTTGAGAATTTAGGAACTATTTGGTTGGTAAGTTTGGAGATGACACCAAAATTGGTGGTATTGTTGATAGTGAATGTTATCTAAGAATAAAAGGGGATCTTGATCAGTTGGGCCAATGGGCTCAGGACTAGCAGATAGTTTAATTTGGATAAATGCGAGGTATTGCATTTTGGTAAAACAAACAGGGCAGGACTTATACAATTAATGGTAAGGCCCTAAGTAGTGTTGTTGAACAGAGAGACCTGGGGTTTCAGGTACATAGCTCTTTGAAAGTTGTGTCAAAGGTAGACAGGGTGGTTATGAAGGTGTTTAGCACGCTTGCCTTCATTGCTTAGACCATTGAGTAAAGGAATTGGGATGTCATGTTAAGGATGTACAGGACATTGGTGAGGCCACTTTTAGACCAGTGTGTGTTGTTCTGGTCACCCTGCTATAGGAAGGATATTATTAAATTAGAGAGGGTTCAGAAAAGATTTACTAGGATGTTGCCGGGATGGGAGGGTTTGAGTTATAAGGAGTGGCTTGATAGCCTAAGACTTTTCTCACTAGAGCGTAGGAGATTAAGGGGTGACCTTCATAGGAACTTATGTGAGGGGCATAGATAAGGTGAATAGCAAAGGTCTTTTCCCTAGGGTAGGGGAGTTCAAAACAAGGGGACATACTTGTAAGGTGAGAGGGGAAAGATTTAGAAGCCACTTGAGGAGCAATTTCTTCACACAGAGGGTGATTCATTTGTGGAATGAACTGCTAAAGGAAGTGGTAACGCAGGTATAAGTACAACATTTAAAAGACATTTGGATAGGTACATGTAAAGGAAAAGTTCAGAGAGATATATGCCAAATGCAGACAAGTGGTACTAGTTTAGTTTGGGGAACATTGTCAGTATGGACTAATTGAACCAAAGGGTCTGCTTCCGTGTTGTATGACTCTACGATTCTATGTTGACATTATCCTTGTTCATTGCAAAGATGTCTCCTATTGGTTTCTAGCCTGCACGACTTAATGTTTCCTAAGATTTTGTACCTAAGATGGCATGAAGGACTGTAATGCTGAACTTTTGATTTCTTTATTTTTCTAGTTTATTCCTAAGATCATGTACCTAGTAATCTTTGTACCTAAGATGGCACTGTAAGTGGTGACTTTGTAAAATTTGACAGCACTCATTTGAGTCCATGTGACAATAAACCTAATTCTAAATTCTAATTCTAATGGGAAGCATTGTGGCTGCTGGAGGTACTGACATCATATGGCACTGATTAACAAATAGCAATGGGTAACCGTAAGAAAGAATGTACACTAAGGTTTTCTGATAATGCACTGGAGGTCTTGATGAAATCGGTGTAATGTAGGACTATCCTGTATCCACACAGAGTCAGAAAGCCCCTAAAAGAGAGGCAATTGAGTTCTTATTGTCTACTCCTGTTCCTATGGTGCAAATGCCAATTGTCACTTATCAAGCTATGCTTCGGAATGTTGTCCAGGCTTTGCTGCATCTGGAAAAATCCTGCCTCCTCAGATGAGGAGTTGCAAACAATACAGAGCACTGTTCAATCATCAGCAAACATTCCCACCTCTGACCGGGTAAGGAAGGGAAGGTCATTGATGAAGCAGCTGAAAATCATTGGGCCTACTACCATGAGGAACTCCTACAGTCATGTTGTGAACTGGGATGATTGGCTTCCAATATTCATAACCATCTTTCTTTGTGTTTGATTTGCCTACAAACCGTAAACAGTTTTTCTCTTGATTCCCATTGATTTCAATTAGCTGGGCTCTTTGATGCCACACTCGGTCAAATTCTGCCTTGATGTTAAAGCCAGTCACTCTTGCTTTGTCCCTGTAAGTAGCGTATGAACATATTATAAAGGATGGTTATTCCATTGTCTCCTTCCTATGACTCTCATTACAGCACACTAACACTCATATGCCCTACCTACACAACTGTGAAATTCCTCTCTAATCTGCAATGGTGATGAAACAATATAGAAAGGTGACAGTGTGATATGTCCACAAAGTTTGTAGTATCAGGAAATTGGAAAGTTCAAACATTGTGTTTATCATAGATATCATAGAATCCCTACAATGTGGAAACAGGCCCTTCGGCCCAACAAGTCCACACCGAACCTCAGAACATCCCACCCAGGCCCATCCCCCTAATCTACACCTCCCTGAACACTATGGGCAATTTAGCACGGCCAATCCACCTAACCTGCACATCTTTGGACTGTGGGAGGAAACCGGAGCACCCAGAGGAAACCCACGCAGACACGGGGAGAATGTGCAAACTCCACACAGACAGTCACCCGAGGCTGGAATCAAACCCGGGTCCCTGGCGCTGTGAGGCAGCAGTGCTAACCATTGGGTCACCATGCCGCTGAAACTCCTGTTATATAAGGTATATTGTTTAAATACCTTTATCTTTAGTTATCGTTAACCTCAAACATTGCAATTAGAGAGCAGAGGCTGGCATTTGCATTTGTTTGCGGGAAGGAACCCTTTGGGTTTGTGCTAAAACATTCTGCATTGTAAATTATAGCAGGTTACTGGGCAAACAGAAGAAATAACCATCTTCAACACGGTAATTTTATGCAAACACTAAACTAGAACTCACAGTTAGATTGAACTTTTCAAAACTTTGGATGTCTCTTTAAGAGTTTATTTTATTTGTTAATGATTGTGTGCATTGCAGGAAGACCAACACTTGTTGCTCTTCCTTATAATTTAAAAGTCAACCACAATACTGCAGTTCTAGAATCACATCTAGACCAGACTAGAAAAGAATGGCCGATGTCTTGACCTAAAGGGCATTAGTGAATTAGGTGAGTTTTCACAACAACCAGTTATGGTTTTATGGTTAACATTACTGAGACCAGCTTTCAATTTGGGATTTTTTATTTTAATTGAATTCAAATTCCACTACCGGTCATTGTGTCACCATCTCCTCCAAAGCCAACAAAAGGTGCTTCCAATAGTGGAACTAGAAAACTGAGGGCAGAAATTTAAGGTAATTAGCAAACAAAGTAATGGGAATATGAAGAAAAACTTGCTTACGCAGCAAGTGGTTAGGGTCTAGATTGCATTGCCTGAGAGTGGCTTCTGTGTTGCCACAATTCTATCAATCTGAAATCTATTGCATTAATCAAGCTTATCATCTGTCTTAATTCTCCTGATGTGGGTTGATGTCATAACTTGTTTCATAATGCTTCAACATTTAAATATGTTAAGGTCGATCTATAAATGTAGGTTTTTAAAAAAATTTCTTACCTGCAAAATACTTATACAGGTCATTCAATTAGTTCTTATCCATATTCTCTATTACACTTGGAAAGGCTTAGACTGACAATGTTTAAATGGGGAACAAACTGTTATGTAATATTCCAAATGGCTTGAAGTATGGAAGACAGTCATCTCAGTATTTTTGTATTTTAGTAAGCTGCACAGTTGTAACTGGCAGATCATTCAGTTTTGCTGCCTGTGAAGTCATTTAACTTCTGACCCCTTATAAAGGGGGTTTTGGTATGGGTTCCAGTCACTGCCAGAAGAAGAAGCTGTATTTAATGGCTGCTTTCTAGCTACTGCAATGATGACATCCTTTAGTTTTAATGCTAACAATTAAAACTACATCATACACGAGAAGACATTAATACCCACTTTTTTGTAGGTTGTAAGTGCCATTATGTAACCTGTTGCAACAGTTTCCTCACCCTTAATAAGCCCTTCAAATTATGAAGCTATGCCCATGCTCCTTTCCCTTATCGAATTTTCCCATCCTTCCTGCCATATCTGGTCCATTGTGGGAAGAGCTTATGGTATTGTCCCAGCATTATACTGAAATGTTATAATTGCATAAACTGGGTAATGAATTTTTATTTAGCCAACCCGGGTTGATTTCTTAATGATGCAATTCTACTTGCATTGCCTTGATAATGTCATGTCATTTAATTGACAGAATGGTACATGGAAAATATTACATAAATACAATTGGTGCATATTATTGTTGAAACATATTTTGTTCACAGTGCATGGCATACATGTTTCTGTTTGAGTCTCAACATGATTTGCTTTTTTTCCATTGCTTCATTTGCTAACCACTCTGGTGTATGTGCTTCAGAACAAATTTCCTGGCAGATCTATGGATTTAATACAATGAGGTAGAGGAATAAGTAAAAACAGAGGTTGCTGGAGCATAACTAAAGTAAAGGCTGTGTGATAGGCTTGTGAGAAATTAATCATATCGGAGGGGAATTGGAAACAGTAAACAAGTGCTGAACTTATCAGAGATACCCACATCCTGAAAGAATCAAAGAAAACTCATGATACTAGAGGAGACTCAATGGCAAGCATGCACCTAACCCACCCTCAGGAAATGGGTCATCAATGTAAATATTTTACTGAGACTGTGAACCTGATAGTTTCAGGCTTAATCCTAGCTGTCTGTATTTTGTACACCTCAGGTAAGGAAGACAAAAGATAAGTAAAACATTGTTTATAAAAAAAAGGCCCTCATTCAGTTATTAAAATGAAAATTATTC
Source organism: Rhincodon typus (assembly GCF_021869965.1). Taxonomy (NCBI): domain Eukaryota; kingdom Metazoa; phylum Chordata; class Chondrichthyes; order Orectolobiformes; family Rhincodontidae; genus Rhincodon; species Rhincodon typus. The sequence continues at coordinate 22,588,282 of NC_063357.1, read as the reverse complement.
CATATTGATATGTAGATATGTAGATAAAGTAAGTCGTAGGATTTACACTTATTTATTTGTCGTATATACTAAGTATAGGAATACATAAGTGTAGCAAAATGTGCATAAAGTTGCCATTCACTGGCACCCACTTGGTGACAAAAACCAGAATTAAAAGATTTTAACAGAGCCAAAAGGTAAACAAGAAAAGTCCAGATTTCAGAGTCCCAAAGTCCCATCTCGACAATGGTGTAGGCGCCGTTCCAATCGCTGGGACACTCAGCAAGCTGCCACTGTCATGCGAAAGGCCCATTCTCGCTGCTGTCACCGCCTCACCAGCCCCGCTCTCACCGCCGACCGCTGCCCCCTCACCGGCCCCACTCTCGCTGCCGAACCAGCCCACTCTTGATCCGCCACCGTTGCTCCGGCCCACGCTCAATCCGCCATTGCTACAGGCCATGGCCTGGGCGTTCAGCTCCCGCCATGTGGTTCCCAGTCACAACCAGACTCCTTCCTGACTCCTTGGATAGGTAGTTAAAAGCATGGGGAGTGGGAGGAGGGGAGGTGATAGAATTACTGCAGAGAGGAGAGAGAAGAAGAGAAGAATGGAAAAGGAAAGGGAACTAGGAAGCAGAGCGGAACTCCGAATGGAGTGACTTATCCTGCCACTATCTTACCGGATTCCTTAAATCTCAATAAAACTCTGAAAAAAGCAAACTGAGGAAAAGGTTGCAGTGAAAATGTGTAGTTGGATTATCTATCAAAAAAGGATGTTGTGCCCAGGCTCAATAGAAGATTAGTGGCAGTGTGCAAATGTTTTGTTTTCTCAGACTTTGTGATTGTTTACCATTGTTTATATTCAAAAGTCTAGTAGCAGCTCCAGCACAGTCATCAATTACACCAGTATTCAGTTATACATGAGGACATAATTGGATAGTGCTTTAGGTATTGTGATGCATTATATGGAGTTGTACTTATTTTTCCTAATCAACCTGTTCAGAGATGTTATTATGCACTTCTGAAGCATGTGGGAGTTGAACCTGGGCCCTCCAGTCCAAAGGCACTATCATTGTGCCACAAGAGGGCCCAAAATTATCTGGCAACTTTTCAAATGAATTTAATAGCACACAGCAACATCATTGCCATAAAACTGCTGAATGTAAGGTAGAAATAACCCAAACCAGAGGCAATAAAATGGTCAATAAATCCAACAAGGAATTCGGGAGAACTATCGTTACACAGAAACTAGTTAAAATGTGGAACTCCTTATCATATAGAGTGGTTGATATCAATATCATAGGTGCCTATAAACTAGATACATAGATGAGGGAGAAAGGCATGGAAGGATATTTTCATAGGGTTAGATCAAATAGGGTAGCAGGCGACTCTTAGACCAGTTGACTAAATGAGCTGTGACTATGACAGGGAGTCAGATAGCTCAGTTGCCTGGATGGTTGGTTTACAGAGTAGAGTGATAGCAACAGCATGGGTTCAATCCCCAAGCCAGGTGAAGATACCACAAAGGGTTATACTTCTCAACCTCTACTTCACCTGAGGCATGGTAACCCTTGTGTTAATGGAAGAGAGCAGCCCTTTATCTGGTAAGAATATGGTTTTAAAAACATGTAAATTCTATGGAACAGCACATGTTCAAATAAAGGTCTATCTTATTATATACTGAAGAAAGTTAATCATCTGATTATTGATCATATATCAGAAACATCCCCTCATCACTGTATCAATTTGAACCATAAAATTTGTTTTTACTTGTTCATAAGATACAGGCATCTCTGGCTGTTACAGTATTTATTGCTCATCCCTGATTGTCACCTAACTGCCATTTGGGAATGACATTACATTGAGTCTGAAATCACACGTATGTAGACCAGGTAAGACAGCAATTTTCCTTCCTTAAAGCATATCAGTGAACCAGATGAGTTTTTACAATTACTGGACAATGGACGTTGTATCATCACCATCAGATTAGCTTTATATCCCAGATTTTTATTAAATTCAAATTTTCCCTTCTGCCATGGTGGAATTCAAATCCACATTCCCAGAACATTACCTACAGTTCTGGATTACTAATTTAGTACCAGTACCATCAAATCACCACCTCCCCATTACAACATATCCTGTACATCCATTATATCTAATATACCTTGTTCTTCTAAATACAAGGAACAAGTAGCTTGCCTACTTTACAGCCAAAATCTGCCTCCTGGTGGCCACAAATATATTTTCCACATTAAGATGTTATCATCAATATCTTCATTACATTAATGGAAACATCAGAATATAATTTACTTGATTATTTTTAAATTCGATTTCCTATAGATTTTATTAGTCCAGATTTTTCCAGGTATTCTGTTAAATGGGACCTTCCCTCCTAATCTTCTCCTCCATGCCTGAAGACTGCCCTACCATTCAACCGCAACCATCTCTTCCGATGCCTGGCTGTGGACAATCATTCAGCCACAACTTTTTACTGTTATTTTCCAGTTCTGGATGCAACAGTTTACAAAGCATGTGATGGAATTAGATGGAGTACAGAAAATATTCACAAAAATGATTCCAGGGATGAGGAATTTCAGTTTTGTCAAATAATTGGAGAAGTTTCGCCAAAAGCTGGATAATGGGATTAGTGTATTCAGACCTTTATTGCCCAGCATGAACACAGAGGAATGAATGGCCTCCTTCTGCACTGTAAACAAGTATAAGTCTATGAGAAGATGAGATCAAGGTGAAATTTGTTAGAGGTATACAACAACGAGGGGTCTGGGCAGGGTAGGTAGGGAGAAGCTATTCCCAAAGTAGTCCAAGGGTCAAGAACCAGAGGGCAGAGATTCAACATAATTTGCCAAAGAAGCAGGGGCAACATGAGAAAAAGTCTTTATTGATAGAGTCATACAGCACGGAGATAAGTCCTTCGGCCCGACTTGACCTTGTCTACCAGGTTTCCTAAACTGAATTAGTCCCATTTGCCTGTGTTTGGTCCATATCCTTCTAAGCCTTTCCTATCCATGTACCTGTCCAAATGTCTTTTAAATGTTGTAATTGTACCTGCCTTTACCACTTCATCTGGCAGTTTGTTCCATACACACAGCATCCTGTGTGAAAATGTTGCCCCTCAGGTCTCTTTTAAATCTTTCCCGCCTCTCACCTTAAACCTGTGCCCTCTAGTTTTGGACTCCCCTTCTCTTCTCTTCTGTCTCAGTGGAATATATAGTGTGACTGATGCAATTCGAAGTCAACAAGTATGAGGTGATGTTATGCAATAAATTGTAGTTACAAGTGAGTGGGACCAACCTGAAGTAAAAGAGGGATTTAGGGACAGAGGCTCTCGGGGTTGAAAAAAGCTGGTAAAACAGATTATTGAATTTCATTATGAACAAACAAAAACTGAAAAAAATTGACTTCATAGATGCTGCCTGACTTGCCAAACAACAGAAAACACTTCAGGCCAATGACCAATTAGAACTAAAGAAAAAAGAAATGTCAGCGTTTCGAAGTCAGTTGGGGAGGTGGGGGGAAGCAGGCACAAAGAAAGGAGATGGTCCACAACAGGGTGGAGACCAAATAATAAACAATCTCATGATGCAACTGTTATTGAATATACTGATTGAGAGTAGGGTGAAGGCAGTAACAATAGGAGGTATTCAACAGAGAATTCAATCATCATCTGTATTGGGAAAGGATGTCCAAGACTACTGTGCAAAGTGGCACTAGGTGAGTTGATCCTATAGAGGATTATTATTAGACATGATGAGTCAAAGGGCTGCCTTCTATGCTGTAACCATTCTAGGATCCTGTTTAGTGAACACCTCTTTGAACCATTTCACATCAACCTTCCTGAAACGTAGATGAGGCTCTGGGAGTTGCCTGGGACCACTCCATGTCTCATACTGGCAAATTAACAGTATTTTCCAAATTCTCAGCTTCTGGTTTATTGGGCAAATTTCTTTACCAGTTTTGAATAGGAGCAACCAATTTATTGTCCAATTTTATTTACTTTTAGCACGGACAATGTACAAAGGTACAAGTTATTTTATTATGTACAACATCTCTTCTATGACCAAATCTACAAATCCACATTTGAGGCAACAAAATTTGAAGTTTGAGGAATGCTAACAGAAGTCCAAATAGCATTTGCAAATATCAGGCATTAGCAATCTAGTCTGCAAATTCCAGATAACTCCATTGTTTCTTATATAGATTTTCCTGGTTGTGCTGTCTGAATTGGAAAGGTCTGATTTATGCATTGTCATTTCATTCATGAACTACTCCTGTTATATCCAAAACTTAAAACATATGTAGATTTTGAACTATGATTCATTCAAATCAGTTTAATTGTAATCTGTTAAATCTCACAAATTCACAATGAGATGGACATGAAGACTAAAAGCTTGGATATTCCTCAGATGCATTATATTGTTTTTTCAGGAAATATTCATAATGGATGTTCAAATTCTAATGGCAATAGTAAATCTTTACTTATGCAACATGCAACAGTGATGGACTCCATTTACTGTAGAACAAAATGATATTAAAGTGAGAAAAATTGGCTCCTCAACTTATTGTTTGGAATACGTGCAAAGTACTAACACCAGGGGGCATAATAGTTTTGGAATTTTACAAAAATTTAATTTTTCATTTATGATTGGCTTTGTTGAAATCAGAAAGTAAAACAGCAAATGGTTTAAAAGTGAACAGGAAGATTCAATTTTAAAATCATAAACCAGCATAAAACTTTGTTTCTTTCACCTGAAATTACAAAAACTTGTTATTAATAGGTGTGAAAATACCACTTTAAATTAAATATGAAGTCAACTGTTTAGATGCTCAAAATATTTATTTTGCTTGGAAAATAAACCTCTAACAATTTTGTTTTAGTAAAATGACAGGAGCTGAAATTTTCTCATATCCACTGGATTAAGCCATCCAAAAAGTGAACTGCATCACATAAGCAGTGCAACAATACTGGAGAGAGAAAGTAATAACATTAATTCAGGAGGTCACTCTCTTGTAGACATCTATTCTGAACTGATTCTCAGCTTTCACGTAGCAAGTATTCTAACCTCAGAAAAGGGGTTTCTATCTCAACCAAAAAAGTAAATATACAACCAGATTTATATGCTACTTCCAACAAATGCATTCTAGCATTGTTTTCATTTTCATGATGAAAACTAGAACTATTGCCTCAACATGTAGCTAAAGGTCATCCAAAAGACTGACAAGTCACTGAATGGATTTGTAAAGTAACGTCACAGAAAAGAGAGAAGGATCTGCTTCAAAACAGACAAAAATACAACAGAAAATGCAGAATTTGTGATGACTGCAAATCTAAAGCAATTGCCCATGACTCTCACAATTGCTGACAAAGCAGATTTCACGATTCTCAGGTTTTATTTCAGAGTTCCAGCAATCAATCAAATTAAAAAAACAGAAATTGCTGGAGAAACTCAGCAGGTCTAGGAGTATCAGTGGAGAGAAAATAGATTTAACGTTCTGTGCTGAAGGGATCACTGGACTCAAAGTGCTAACTGTTTCCTCTTCACAGATACTGCAAGACCACTGAGTTTCTTCAGCAATTTCTATTTTTTGCATGTTCAAGAGCTCCAGAATCCATTGTTTTTTTTTGTTTTATTCCAGCAATCAAGCCTCTGTAATGTTTTTGGAACAAAAGTAATACCTAAATATAAAGTACTGCAGATTCTGGAAATCTGAAACAAAGTGCTGGAGAAACTCGGTAGGCTCTGCAACATCTGTAGAGATAAAGCAGAGTTAACATTTTGAGTCCAGTGAACCTTTTTCAGAACTGAGAGCAGATGAAAAATGGAGGCATTTATGCTGATGACGAGGGCAGAGGGTTGCTATGTGGTGAAGGGGTGATCTGAATAAATGAAGATAATAACCAGAGAGAGACAGAGACAGAGGGAAGCAAAGGGATTATTGATGGTAAACTGGAGAGAAGTAAATGCTGAATGGGCACTAATAAGAAATATGAACATGTTGCCCGTGCTGGGAGCAACCCATACAAAACAGGACCTGTGGGTGGTAAAATCCTCACTTTGATGTTTATGTCCCTTTCAGTAGGACTGAAGATATATCTAAATTACAAAAGTTGATATGTAGACTTCTTTTCAGTTTTTGAATTTAAGATTAACAAATACCGAAAATAACATACTGGAGAGAGAAAAGCACAGGAATATGTCCACTTATGCTTTTTTAAAACAAAACATTCAAGTCTTGAGAATGCAACATTTTACGACAAACATTAGCTGCATGTTGAAGTGCATCTTTTCCCTCAGGAAAACAAAACTCATACCTTTCTCACTAGTCCTACTCTGTTCATTGGCATATCTGATATAATGAGTTTACCAATAGTTGCTTACGGCTACCTGAGGATTAGCTATACATTCAAATTCCCAGTAGTCATACTTTGGCCAGGTGTCAATTATGGAAATAAAAGTAGAATCAGAACAAGAAGTTAGCACTGAAAATACTATTGCATTCTTACAGTAATTCTATAAATTTCAGTTTATTCAGTAGAGTAACAATTAAACAATGGACAATGCTCGCTATATCAGATCATAGTAATAATTTCTTGCATTCTCCAGAGGAATATACAATGTTTCAAAACAAAAATTTAATAAAATATATCAGAAAAGTCAATCAAGTGTTACAAAACTTCCTTTATGCCAGGATTCTAAAAGAGGTTCACTTGAAGGTGCGTGAATCAGATGTACTGAAGCCATGGCATTTGTTCATCCCTGTTAGAAAGATAAATAAATACTTCAGTTAAATGCACCTTACACTCATTACTTTTAAGACAATAAAACACAATTCAGGATGGAACAGTGGGTCGATTTCTTGGAAATGGATTTGCATTGATAAGTTAACACACTGTGATATGCCAATTTTAGTTGCAGCTTTGGGGAGCTTGCAAATGGAAGGCAGGTAAATTTACAAAAATGAATCAACACGATCATCACCACATGGCCACAGACAAGTTTCCCCACAACCAATGGAATGGGAAAGTACAGTAATACCAAAGAAAGTTTTAGAAGTAGAAGAGGCAAATTTCCTTCCCATTCTGCTTAGATGTAGGAGTTTCACATGGAAAATAAACACAATTAAACTGAGCTGGGAGAACAGCAAGTCTGTAATAAAGAATGGTTTTCTGTCCATTCATTCAGAGGAGAGGAAAAACACATGCGCCTTCTGTGACAGTCCAATTTTGGTTTAATGCTAATGTGATTTTCCCACCATCCCCATATGTCCAAGAGCAATGTTTGTCACAGGGTTTCTCTTCAAACCCGCAGTCATCACGGAATGTATGTACTGTAAGAACTGTAAGGCAGAGAGTAAAATAGGCAATAAAATGTTCATGTCACACAAAATGGGATTAGTTAACATAATAAAACTAAAATGTACTGAGGTGCATTAATACTTAGCAAAATATTGTTTTTGTCTATCCTTCAGGTCAATGCTTATTAAACTTTTTTTTTGCTACAACAAATAACTTAAAATTGTACATATCTTAAAGGCTGACAACTGCAATCCTGCACAGCCATAACATGCTGTGATTGCATAATGTGGAGAGTGGATAACAATTGGTGGCACTGATTAACTGAATTCCTGCCACTATCTTTCCCTGCTGGGAGCTGAGGAATTAACATTCATGAAAACAATTTGCATAAATATCAAATTCCAATCCCTTGAGCAGCAATAGCAAGAGCGAGAGTTGGGCAAATTCAAAAATCAGATTCTCAACGCACAGGAAAGAATTTCCAATTTTTGCCTTAAGGTTTAAACAGCGAGTTCAAAATCTCGCTAACAAGTGATGACTACCTCATTTGCATTCCAGCTTTGGGTGGAGTTTACACTTTCTCCCCACGTCTGCGTGGGTCTGCACGGGTCTGCACTGGGTGCTCCGGCATCCTCCAACAGTCCAAAAGTTAGGTGGATTGACCATGCCACATTGTCCCGTAGTGTCCAGTGATATGCAGGCTAGGTGGACAAGCCATGGCAAATGTGGTGTTACGGGGATTGGTGGGGGTGGGGTTGTATGCAATGCTCTTTGGAGGATCCGAGAGACTTGATGGGATGAATGGCCTCTTCTGCTCTAAGGATTCTATGATTATTAGATAAATTCAACTCATTTATATAAGCGATTTGGATGAGAATGTAAGTAGCATGGTTAATAAGTTTACAGATGACACCAAAATTGAAGCAGACAGTGAAGGAAAGGTTATCTGAGAGTACAACAGGATCTTGATCAACTGGGCCAGTGGGCCAAGAAATGGCAGATGGAGTTTAATTCAGATAAATATGAGGTGTTGCATTTTGGCAAGGCAAATGAGGGCAGGACTTACTCAGTTAATGATAGGACCCTGGGGAGTGTTTTTGAACAGAGAGACCAAGAGGTTCAAGTACATTGTTCCTTAAAAGTCCTGTCACAGGTAGACTGGGTGGTGAGAAAGGCATTTGGCATGCTTGCCTTCAATCAATCAAAGCACTGAGTATAGGAGTTGGGGCATCATGTTACAGCTGTACAAGACCTTGGTAAGGCCACATTTGGCGTACTACGTACAATTCTTGTTTCCCTGCTACGTGAAGGATGTTATTAAACAGGAAAGGGTGCAAAGAAGATTTACAAGGGTTTTACTGAGACTGGAGGGTTTGAATTATAAAGGACAGGCTGGATAGGCTGGGACACTTTTTCCATGAGCATAGGAGGCTGAGGGGTAACCTTATAAAGATTTATAAAATCAAGAGGGGCATAGATAAGGTGAGTAGTCAAGGGCTTTTCCTCAGGGTAGGGAAGTCCAAAACTAAACAGTATAGGTTGAAGGTGAGAGGAGAAAGATTTAAAAAAGGACCTGAGGGAAGTGGTAAAGGCAGGTACAATTACAAAATTTAAGACGACATTTGGACAGGTATACGGATAGGAAAACTTTAGGGGGATATGGGCCACATGCAGGCAAATGGGACTAGTTTAATTTAGGAAACTTGGTTGGCATGGATGAGTTGGATTGAAGGGCGTGTTTCCGTGCTGTATGACTATTTCTATGCAGCTCCCAGTTCTCCTCTCCCTCTGTTGCTTTCACCCTTGCCTAGGAATTCTGCCATAAGTAACTCACCTCCCATCCCTTCAATTCCTATACACCATCTACAAAGGCACAAATCAGGAATATAATGGAATGCAGTGCATTTACAAGGATGAGTGCAGCTCCAATAACACGAAAGAATCTCAACACCATCCAGGACAAAGCAGCTCATTTGATCGCAATAGCACCACATGCACCATTTTTAACATTCATTCCCTTCACCACTGAAGTACAGTGGCAGCAGTGTGTATCATATACAAGATGAACAGCAGGAACTCACCAAGGTTCTCTGATTGAGGACACTTGTTAGGAAATTGCTATCAGCGAGAAGGAGAAGGGAAGCAGATGCATTGGAACACCACCACCTGCAAATTCCCCTCCAAGCCACACACTTGACTTGATGGAACTATATCAATGTTCCTTCACTCTCGCTAGGTCAAAATCTTGGAACTGCAATATCAAACAATGCTGTGGATGTCCCTACACCCCAAAGACTGCAATGAATCAAGATGGCAGCTCATCACCACCTTCTCCAGGGCGACTGGGGACGTGCAATAAAATTCTCGCCTAGCCTGTGATGCCCACACCTTAAAAGTACTTTAAAAAAAAAAATTGAGTGCCAATTCCTGATGTGAAGCTCAGAACGGTTAGCTGGCAGCTGCAGCTCTCTGCTTATTCGCCCAGTCCTTCAGAAAACTCCAACTTTGCCACAAGGTCCCTGCACACTCCAATGGCACAGTACTTTTCCACTCTTTGTCTACACAAGTCAGAATCCACAATCCTTCTCACCGCATCATTATGGCGGAATTTGGACAACCATTTCAGGCCTCAAAGACATGTGTCACTGTGTAGGGATACACATCTCATACATCTACATAGGATGCATCTTACGGCTCTTAGCTTAATTTCTTAGCATTTACTCTGCGGCTTGCATTGCTTTTTAGTGAAAAGAAAGAGCTGGCACAGTTCGGACCAGTGAACAGTCAAGGAGATGCACATGTTGCCGCATGGCACCATGCTACGTCAATGTCATACCTTCAGCATAATGCCAGTAGCTTATATGGCAAACATACTGCATGTGCTTCAACCAAATGACCATGTCAAAAAGTAAATGGGGATTACTCCTTAGCAGCATCAAGAGGGACAACAGTCAGTCAGGTGGTATCGCAGCACTCAATCAAGGGGCTTGTCCTTTTCCAGTCCAGGGTATTGCCACACAGTCAGTCAGGCACTTGGTCCTACCTGAGTCAAGGGATCCATGTCCTTGCAGTCCAGGAACTGGGCCACAATCAGTCCTGCAGGTCAAGTGCAAACAGTCCAAGGATTAGGGGTAGGTCAGTCAGGGTGCTGTGGACATCAGTCTGGGGACTTCGCAGTCAGTCCTGTTCTACCAATTTATTGTATTGGGGAGGGCCATTGTCAGTCCTGGGGATTTGGGCGATAATGGTTAGGTCTCATCAGGGGACAGTCCGTAGAGTCCTCAAGAAAGTGCAAAGCTTACATCTGGCGTTGGTGTTCATTGGACTGGATCACTGCAGGAATTATTGCAACAAAAAGGGGGCAATTCAAATCAGAAGGGTGGGATTTTATATGGAGGAAATGGGAAACTAGAGAAGGGAGTTTTCACAGGTGACAATCATTGTGGCCTCAACATGGGGAGAGTGTATGGTCAACAAGGATATGGCAATTCCCAAAGCTATAGCACTTGGGATAAATTAGGAACATCATGAGGTCTATAAAGGGATGAAGTGAAACAGCAAGTGGCTGAAAAGCCACTACAGACACAGGGACAACAACTCAAGAGGAAACATGGAAGATTGGGGCATTATTTCTGAATCAGGTGGAGTCTGCAAGCCATCCGAGAGAACAGAAACATTGCCATCAATCTAAAGTTAACTGCTCAATAAGGAGACAAACAGCAGCTGCTACATGCAGACTGGGCGCAGTAGGCAACTGATTATTTTTTTCTTTTGGGGGTGAAGTATAATTCTTTGAATTTGAAGCTCCACTAGGGGCAAATACATTGATCATCACTGATTCAGTAATGCCACCCATCCACCATCAAACTGCAAAGCATTGGTAGGCCATTACTTTTGCAATTAACATTAAACATTTATAGACTCAAGCAATCATGACCATTACAGGGTTTGCACAATTGTGTCTTTGTCATGTCAGATACCAAGACTACTCAGACGCTAAATTTAAAGTCTCAGCTGGGTTTACCAGTTCTGAAACACATTTTACATCTGCTACTGGAAGGCAACACTTTGGAGCTGCTGCATTTATGCACTTTACTGTAAGTAGGAAAGACATGATCTGTAACATTCAAGGTTAGCTTTTCATGAGAAGGAGTTTGATCATAATGGGTTAATGCCAGAATTTCACTCTTCCCCATATAGCATTAGCACTTTGGATTTGGATAGCATTATAAATCTCAGAACTCCTTATCAAGGCATGATAATAGCCTCCTCAAAATCTTCAAATTGCTAAGAACTAAGACACAATACAACACAATTATCCATCAGGGCCTTAGTGGAACAGTCCATAGGTCCTATTAAGGTGTTGTTTCAATGCCTGGGCTGTCTCAACAAGGCCTTGCAGTATAGCTTAAAGGGTACACGAGCATCACTATGGCATGCCGAGATCTTCCACACTGGAACCGACAAAGGCATGTGTGCTCGATGCAGAGGAAATGAGGCTCTACAGCAACCTTTTGAAGATGAAGTTGAGGATCAGGACATTGACTGGGAGGGACATCCAAGACAGTATCATAGACCCATGCAGTGTCGAGTGAGAGATGCCAGTCAGAGCCTCATTGAATCGCACCTCCAGCAGAAATGAGCTAGGTTTGGCCTACCTTTAATTGTGCATTTATTGTTTGGTTATACAGCAAATAATCTCTGGGTCAGTCCGATGTCTGTGTGCAACTGTTTTTTTTTTGCCATAGTACTGAACTTTTCAATTATTAAATAAATGTTTTCTCATCCAAATAATTAAATATCTTGCATCTTTGGGAGATCCCACATATCCACACTTTACAGGTCCTACTCACCATTAAGGGGAAAGCAGCAGAAAGTGAGACAGGGTATTAATGTCACATGGTGTTAAAGTTTGGATACTTCTCAGGTCTCAGTCAGCATGTGGTTTGGCTACAGTCATCAACATCACAGTTCAAAGATCCCTAATAGCTGATACTACCTACAGTGAAGGAGTCTGTCGTTTGAGAGAGATGAGCAAAGCTTGGTCATTACAACTTCTTTCACCCTTCTAATGTCAGAAACAGCTGCTCATCTCTCAAATGGGTGAGGCTTCATCAGATTTGACAGTGTTAAAGGCACCAGAGCAGTCACTAAGAATTCAAGGCAACATTTAACCACAAAAGAAGTGTAAGGTTATTTAACTAGAGAAATCACCCATGTCTCAGTATGATTTTTTTTCTTCATTTCCCTCCCAATACATCTTTGTGTAGTCGTGACTTCCACAGCTGGGGTACTGGAAGCCTGCTCTGTAGATGGCCTTTTTGGCATGGAGGAATTGGCAGGTCACGAGCTGGAGCAGTTGGGTCTAGAGCACGCAAACCTGCTGAGAGTGTGCTGCATGGATGCAGGTTCATTCAGCTTGGCTTGGATACCTGCTGTCCTCACTATCACAACCGGAGAGGAGATGGGGGGCGCCAGGCACCTTTCCAGTGTCCTGAGAGGAGGCCTCCTATGCAATGTGTGTTCAGGTCTTCCCTCCCTATGGGAGAGTGCTGGCACCAACCTGTGAGAAAGGGGTACCTGGAGTGAGAATGAGATCACTCATCCCCATTTTAACCTTACCATCGACGCTGAGTGCCTATGGTTGGAGAATGGAGTATAGATCCCCACCGAGTGTCTGCAGCTGGCTGTCCATGGGGGCAGCACATCGTAACCAGCATGGTACTGGTCATTTTGATGGATTCCTCCAGCTTCCAATCCAATCCAGCGACTGCTTCTGACAAACCACTCTCCCATTCCCATGCTCATCTGTACATTTTGACAAAATTATTAAGAGTCAAGACCAGGCGATCATCCTCTGGCAGGGGCTGAGCAGGTTCCTGGTCTCAGGCAGTCCTCCAAGTGTCATTTCTCTCCCAACCAGTTACGAACATGTGATACACTCAGCAGATTGTGCTGCTGACTGTAATCTAGGTTAAGAACCCACGGTGATGAAAGTGTCTGAGAGTTGAATGTCTTCCTCTTCAAAAGGTGGAGGGAGAACGGAGGGTCTCCAGTGTTGGCCTCTTTCTGGCAGCAGTTTGCTAGTGCCTGCACTAGAGAATAGGGGGAATTAGTTATAGAAAAAGGGATAAATGCTTGTGTAGGTTAAACTATGAGAGAATAAGAAAATGAGAGAATGTGGGTGGTAATGGGAGAGCAATGCAGCACAGCACATGAAGCTTGCCTTTGGAGGTCTCTGTGTCTCCATGTGAGCAGTTGTGCTCTTCTCTGGCCATATCGAACATCTTTTCCTCATATGGGGTGAGAGGCCTTATGTACCCCTTTACACACCCTCCCTAAACCCACCCTCCCACTAACCTTCACCCCTTCAGGCTGTTTGAGGCATTTTTACCCGCAATGAGATAAAAGGAGGGTCAATGTGATGGAACTAGATGCAGGATCCATTTGTGGTGATGCAGGAGCAGGGGAGATGATAAGATGTCCCCAGTGCACAAGTAGGAAGCGCAGCGAGCAGAACGAATTGGCCAAGAGCCATTCATTGGAAATGGTGTATGTAATACTGAAAGCCTTGGTGGAAAGGTGTGTGACAGTCAGAGTTAGTGGTGACTCTGTGGGTGGGATGCAGCAGAGAGAGAAAATGGTGGCCTTTACCCTTGCGGAGCATTGGAGATCATGTACCTTCTTTCTGAGCTGCTGTGCAATTCTATTAATCCGCAGATACAGCGCTCATCAGACTGCTATCTTGGTCCAGGCTAGTTGAGTCTCGTGGCACAGCTTCTTTTGTCAGTCAGCAGGAGAAAGAATGGGCCTCCTCTCCACCATCCCTTCGAAGTCCCTGTCCACAGAGTGGTGAGCTAACTTGCCTTTTACTGAGCCACTTCCTCAGGGAAAACAGTGGAATGCCACATTACGAAGGCCAGTTCCTGGTTTGCAGCACCTGAAATGCCATGGAGCTGAAGTTTAAATCTGGTGCCAGTGATGAGAACGTTTCAAAAGTCATAATGCAATGAGTACCTCTGCCTCTCCCGCCATATGATTTCACAAGATGGGTGCAGAAAAGACCAGTTGCATAATTCACGAGATGAAGAATGGAAGATTGCCTGAGAAAAGTCAGCACGAGCCATGGTGGACAGGGCACAATGAATCTCACTCAAAAAAGTACACCTTGCCAAATAATAGGAAAATTCAGCCAAAGGAAACATCTGCACAGTTAATTCCACGCATCATCCCATTTCCACAAAAATAGCATTTCACTACTAGTGTAAAATGAAATATTAATCTCATTTTACAAAATCTTTTACAGGCTTTGAGGTTAATGAACAATTTTCAAAACATAACTCTAAAACTAGCCTGTCCACCATCTACAAGGCACAAGTCAGGAGTGTGATGGAATACTCCCCACTTGCCCGGATGAGTGCAGACCCAACACTCAAGAAACTTGACATCATCCAGGATAAAGCAGCCCGCTTGATTGGCACTACGTCCACAAATATCCACTCCCTCCGCCTCCGACGCTCAGTAGCAGCAGTGTGTACTATCTACAAGATGCACGGCAGAAATTCACCAAAAATCCTCAGACAGCACCTTCCAAACCCACGACCACTTCCATTTAGAAAGACAAGGACAGCAGATATATGGGAACACCTCCACCTCCAAGTTCCCCTCCAAGCAACTCACCATACTGACTTGGAATATATTGCCATTCCTTCACTGTTGCTGGATCAAAATCCTGGAATTCCCTCCCTAGTGGCTTTGTCGGTCAACCCACAGGAGGACTGCAGTGGTTCAAGAAGGCAGCTCACCACCTTCTCAAGGGCAACTAAGGTCGGACAATAAACGCTGGCCAACCAGCGATGCCCACATCCCACAATTGAATGGAAAAGAAAATTTAGCTTTACTCTTTTTTTAAAAAATTATACAAGAGGCAAGTAGTACAAATGAACCATTTCCATGGATTCAATACAACAGGTTGTGGATAACAATTTTTGACATCTTTTTACATAAATACTGATCACTTGTACATTTTCTGATGCTGGCTTATGATGCCATAGTAAACTTTTTTAAAAAAAAAATCTTCTTTCCACATGTCTTTCAAAACTTTCTCAATTTATTTCCTGTTACAACTGAATGGTCATTTTGAAGTGCATCAGATATGAAGTGAAAAATATTCAAAGATTCTGTGTTGAGATAGAAACCCAAATACTAACAGCCGGGAGAATGGTTTTGGTTTGTTCCTCACAAAATGATTTTATTTTTATGCTGCTACAGTTTTCCAGTTTGAAGGCATATACAAGATTCTTATGCTCTCTAAACTCTCCCTCAGTTGTTCGATTTTTCACCCATTCAGTCATTGAACAGAAGCTGTGCTTTGCAATACATAGATTGGCACTAGATGAACTGAATTTAAACTGCAGGATTCAGAAACATGATGGGTGCAGTCGGGGCAAGAGAGAGAGGGAGTGAAACAAAACATTTTTGTTTCAACTGTTCTTTAAACACATGGCAAAAAATATAATTTTATGCAAACATTCTTAATGCATCCTTGAGTTATGAACTTCAAAGTGCACAAATCTCCCTGAATATTATTATATTTGGTATCTCAACTGCATATTAATTTTCTAATATTGAGAAGCAAAATAAATGTTTCAGAGTGAGCTTCTGCAGTAAATTTAAAAGTTTAGAGAATTTGTCAAGATTTTATAACGATAGACAAAGTGTTACGGCCCTTATTTCGTTAAAACCAGGGAAAAAAATCTCACATTGATAGAAGAAAAGTCTCATTAAACCCAGATCTTTATTAAAAGTGACATACTGAGCTTCATGTTTTGATATGGTCTTTCCTGAGGCCAGAACTTCAGCCACCTGGGCTACCACAGGATCATAGTTCAAACTGGCAACTGCAACCACCTTATCCTCTCTGAAAACAGAATCACAATATTACAATTAGAAATCACAATTCCAAGTTCAATTTCTTTAATTAGATCTTTTTTCTTTTTAAATATGTTCACAGCAAAACGTACTTGATATAAAATGCCACAAACTTCAGTTCATCCTTGTTGCCTTGAATTATAACTTCTTCAAAACCTGCACTGTAACCTGCCAAAATAGAAAATGTTAAGTAAACTTAAAAATTGATTGTCTTGTTGCTGTGTTGGAGAGTAATTCTGTACTGTCCGGAAACAAACTTTACAAAATGGATTTAGAATGGTTACAGCACAGAATCATAGAATCCCTAAAATGGAGAAGCAGGCCATTTGGTCCATCAAGTCCGCACTGCTCCTCTGAACAGCAACCCACCTAGACCCATGACTAATCCACCCAACTTGCACATCCCCGGACACTATGGGCAATTTAACATGGCCAATCCACAGAACCTGCACATCTTTGGACAGAGGGAGGTAACTGGAGGAAACCCACACAGACATGGGGAGAATGTGCAAACTCCAAGGCTGAAATCAAACCCGGGTCCCTGGCACTGTGAGGCAGCAGTGCTAACCACTGAGCCACCATACCTCCCCAGAAGGCCAACAGCCTATCCTAGCTCTCCACAAGACCCACTTAGGTAGTTAAACTCCCCCAACCTTCACCCTCACCATAAAAATAAGAGGGACCCCTAACCACCTTTGTCATATCATGAACAGAATACTTCAACAAGTTATTTAAATTCAAAATAATATTCAAACTTGGAATGAGTGCAGGTAACATTTTAAAAAAAAAAATTCTTCAGGAAGTCATAAGCTTTACAGTGATCCATGTTTTTTGGTAGTTTTAATTTGATTGTGTGCATTTGGGGCTTTGGGCATCAACAAAGACAGAAATAGCAAATACAAAAATTAATGGGGCCTGTACTTGACTTATTTTTGATGCAAGAGTTTTCAAATTACAGGACAGACAAAAATGTTATTAGAAACGGCATTTGCAAACTGAACCTAAGGTAACCAGAATTTTGTACTGTAAACAATATAATCCATAGAAACTCTCTAGACCGTACAAGTTCAGTAGTCTCACTCCACTGGGTTTTTTTTTAAAAAAGGTTTGTCATCTTACATTCCCAAATACTTCAAGAGGAGTACATTTCATTGAGTCATTCACCTGCTAATACCAGAAGTGGCCTAATGTCAGGAAGATTTTTCTATTGTCCACAGGGTGCCAGAGGTTACTTGCATCCATGTACATTTTGCTAGCCATCAACCAGAACACTATATTGCTCCATTATGTACCTACAGAATGTGTTGCTTCCTCCACTTGAAGTCTTTCTTTCATTTCATTTGTGGTTGGCACTAGCCCTACCTCTTTTGGCAAAGGCTGACCAACATGTAAGGTTCATTCTGAAGCTTTATGAAGTCCACCACTATATTTGCACTGATTTGAACTGGTTGCCAACAAGTGAAAATTTTTTCTCTAATTAGGAAATGTTTGTCTGCTTTTTCACATTACCGTCCTGGGCTGGCTTATTGCATGAGGACACAGATACGGAGACAGCTATGAATAATTATTTAAATGAGTTGACCTTGCTCAATTGTACGCAGACAGTTTGCTGCATTGTTGGCAAGTTTTGGCCCTGCAGTTTAACATGAAGAAAAACTGACTTAACATGCAGGAGAAATTGACATTGTCCAAATATCTAGAGAGCAAACTGATCTTCATTTGAGTGTGAAATTTGACTTTGACACTGTGGAAAGTAGAGATGCAGCAAATACAACATTATGGATACTCATTGAATACAGAGCACAATCTGCCTTATGGAATCCAATGTATTATCTAGTTGAGAGAGCAGGCTGACTGTAATTTATGGGAATATGATAGTTGACAGAAACTGGATAGCTGGAGATTCATTAGATACAGCACATAACCCAATTATAGGCGTTCATCCCGAGTACCATCCTACTCATGATGCAAGGCTGGTGCATCCTGAAAAGCAGCCATACTTTTGGCAATTTTACTTAAGGTTCTTCTTTCTCTCTCAGTTGAAAGAAATGATATTGCAGAAATGTTTTAGCACAATATCAGATTTTAAAAAAACTTGCAGGGTTACAGCACCTTTCATAAGTTCAGAGCACTTTGAGAGATATTAAAACTTACGTGACTGCAAAAGATTCAAAACTAATCAACCAATACCACTTATTAATAGGCATTTAAAGTATATACACAAGAAAATGCAGAAGGTTAAAAAGGCTGCTACAAGAAATACCTTGGAAACTCTCCCACTAAATTACGACTTTTTAAGAGGGTGTGAGGTATTGGAGGATGGAGGAGAGGAGAAAGGTACAGTAAGAAATTGCTAACTATCTCTCAGCTGTCATAATCTAAGGTCACAAATCACATGACACCAGATTATAGTCATTTGAAAACACAAGCTTTCGGAGCCTCGCTCCTGCTTCAAGTGTTGATTAACCTCCACATCATGTCATAATCTAAGAAAGAGGGATTTCCACTTAAAATAGCACGTTTCATGGCCTTTAAACATCCCATAATACTTCTAACCAATGAATTACTTTTAAAGTACATACACTGTTAACACTGAAAGTTCAAAAAAGTTATTTAGACAGAGTTCAGAAATATGCTTCTCGAGTCACAGGTTTTACCACACACACACACACACACACACACACACACACCTCAAATCAATTATCCCTCAATTAACATGTAATCATTATCTGTTTGCATTTGGTCTCGGGTATCCCTACCAGACCTTTCCAGTTGTTAACAGATTCTCCTTTTCTCTTTTTTGAATAAAGCTATATTATGTAGAATAATAATAAAAAACAATAAAACAAAAATGCAAAATAATATCATGCAAAATGACACCATATTATAGTCCTACTTTTAATGTACACTGAAGTTCTAAAAGTCCTTTTTCCAGTATTTCTAGCAGTTTCTTAGAGCTCGCTCCTTTGTCAGAAAAGCAATCAAACAGTTCACTGCTGATGTCGACCATTACAATTTTGAAATTTCTCCATCCTCCACTATCCATTTTAAAACTGCAATATTGATCCCCAGACATTTTACATTTTCAATTTTATTGAATTTATGTTATCCTATAGTCACTTTGCACCAATGTAGTACTCAAGTGTTGCTGTTGCATTATTTTTCATTAGGAAAAAACACTGTTTACCATCCCAAAAAGAGTGCAGATTTCTGTCTCTAAGGCATGTTTTACAGCTATTTAGATGTTTTCAGCTGGAGGTTGGTTGGCTCGCCGAGCTGGTTTGTTGTTTTGCAGACGTTTCATTACCATGCTTGGTAACATCCTCAGTGCAGCCTCCGATGAAGCGTCGGTGTGTTTTCCCGCCTGGTTTTTAAACTCTGGGGTCCGTTTAGCATGAGAATTCCTGGAAGCATGGCACTCCACGAAGCATGCTATTAATAAACACGCTGAACTCGACCCCATATACATTCCAGTATGAAGGAAAACTGGAAGTGAGGCAATCCATCTCAACGGACGCCAGAGTTTAAAAACCAGGCGGGAAAACACACCAACGTTTCATCGGAGCCTGCACTGAGGATGTTACCAAGCATGGCAACGAAACGTCTGCAAAACAACAAACCAGCTCGGCGAGCCAACCAACCTCAACACCCACAACCCGAGCTAGAGATCTACTCCAAAACCTTAATGTTTTCAGCTTCTCAAGCTAAGAATTGTAAACCCTCCTGTACTTGAGAATCCATTAAAGAGTTTACATAGAAGTATTACAAAAGCAATATTTTTCATGTTTCTGGCATCTTCCATTGATGGAAATTTCAAGGCACAATGCTCTTAAATTTTTTCAATGTTTAGCTCACCAAAATAATATCTTACACCTTGTGTTTTTTCATAGTTGTACTCGACTTTAAACCCCAAAACTATTACCTGGCCTCATTTGGGTGCCCAGACATTTCAGCAGTCCAAGTAGACTTCAGAACTCTTCCATTTCAGTTTTGGAAGCTGCTGCATCTTTCTTGAGCCCCCTACTTTGACGAATAATAATGCAAAGTGACACTTGGTCCATTCTGTCTGAATTCCAATCAATTGTACTTAAAAGCCCCAGAAGCCAGACTTCCAATTTGGCTGTCTGCTTTAAGCCCATTTATGACAATGTTTTCAAACGTCCTGCTCCCACCCCACAAAAAGTTATCCACATGCATAAAGATGCCCAAAAGCTGTGTCCCCATGCTGCCAATAAAACATGGCAGGGTCTGCTTTCAACTAGAGACAGCCCAATTTTAATAAGATGGACCTCCTCAAGCTCTAGAGGCATCATTTAGGTCATAAAACGCATTTATTTAACTTCCAGAGTATCCCCACTGCATTCAGTCCCCTCCTTTGGAAGGCAAAGGAACACTCCCTTTTTTGAGCTGATCGCTCTGCAGAAGTGCAGCATTATTATCAATTGATTTGCATTTAAGATGTTTAGGCATAAAGGAAATGAAGGTGGCGTACTGCTGAAAATAAGGGATAGGATCAGTGTATTAATGAGATAGGAAGCATGCTTAGAAATTTTGCAGATGACACCAAAATTGGTGGTATAGCGGACAGTGAGTAAGGTTATCGAAGATTACAAAGGGATCTTAATTAATTGAGCCAGTGGGGTTTAATTCAGGTAAATGCATTTTGGTAAGACAAACAGGTGCAGGACCTACAGACTTAACGGTCAGGCCCTGGGGAGTGTTGTAGAACAGAGACCTTGGGGTTCAGGTACATAACTTTGAAAAGGTGTGTCACAGGTAGACACTATGGTAAAGGTGGTGTTTGGCATGCCTGCCATCATTGCTCAAAACACTGAGTATAGGAGTGGGATGTCATGTTCGGGTTGTACAGGACGTTGGTGAGGCCACTTCTGGAGTACTGTCTACAGTTCTGGTCTCCCTGCTACAGGAAGGATATTATTAAATTGGAGAGAGTGCAGAAAAGATTTTAAAAAGGATACTACCAGGACTGGAGGGTTTGAATTAAAAGGACAGGCTGGATAAGCTGGGACATTTTTCACTGAAGCGTAAGAGGTTGAGGGGTGAACTTATAAAAGATTTGTAAAATCATGACAGGCATAGAAAAGGTGAATAGCAAAGGTCTTTTCCCTAGGGTTTAGAACTAGAGGGTATAATTTTAAGTTGAGAGGAGAAAGATTTAAAAGGGACCTGAGGGGCAATCTTTTCACACAGAAGGTGGTTCATCTGTGAAATGAATTGCCAGAGGAAATGGTAGATGAGAGTACAGTTCCAACATCTAAAAGACATTTGGACAGGTACGTTGGTAAGAGAGGTTTAGAGGGAGATGGGCCAAGTGCAGACAGATGGGACTAGCTTAGTTGGGGAAATTTGGTTGGACCAGAGTCTGCTTCCATGTTGTATGACTAATCAGAAGAGAGGAACGTAGAATTTGTTTGGGGCAGAGCTAATTAACAGTTAGGGGCAATAAACATTGGTAGGAGTGTTCAGAGAGTGGATCAATTGGTGATCATCTTCCAAAATTCTCTTAATTCTGCAATGATGCCTGCAGATTGGAAAGTTGTAAATGTAAGCCTGCTGTCTAAGAAATCAGGAAGAGAGGAACTGCAGACTGTCAGCCTGACTCAGTAGCAGGGAAAATACTAGAATCTATTAGAAAGGTTGAGATAATTGGATATTTAGAATGTAATTGTCTGATTGGGCAAAGCCAAATTGGATTTGTGACAGGCAAATCATGCTTGTTGAACTCCACAGAGATTTTTGGGGTGTTCCCAAAAGAGTTAATAACGGGAGAGACACTTGATGTAGTGTATTTGGATTTTCAGCAGTCTTGGAGTAAAGTCCCACACGGGAAATTAGTTAAAAGAATGTTAATGCACATGGGATGGGGCTAGGATACCATCTTGAAATTCAGATAGGTTAACAGGCAGAAATCAGAGAATAAATAAACAAGTTATTTACTGGTTGGCAGCCTACTGCAAGAATCAGTGCTTGGGCTCTAACTGTTCACAATCCATATCAATGAGTTGGATATGGAGGAGCACTATAATGTTTCCAAGTTTGCAACTGATATAAAACTTGGTGGGAATGTAAGTTGTGAAAAGGCTGTAAAGAGGCTTCAATACAATTTAGGCAGGCTGCATAAGTGGGCAAAAAAGATAGCAGATGAAATATAATCTGGATGTGAGAGACTATCCTCTTTGAAAGGAAGAGCAAAGGCACAAAGCATTTCTTAAATGGCAAGGGATTGCAAAGTGTTGGTCTTGAAAAGGACCTAGCTGCTCACATGCCACTGAAAGCTAGCATTCAGGTACAGCAAGCAAACTGGAAGGTACACAATATGTTTGCATTTACCACAAGAGGATTTGAGTACAGGAGTAAAGAAGTCTTGTTTCAATTGTATAGAGACTGTAACTGGAATATTGGGTACAGTTCTGGTTCCCTTGTCTGAGAAAGGATACACTTTCCAGAGAGGGAATGCAGCAGAGGTTCAGCACACTAATTTTTGGGATGATGGGATTATCTTATTAAGAGAGACTGAAGAGATGGGTCAGTATTCTCTGGAGTTTAGAAGAATGAGAGGCAATCTCCCAGAAATGCACATAATTCTTAAGAGACTAGACAGAGTAGATATAAAAAGAATGAGCCCCCTAGCTGTGGGGTCTAGAATAACATGACACAGTCTCCAAAACAAAAGGCAAACTATTTAGGACTGAGGTGACGAGGATCTTCTTCACTCAGAAGGTGGTGAATCTTTGGAATTCTCTATGCCATAGGATCATGGAACCTCATACATTAAATAAGTTCCAGGCAGAGATTGATAGATCTTTAGTTAGCAATGACATCAAGAGGTAAGGGATAACAAAGAAATAGGTCATTAAGGTAGACAATTGGCATGATCCAGATTAGTGAAGCAGCTTCCAGGGGCTGAATGGCCTACTCCTGCTTCGATGTTGCAATACTCCTATGTCCCTCCCTGATTTTATATTCACTGTTCCTTCACGTTTCTAGAGATCTGACTTGTTTTTTTTAAAATAGAAATAATTTTTTAAATGGAGTTTTAATCTTGAGTCCCCTTTTTAAATATATAAAAGAGAGATGGACACCTGGATTGATATGTCCTTAATATTTTAACGTTAGTACCTTCACCACATGGCCTGGAGAAGTTCAGGGAGGTGGCTCATCACCACCTTCTCAAGGGCAATAGTGCTGGCCATACCAGTGACACCCACATCCTGTAACCAAATAAAATAAAAGGAAGTTGTTCCCTCATAGACTAAATATTAGGAATTTCTTCAGCTTGTCTGCAGAAAGAAAAGACTTGTTCTTGTGTTGGAAAACCATTTTAATCTCAATGTGTTACGACTGAGTGGAAGACGGACAGTGTTTTAAATATAAAGAGATACGAGAAGGTAGCTGATAAGCAATTTGTACTGAAACATTAGCAGACTGCAGGAAGATTATTATCTTCAAGCAACGCAGATGACCCACTAACCTGAAGAAGCTTACTAACATTAGGAATTGGAGCTAGATTAAACCCCTTGGGGCTGTTTTAATATTCAATAATATCATGGCTGATTTTCTGCCGCAAGCTCAGCTCCACGTTTCTCATTTCCCTTGGTTCCCCGAGATCAAAGATTTTTCTACCCTATGCTTAGCACGATGGCTCAGTGGTTAGGAACTGCTGCCTCACAGCCCCAGGGACCCGGTTCGATTCCAGCCTTGAGGACTGTGTGTGGAGCTTGCACATTCTCCCCACATCTGCATGGGTTTCAGTTAGGTGCTCTGGTTTTCTCTCAGTCCAATGACGTACAGGCTCGGTGGATTGACCATTCTCAAAAAGAAAATCGTCCATAGTTTAAGGATGTGTTGGCTAGGTGGATTAGCCATGATAAACATAGGGATACAGTAGGGGACTTGGTCTGGGTGGGATGCTCTTTACAGGGTCAGTGCAGATTTGATGGACCAAAAGGTCTCCTTCCACACTGTAGAGATTCTATGATCTAAAAAAGAGATCTCTTGCAATGGAATACAAGCATGCTCTTGGGTGTGCTGCACTACTGTAATTTACAATTATTTCCATACCATCATGGATATCTGTACAGAACAATGCAACTGAGCCTCTTTTGGATGGTCCACAAGAGTTACGTAACTGTTACCTGCATATCGTAGGCTCTTCCCAAAGAAGAACGTCCAGAAGAATGGTACAGTATTGATGGCAATCTTTTTCTTTTGCATGTTGAGTGCAGCAATGTAACCTAAAAAAAGACCAAATGGGTCTTAAATGGCACAATGCAGTTTAAAAGGACAATGCCATACAACTCTACCTATGTAACCACGCATATTTTAATAGTACTTTTAAAATACTAAAATGTCTAAAAGGCACTTCACAGGAGTATTACACTCCAGAAGATGACACTCAACCACAAAGGAGATATTTGCAGCAGTTAGTTCCAGCATAGCATCCAACAATCCCACAAGGCACTGGAAGCAGGACAATTTGCGTGACCATTGGATGGAGGACAATTGGGAACCCCGCACTGCTTCTGTACAAAAGGCCCAACACAATTTTAAATGCACTCAGGATTTTTAATTGGCTGGTGTCAGGATTCACACACCATCATGGTGCCAAAGGTTAGAAATCTCATCCCGAGAACTGCCGGCTAAATCAGAGGTTGACAGCCCTCCATTACTAGCAATGTTACTGGGAGCAGTGACTACACTCAATAATGCTCCAAGGCCTCCACTACGTCAAAATTAAATCCTGGCTATGTGATGAGATGACCAAGCACTTGATTAAAGAGGAACAAAAACAAAGTTGCTGGAAAAGCTCAGCCGGTCTGGCAGCATCTGTGAAGAAGAAAACAGAGTTAACGTTCCTCAGGACTGAGTTCTGACGAAGGGACACCGGACCTGAAACGTTAACTCTGCTTTCTCCTTCACAGATGCTGCCAGACCTGCTGAGCTATTCCAGCAACTTCTGTTTTTGTTCCTGATTTACAGCATCCGCAGTTCTTTTGGTTTCTGCTTGATTAAAAAGAGATAGGTTTAAGGAGTGTCTTGAAGGAAGAAAGAGATGTAAAGGGACTAAGTGGTATAATCAGCCAATTCTTGTCACTCATGTTCCGAAATTGTGCAAGTAATTCACAGTAGCACTTTTCCAAGGATTTAGCATCAATTGAAGACCACATCATCATCCCATGGAAAAATACCTCGGAAACCACAATAGCAGTATACAAAACTGAAACAAAAATGTACATCTTATATGTTATAGGGAGCAAAGGAATACCTTCCTTTCAATGAGGATAAAAGGGTTGCATATACGCAATGGGAAACATTTATTCTAATCAACAACCTCACAGATGTCTTATAGAATCCCACCACAACGGATCGATCTGTTGGGGTAGGACAATATTTGTTATTTATCTGGCGGCTATCATTAATATAACCAGCAACTAGCATTTACCCAACTCCAGAATCTGATTTTGATCTTTCTTCTTTACATACAGCATAAATGTTTCCAAATGGAGTACATGCTGATAACCAATTTCACAATGCTACTCATGATTAAGTGCATTCCTCTAACGATGCATTTAAATAGCATTTTGAGAATAGTTCACCCTACTATAACACTGTGATATCTCATTTTCTACATTGGTTACCTATGAGAACTCCTCAAATCACAGTATCAGCTTGTGTTGAATTTTGGAGAGTTTCATGGGTTGGTCTGTCTAATAGGAACTGGGTTAAGGCTGGGCAAACATATTTTGGTTTGTACTCTGAGCCTACAGTGTGATCCATCCTATTAACATCAGATATGACTCAGCTTACTTATTTATCTACAGGGTCTACAATATTTTCTCAACACAAAAATTGACCAAATAGCCTCTTTCTCTGTGGCTAGGAAATAGTAATTAAAATAATTAAAGAAAAGTCTTCATTTCACTTTGAAATTTATAAAATTATATTTCCCTTACCTTGTTTATGAGCTAATTGCCAGTGACCAATATTAACTTTCTGGTTTTTGTGCAGTGGTAGTGGAAATGAAGTAACATCTCCAGCTGCAAATACTCCATCAACATTGGTCTCCATGTACTGAAACAAAGAACTAAACATCAAAATGGAGAATAATCACTTTCTGGGTATAATCTAAATCACATCATTATATGAAATCTGCCATAATACTCCACATCAACCAGCCTTTGTTCCAATCATATTTAACTGCCTTTTTTGGAACACAATCTAGATTCTTCAGTCCCAAATACAATGGACCATCAATTCTTTTCACTTTTTTTTTTAAAGAAAGGTGTATCATTGGTAACACTGAGTGGAATAAAGGTTAGACTTCTGAATGTTTCCAGATTGAGATTCATTACCATAAATAGAAGTAATGTAATTTTAATACAAAGTCTTTCGTCTATCTCAAAGTTACAAAACTTAATCTAAGTGAAGGTGGCATTAAAAACATGAATAATCTAGATAGTTAGAAGGTGTAGCCATTGAAATGATTTAATCCACCAGGCAAGATCAAACAGAGAAGTCTTTACAGAATCATTGAGGTGTTACAGTCAGAAGAAGGCCATTTCAATCCATCAGGTCTGAGCCACACTTTGCAACAACAATTAACCTAATTCTATTCTAGAATCACTTCCCCATCCTTCCCTCAGAGCCCAAGTCTTCCTCTGCAAATAATTATTCATTTATCTTTTGAAGGCATTTATTGAATTCACCACTATCACACTCTCAGAAAATGTTTGTTACAAATTTGAACCATTCGCTGTTAAAATATTTTTCCTCATCTTGCTATTACTAATTACACAATACATCTTGAATCAGTATCCCCTAATTCTCAATCCTGTCACCAATGAGAACAGTTTCCGCCTGTCTATGCTGTTTAGACCTTCATGATTCTAAACACTTCGATCATATCTCCTCTTAACTTTTCTTCTCCAAAGGGAGCAATCTATATTGCTGAAGTTATTCAGGCTTGAACTATTCTCATGAATTTTTCTGCACGATCTCTAATGCCTACACATCTTTCTAAAGTGCAATGCCCAGGATGGGAGAAATGAATGATTTCCAGTTATTGTTGAACCAGCATTTCCAGCAACAGTGATGGATTGCAGCCAGCACGTATTACAACAAAACAGCTGCAAATACACAGATCTGCAGAATAGGGACTGCTGAACTATTGGAGTGAATGCAACTACATTTGCAAAGTAATTAAGTTAACAAAAGAATATAAAAATTAGAAAACTTGGTCTGGTCAATGACTAAGAAACTCATCAAACCTCAGTTACAACTGAAACAGCATCCTCCAGAAAACAGAATTGCATTCTAGGGTAAATTCAGAACTCCTACACTTGAAGGAAGAACTACTGTGTGTTCTGTAGCCTTATCTTACACAAATATTCCCTTTGAATGTGATCTTCGATGATGTTACTGATTTTATCCTTACTTCTCATGGCTGATATGAAACTGAGAACTTTAGCTTCCAAGGGATAAATTTTAAAAATTAGAGGACAGATATGTGGTATCAGTTTGTAAATCAACTTAACCACAGGCACAATAATCACCTTGTGTGTGCAGCTCAGAGTCATAGAGATGTACAGCACAAACAGACCCTTCGGTCCAACCTTTCCATGCCATATCCTAAGTAAATCTAGTCCCATTTGCCAGCATTTGGCCCATATCCTTCTAAACCCTTCCTATTCATATACCCATCCAGGTGCCTTTTAAATGTTGTAATTGTACCTGCGTCTACCACTTCCTCTGGCAGCTCATTCCATACATGCACCACCCTCTGCGTGGAGAAAGTAGCCCCTTAGGTCCCTTTAAAATCTTTCCCCTCTCACCAAAAACCTAATGCCCTCTAGTTTTGGACTCCCCCAACCCTGGGGAAGAGACCTTGTCCATTTACCCTATTCATACCCCTCATGATTTTATGAAGCTCTTAGCTTCCAATGTTCCAGGAAAAATAGCCCCAGCCTATTCAGCCTCTCCCTATAGTTCAAACACTCCAACTTGCTTGGCTGACCAATGGCCAGTATTCCTCTCCTATACTGAGTTTTTCCTATTTCTCCTCTTCTCTTTTAGTTTGTCGGTGCTAAGCGTTTCATATCTCTCATCCTCGGCCTAACTTGATTTCTGTCATTATCCCAGACATGAATCCCTGCTCAGCAAATCTGCTACTTTGCTCTGCACACCACATTTCCATAAGGTCCACTTTTCATCAAATCCATCATGTTAATATGTTGATTGACCTTTCAAAGCAACAATCAAATTGTCCTATTGATGGCAAAGATCTTGATTGGAATGTTCCTCAGGGATTAGTTCTACCCATTCTATTGTTTCCAATGCAGCTTCTGCCAAATCAGCATTCACCACTTTCATCTGCATTTCCCTTCACAGCATTAATTATTTTTGCAAATAGGATCCTCACATTTCATAATGCATTCTTGCATCGAAATCATAGCACAAACTGGTCTTGGCCCTTGCTGACACCTCCCTCTTCATTATTATTTCCAACACTTGCTCCAGCATCATTAAGTCTTCCATCAGCCTCTCCCTTATTTTTCTGGCCACCCAGTCCTCTGCCATCTTACTCATTCCTCAATTTCACTGTTCTCTTTTCTTCTGTCATTTTCACCTTTTATTTTCATATGCTGTTATGTTGCTGACCATCTCCTTTGCTATCATTTCTCATAGCCTTTCCTTATTTCATTACAGTCCAAGTTATCTCTGACCATTTATCTCTTTTCACTTTCATCTACAACATTCTATTATGCCCCAACCCCCACCAATGTTCATTATGTGCCTCAAAAAACCTCTTTTCCAGCTCTCACAAAACATTCCTTGATGCTCAACTGCCTCACTTTGGTCATTCCTCCCAACTTTATACCTCATTTACTCATGACTGGCAGAGGTATAAAGTTATTTGTTGGCCAATTTTAGTGAGCAGAGAGTCATGTCCGGAATGATGTCAGAAGTCTAGTTATTTTATAAATTTAGTTGCTCCCTTAGTTACATACCTGTATTCCTATCAAATCAATCACTTCCAAAATACAGTCTGCACCTCTCAAGCCCAGGAAATACAAGTTTTACATCCATAACACACAATTTGTCTCAATTCTCAGAGCTGCGTTAGTCATGTTGAGCATTACCACAATTCCTCCCTCTCAACCAAAACCATTGACTATTGTGGGATTATCCTAAGCTTTTTTCTAAAACGTTTGCCACCTCTTTGGACATTTTCCTGTGTTACATCTTCTTTCACACGAAATCATTCGAGGAGCCGGAGTTTCTTTACAAAAAAATGAACCAGCTACACAGTTGCCTCCACAGTTTCTTCACCTCTATCCCAATCCATCCACAGCCCCTCACCTTTCGTATGACCTCTTGTCCTTAACTCTATGCCCACACCTTCTGGAATGCTTTTTTTCTCATGTCTCCAAAATTTTGTAACCCTCGTTCCCTTTCCCTCTCAATTCCAGCTCATTCATTTTCTTTCAAGTTTAAGTAGTTCCCTTGCTTCACCCATCATCGTTCTGCCCTTCAAAAATATTGCCATGATCCCTTTTTATAAAATACAATCGTGACTAGTGTGATGGTCTTCCCTTATCTAATTGCTCTCCCCTTTCTAAGGTCTGTGAAAGTCCTGCAACACTAATGCCTAATGCCAAATGCCAAAATGTCTCAAGCCCTAGCTGTCCAGCTTTATTTCATTACATAAGCACAAAAAATCCTTTTATCAAAAAATCTAATGACATACTTTGTAACTGGAATCATGTTTCTTAACTCTCGTGTTCCTGGATATTTTGGCAGCAGCAAATCGTTGCTCACAAGAACATATGAAATAGGAGCAGCTACAGGTCCTAGAGTCCATTCAATCTCATTATGACTGATCTTCTGCCTCACCTCCACTTTCTGGCCCACTGCATGTCACCCTTAATTCCCTGAGAGATCAAAGAACTGTCTAGTCATGCTATCTTCCTAATACGTTGCTGGAGCAATCATCATAAGCTATGGGGCAACTCGTGCGTTGATTATTCCCAACTCGATCATAGTTTTTCTCCTACCCTACCTTGACTTCTCTATAGTCTCCAATGAGCTATTCCTTGCCCCATTCAATTTTTGATTTATATACCAGTCTCTTAGTGATAGCATCTTCAGCCATAAAGTTAGATCAAACACGTCACCCACTCTAAACGATGCTACAGTTGTGTCCAGGACAGAGATTGACGGATGTTGTAGGAGTCTTAGAGTCATACAGCATGAAAACAGACCCTTCAGTCCAACCAGTCCACTCCGACCATGTTCCCAAACTAAACTAGTCCCACTGCCTGCACTTGGCCCTTGTCCCTCCAAACCTTTCCCATTCACAAACTTAATCATATGTTTTTTAAATGTTGTAACTGTACCTGCATCCACCACTTTCTTTGGCAGTTCATTCCACATACGAACCACTGTGTAAAAACATTGCCCCTCATGTCCTTTTTATATCTTTCTTCTCCCACCTTAAAAATACGTCACCTAATTTTGAACACCCCAACCCTTGGGAAAAGACCATTGTCATTCACCTTATTTATGCCTATCATGATTTTATAAACCTCTAAAGGTTTCAACCTCCTAAGCTCCAATGAAAAAAACTCCCAGCCTACCTAGTCAACCCCCGATTCCCAGAAATATACCGGTAAATCTTTTCTGAACCCTCTCCAGTTCAATAATTCCTTCCTATAACAGGGTGACCAGGACTGCACACAATACTCCTCACCAACATCCTGTACAACCTCAACATGATGTCCCAACTCCTATACTCAAAGGTCCGAGCAATGAAGGCAAACGTGCTGAACGCCTTCTTAATCACTCTGTGATGTGAATAGCAAAGAATTATGTACCTGACCCCCACCATCTCTGTTCTACAACACTACCCAGGGCTCTGCCATTAATTCTGTAAGACCCAACCTTGTTTGTATTACCAAAATGCAATACCTCACATTGCATTTTGGTAATACAAAAATGGCAAGGAGCCCCGCAATTTCCTTGCTAACTTCCCACAATGTCTTGGGAGACACTTGATCAGGTCTTGGAGATTCATTTACTTTTATTGAAATAATTGCACAGAGGCCAGTATCCAGTCATGAAGTCACCCTTTATTTACTTGTGCACAGTACACTGGCTGTGGCCAGCCAGCTCAGAGATTCTAAACCTCCTGTTTCTATTTCTTTTCCCCCCCATATGGAGCATCTTCAGCCTACCCATGGTGCTTTCAGCCTACCCATGGTGCTTTCAGCC
>NC_063357.1:22468052-22556759 GCF_021869965.1 Rhincodon typus | reverse complement strand
TTCAGCCTACCCATGGTGCTTTCAGCCTACCCATGGTGCTTTCAGCCTACCCACGGTGCTTTCAGCCTACCCACGGAGGCCCAGTCCAAGGTTTACATGCTGAAACAACAGCTCAGGAGGTCAGGTCCCATCACCAAGTCACCCTTTACTTTACATCTGTGGGCAGCCAGCTCGGAGTCATCCCCTGAACTGAGGGCATTTTAAAGCTCCCGTTTATATTGGCCAGCAAGGGTTTTCCTGATTGGCTCAGGTTAACAACCCTAATCAAGGATCTCATAATCAACAAGATCCACCTGGTTCCAATCACTACAGTTATGTTTTGTAAAGACCTCCAGCACTTCCTCTTCTGTAATATGAACTGTTTTCAAAACATCAATATTTATTTCCCTCCGTTCAATAGCCTCCATTTTTTTCTCACAGTAAAAATTGATGCAAGATATTCATTTAATATCTATCGCAAAGATGACCTTGTTGATCTTTAAGAAGTCCTACTCTTTCTCTAGTTGCTGACTTGCTCTTAATGTATTTGTAGAATCCCTTTGGACTATCTTTAACATTGTCTGCCAAGGCTACCTCAATTCCCTGCTTTTCCTTCCTGGTTTCCTTATTAAGATTGCTCCAACACTATTTATACGCTTCAAGAGATTCAGTTGATCCCATTTGTCTATATCTATAATTCTTTTTCATTCTTGACTAGAAACTCAATATCTTTATTCATTTATTGTTCCCTAATCTTACCAGCCTTGCCTTTCACTCTTGACTTGGTAGACTTGGCGACTGCTTCGCAGAATATCTACGTTCTGTTCGCAAACAAGACCCTGAACTACCTGTTGCCTGCCACTTCAATGCACCACCTTGCTCCCTGGCCAACATCTCTGTCTCCGGCTTACTACAGTATTCCCGTGAAGCCCAACGCAAGCTGGAGGAACAACACCTCATTTTCCGCTTGGGGACCCTACAGCCCTCCGGACTCAATATTGAGTTCAATAATTTTAGGGCCTAAACTCTCCCATGTCCCAGCCCCCCACCCCACACACCAGGCCTTGTTACCACAGCCTGCCACTACACACCCCCTGTTGTTAGTCACTAACCATCCCCAATAACAACTATTCACCCTCCCAGCCCGATCGTTAGCAACTTTTTTGTCTGTCCAACTGTCTCTCTCTCTCTCTCTTTGGGCTCTATCCTATCGTTTACTCCCTACCCCACCCACCTCCCTATTCTTTGCATATAAACTGATGTTTTCCCAGCCACCAACACTTCTGAGGAAGGGTCACCGGACCCGAAATGTTAACTCTGTTTTTCCCTTCACAGATGCTGCCAGACCTACTGAGCTTTTCCAGCAACTTTGTTTTTGTTGCCTTTCACTCTAACAGGAATATAATGCTTCTGAACTCTTGTTATCACACTTTTGAAGGCTTCCTACTTGTGAGTCATCCCTTTATTTGTGAATAGTCTACTCAAATCAACTTGTGAAAGTTCTTGTTTCATACCATCAAAATTTGCCTTACTCCTATTAACAACTTAAACTTTTATGGAAGACTTATCTTTCTCCATAACTATTTTAAAACTAATAGCATTATGATCACTAGTCCCAAAGTTTTCCGCTACTAACACTTCACTCACTTGCCCTGCCTTATTTCCCAAGAAAAGGTCAAGTTTTACTCTGTCTAGTACGAACATTTACATATTGATAAAGAAAACGTTCTTGAACACATTTAACAAATTCTTCACCATCCAAACCTTTATAATAGCAGTCCCAGTCAATGCTTGGAAAATTAAAATTCCCTACTATTATAACCATTTCTTTTTCTTACATATATTTGACATCTACTATTTGCTTCTCAATTTCCGACTGACAGTTGGTGGGGGAGGTCTATAGTACAATCCCATCAAGGTGATCATCCTTTTCTAATTTCAAACCATATATTTTCATTAAATGATCACTCAGCACCACATTCTCTAACTACAGTAATAATGTTTTCCTTAATCAAAAATGCCACTCCCCTTCCCGTAACATCTAAAACCCAGAACGTTGAGCTGCCAGTCCTGTCCTTCCCTCAGCCAAGTGTCTGTAATAGCTACAACACTCCAGTCTCATGTTCTCCTACATGCCCTGAATCCATCAGCCTTACCTGTGAGACCACTTGCATTGATGTAGAATCAAGCATTATCTTTTTATTTCAGTTACTATATATAGATCAAGGCTTCACTTCTGCCAGAAAGTTACAAGAGAGAATCATTACTTGGTAGTTATGAGAGCTTGCATCACTTCACAAGGATGTAAAACATCTGATTTACAAGTTCACATTAATCGTTTACACCACTTAAGCCAACCTCCACTATTTTCACAGTATCAGATAGCTTATCTAATAAAGTCTTCAAGTCAACATGATGACGACTGAAGCCCTTACCTTCCCTCATTTGGCTCAGCTGTCTTGCCATTGATTCCATTCCTCTTCCCTGGGCATTTCCTTACATTGAATATTATCAATGATCTGCTTCAATGTCTAGAAAAGCTCTAAACCACGTTCACTGTCCATCACCAAGATTAATTACTTCCATCTCTGTAACACTACCAGTTTTCATCCTACCTAAGCACTTAAACACTTCTATGCTCAACTATTCCAATGCCTTTGCACTGACATCGTGTCCTTCACCCTTCACAAACTCCAACTTACCCAAAAATTCTGCCACTTGTTTCCTTGGCGGTGTTAAATCACATTCACCTACACCATAGTCACTAAACTATATGGCTTCATCATCCCACAAAATAGTCATTTCTCCACAGGCTTGCAAGAAGTATATCAAATACCTCCTGGCTTCCAGGAAATAGTTTCTCCAAGTGCCAGATGATTTTCACACTGGATGCATTGGGAACAAACTCTGAAAATTACCCGAGGCACTCCCTTTTACCCATGTGCAGAGGGAAGACAGCAATAATAAATACAAATGAAGAAATCTTTATGGGGGGGGGGGTGAAAGGGTGTCATACAATTATTTCATACAAGAAGTGTAATTCCTTTAAAAACGAATTAATAAAAATGTTAAGGGTACTCAAGATGATACAATCTGCACCTCATCAACCATAACTGTTCCCTTTGGATCTGTCTTGATTTGGCTTCCATGAAGGTAATTGGTCGCTGGTGTCACTCCTTTTCACAAGGCAGCGAGTCATTCATGCAAAAACAGAAAAGAAATTCAGAACACCAGCAATCAGAAGAGCCAAGAACGTTCTAATCAAACATCCTGTTAGAAGAAAGGTTTTTACCAATTCCTACTACACACATATCTGCTGGAAGAACCTTTCCACTTGCTAACGCAGCTTCTTTCAACTGCAAACATAATGAAAAGCAAGTTACAGAAGCTGAAACAAAACATAAAAATAGTTGTAAACTTAAATAACTGAACATTTAAATGAGCTTACCAATCCATTTTCTCCCCTTAGCTCAATCACATGATCAGTCATATAAAACTTCACACCTTCCAGTTCAAACGCCTGTAATTTTACACATTTAAACTTAGAACACCAAGTTAAACATCTATGTTTTATTTTGTTCTCTTGAATAAAACACAGTACTGGAAACTGTGCAGGCTTATTCTAAAAGTGGAGGATAACTGGACCAGGTACAAACGATCTTTCTGAGGAGCAATAAAACACTTCCCAAAACGTTTGACTCAAATTACGATAACAAAAAACGGCAGCACGGTGGCTCAGTATTTAGCACTGCTGCCTCACAGTGCCAGGGACCTGGGTTCGATTCCAGCCTCAGGCGACTATGCAAACTCCACACAGACATTGTCCCCATGTCTGCGTGGATTTCCTCCAGGTGCTCCGGTTTCCTCTCTCAGTCCAAAGATGTGCAAGCTAGGTGGATTGGCCAGGCTAAATTGCCCATAGTGCCCAGGGATGTTTAGGTTAGGTGGATTAGACATGGGAAATCAGGAGTAGGGGAACTGGTCTGGGTGGGATGCTTTTCGGAGGGGCAGTGTGGACTTGTTGGGCCGAATGGCCTTTTTCCCCTACAGTAGGGATTCTATGATTCTACGAAAATGGAAAAACAAAGTAGAAAATACAAAACAGAACATTACTTTCAGAACTTTGTCTAATCCGTTTGCTTTTTCCAACCATGTTATTGATAACATTTAAATTGTTTGCATTTCAGATTTTTGAACTTCAACTTAACTTCATTATAGTTTTTCCGATTTCTGTCCCCAGTACATGTTGATATGGGACCTCAGAAGTTCCAACCACTGAGACAGAACTGGCTTTCTCAACCAGACAGGCAGCTATCTCCATTCCTGGAACACAAAGGAAAATTTGTTACAAGAAATATTGGGGTGACAATGACCTAGTGGTATTATCGCTCGACCATTAATCCAGAAACTCAGCTAATGTTCAGGAGACCCTTGGGTTCAAATCACACCATGGCAGATTCCACTATCCAGATGGTGGAATTTGAATTCAATATGAATCTGGAATTAAGAGTCTAATGATGATCATGAAACGGTCGTTGATTGTCAGAAAAAAACCTATCTGCTTTATTGATGTCCTTAAAAAGAAGGAAACTGCCAACCTTACCCACTCTGGTCTACATGTGATTCCAGACCCACAGCAATGTGGTTGATTATGAACTGTCCTCTGGCAATGAGGGATGGGCAATAAATGGTGGCCTAGCCAGTGTTGCCCACATCTCCTGAATGAATAAAAAAAAAATTGCATGACTTCATTTTGAGGTAGTGTGTCAGTCATAGCGGAGCGGAAGCATACTTGTCTCTCAGTCAGAGGGCTTGGGTTCAGGTTTGCACAGAATCTAATATGGTACTTGTTTCTTATTTCGGAAGTACTGCGTTGTCAGAGGTCTCGACTTTCAAATGAGACTTAAAATCAGGATGTGTCCATCATATGAGGTAGGCATAAAATGTGCTGTATAAATGCAAGTCTTTATTCATTTCAATAGACAGTTTAAGATAATATTATGATTCTGTATCAGACTACCAAATTTGGTACAATCTCGCTAACAATCTTTATTATTAAAGCAGACAAAGTGTGAGATCCAAGGTAAGTTAAGAAAATAGAATCACAAAATTCCTTGGTACAATAAACTTTACAATATAACATTAAAACAGTAACGCAATCTATACTACACATAGAACTTACAGTTTAACACCTGGAATTAACATGTATATGGGTAACAGACAATATTCGAACATTTCACAGTGCACATCAAACAGTAAATACAATCAAGCCAGATCCCTTGGCCTCCTTAGCAACAAACCCCCACCTCCCGACAAGAAATGAATGACATGGTGGGTCATCAAATCTCATTAAACTTTGCAAGGGATCATAATTCTTCACTTTCATGATTTGATCTTTAAACTCTTGTCAAGAGAGTCACACCATCATGGACTACTTCAATGACTGCTCTCATTCTGAATGATCACTCTCCTGCCCCATGTTCCCCTGGACTCAGAAACTGCGCTCCAGTACTCATTTACAAGCAAAACACCAACTTTTCATTGACAGTTAGCTTCACTAGTCTAAAAACTATTCTGGGTATGTCCCAAAGCTCCAATCTTGCTCAGTTGCAAGAAGCAAATATTGATTTTCAACCCACTCTTGGCTGCACAGAATTATTAATGCTCTCAAGCATTTTTAGAGCCTTTCACGGTTTCCCTAGCATAGAGCCTGCAATATTGGCACTTTCTCTGTTCTCCACGACTTGAGGGGCCCAAAACAACACTTAGCCACCTTATAATTCCTTATATCTTCTTCCTGACTTCTAACAGCATAAAGCCATCTGGCTGCTCTTAATTCCATACTGAGTCCCCTACATTTTGAGAGTAATTTAGCTGCCTTCCCAGCTGGACAGGTAGTGGCAGCACTCCTAAAATAGGTGTCAGCTTCTTTGTTGTTTGTGTCTCATACTCCTTGTCTTTTCCAATTGCCTCTAACATTTGAGCTCCTCTTTATTGGCACCTGAACAGCTCTGGGGCAGAATTGAATATAGCTATTTAGCAACTCTTGAGACAAAATGTGCTTTGAATGTTCCGATTCATAGATTGCTGGCTTCTGATCACAAAAAATACTTTGGAAAAGGCAGCTTCATTAAATTCTCTTGCTACCACTGAACTCATCCATAGTTCAGTATGATGGCTGACGTATCATTAAATAGTTTACAGCAGATTGTACCTTGCAAACAGTTTAAACTAGATATCACTGCCTAACTAAAGTTTTTATTGCGATTGTTGTATTGCTGCTGACTACCAAAAATCTACAATGCATATCTACAAGGTAACATATAATCAGAACAATCCTGTCACTCAACTGAAAGTACCTTCAGTCTAATTGTAGGTTATTAGCTTCAGATTACACTTGGATATCTGAATCTTTTGATTGATTAACTTCACGTTAGTTCAGAACCACACAGCAAAATATTTAAACTGGAAGATGATACTAAAGAGTGAGCTACAAAGGATTGAAAGAGGCAGCTCAGAAATTGTAGAATGAGTTACAAAAAGCACAGTAAGCCCTTGCTTAAAGTTACCACACATAATGTCACTGTTTTATCATTTTGTCTTTGGAGACTATTTTTCAAATTTGCATTGCTATTTTTGTTTACTGTCATTTCTACACACAAATCCCTTGCTATCTGTGGAAGATAGGGACACAGGTCTCCCGCAGATAACAAAAAAAAACTGTTAATACCACTCCAGTTAAACTCTCCCACATACCATGACTGACGGCGCAGTCAGGTCAATTGGAAAAACAGTGGGGTCTGAGGCCAACCTGGTGAGTACGCAGATCTGCAGTTTGCAATCAGCAGATAATGAGGAGTATTGAGCATCGGAGTAAAAGTTGCACTCATATTATTATTGCAAATGAGTGTATCACTTATTAGCCAGACTTTTCCTCCTTTTTGTTCTGGCAGTAGGCAAGAAAGCACCAGCATGCCTGTGTACTCAGGTGAATTGGGTACACCGCTGCAGCCTGTGTTACCACCTTCGAGTTCCCTTCCAAGTCACTCACCACCCTGACTTGGAAATATATTGCTGTTCCTTCACTGTCACTGGGTCAAAATCTTGGAATTTCCTCCCTAATAGCATTGTGGGTCAACCCACAGCAGGTGGACTGCAGCGGTTCAAGAAGGCAGCTCACCACCATCTTCTCAAGGGCAACTAGGGATGGGCAAGAAATGCTGGCCAGCCAGCGATGCCCACATCACACAAAATGAATACAAAAGTACAATTTCCTTTACGTTTAGCTCTTCATTCTCATTCGTCCAATTGTAGTGGAGATCTAATATTTGCTGAAATTACAGCAATGTTTGGGCTGTGATTTCTAATTTCTGATGTAACAAATACCACCCACTTTATATTTCAGGTCTGTTGCCTTGGCAGAAAAGCTGCCCACTCACTTACCAAAAAAGCAGATATTTAACCCATCATGTAAATTACATTGATTTCCCTTTAATTACTGCTTTATTTAATAATTCATTTAATTTGCAAGTTATTTGAACTAAGAATGTACAGTGATGCACATGTATAGCAGTTCTTCAACTTGATTTTAAACCAGGTAAGTAATGTCTCATGGAATTTAACTTTGGCTTTAACACGTCTGTCAATTAACTAAGCTAATGGCAAGTTGAACTTCATTAGAAAAATAGAGTATACAGTCAAAGGAAGTCATGATCAAACTGTACACAGCTCCCATCAGTTCACATTTCACTGAGTTGAGTTACTGAGACGGGGAATTGTAGAAGCATTGCAAACAGCAGACAAGATGGTAAACAGGATGAGAAAAGACTAAAACAAAATTAAATTTGGAAAAGAAGAGTAGAGTTTAAACTTGTCAGAAAAACTTAGAATGCATATCAGCAAGCTCTTCACATATAACAGCTAATCTTGCTTTGATCTCTCAAATAGGATACCAGAAGCAGAAATATTTAAGGAAGAATTACAAGTCACAACATGGATATGACTTTAAATGATTTTGGTGATCGATTTTTGATAGATTAAATGGCCTTCCTTATCAGTAATTGTGGTCAATATACACAAAGATAAGACCATACAAATTAGGAACAGAAGTAGGCACCCTGAGCCAGTTCTGCCAATCAACAGGATCATGGCTGATCCAATGTTCCTCATGTCCATTTTCCTGTTCTTTTCCTATACCTTTAAAATCCCAACTGACCAAGAACCTACTTCTCTCAGCCTGAAATACACAAGGACTCTGTCCTCACAGCTCGCTATGGCAAGGAGTTCCAAAACCTCTCAACCCTCAGAGAGGGGAAACTGTTCCTCAGTCAGTCTTAAATTAGCAACAAAGTTTCCATCCTCAGGCGAATGTCTGTCTGGAGTTAGCACATTCTCCCAGTGTCTGCATGGGTCTCCTCCGGCTGCTCAGATTTCCTCCCACAGTCCAAAAATGTGCAGGCTAGGTGGGTTGGCCATGCTAAATTGCCCATAGTGTTCAGAGATGTGTAGATTAGGTGAGTCATAGGGGGTTGGGTCTGGGTGGAATGCTCCAAGGGTGGGTGTGGGCTGGTTGGGCCGAAAGGCCTGTTTCCATACTGTAGGTATTCTGTGATTCTGATGCAGCACCAAAAACAAAAACAAAAACAATGTTTTTTAACAAGGCCTTGAAAGATTGTTTTCCTGGTTGTTGCTATTGCTGTAAAAGTATAAGGGCTGTTAAAGTTCAAGCAATGTTTTCATACAGGTCAGGTTTCAAATGATTCAACAGCAAAGGGATATGGAAATTAAAGTAGATAACACGGTGTGGAGCTGAAGGAACACAGCAGGCCAGGCAACATCAGAGGAACAGGAAGTCTGACGTTTTGGGTTGGGATCCTTCTTCAGAAATTTATTTCCAACTCCAGCATCTGCAGTTCTTGCTATCTCTGGAAATTGAAATAACTGCACAGAGGCCGGTATCCCGTCACCCAGTCACCCTTTATTTACTTGTGCTCAGTACACTGGCTGTGGCCAGCCAGCTCGGAGTCAATCCCCTGAATTAAGGAGATTCTAATCTCCTGGTTATATTTTTT
This sequence comes from Rhincodon typus, assembly GCF_021869965.1. Taxonomy (NCBI): domain Eukaryota; kingdom Metazoa; phylum Chordata; class Chondrichthyes; order Orectolobiformes; family Rhincodontidae; genus Rhincodon; species Rhincodon typus. The sequence continues at coordinate 22,547,709 of NC_063357.1, read as the reverse complement.
TTTTAATGGCCAGGCCTAGGAGCAGATCTCCTGGTTACAGTTATTTTCTCCAGCTCCTGGCTGTGTGTAGGTACAAGACACAATAAAAACAACAGGCATGTAAATAAGTTTATGGATAGTCCACCACCAGAGAAAACACCCATGTGACCCAAGAACCAGTAGCAAGTAGAGCCCCATCTCCTGTTTATATTGGTCAGCCAGGGCTTTCCTGACTAAGGTCATTGATTGGCCCAGGTTAACAACCCCAGTCAACAAGATCCACCTGGTTCCAATCACTACAGAAATATAATACAAAACCTTTTTAAGTAGGGAATATCAGTTTTGTCCTTGTAAAAGATAAAAAGCAATCACTGGATTCAAAAATGAAATAATCTGTAATTTACAGGTTAATGATCGTCCAATTCTTTTCTTTCTCTACCTGGGTAGCTGTACTAAGTGCAAAATAGGAAAATTTGCCTCTTGCATATATTAGAAAGTTTCAAACATTTGCATGAAATTGCAGGGCGCAGAGAAACAGTCCACAACTTATATCAGCATAATGGAGTTTAAAAGCTTGCTGACAAGGAAAATACTCCGACATTGTTATTATGCAGAGTTTAAAAGTTTGAAGAGACCAAGAGAATAAAAACAGCATTCAGTTTATGCAAGATTACCATCTTTAAAGCCATTTACTGAAGTATTGCAGAATAATTAAATATTTGAAGAAAACAGAACAAACAACTTGGAGATGCTATTCATTTAATATAGTTTTTAAGCAATGAGAATCAATAACCTTATTAAGAAAAAGGCATGTTATGTTTTGTTCTTAAAACAAGTACTTCTTCTCATTAAGCCTCAATAGTGATTTATTCTGTTACTACTGTTTTTTCAATAGACCCTTATACTTAACACGTAAAGGAGCATTGATGGTAGCATTCTACCTCAGTACTAATCACCAATGGCTTATAAATGTAATATATAACAGTACAGTACTGCCTTGTGAAACTACTACATAAAGCATGTCCAAAAACATTTCTAGCCCTCTGTTAATTAATAGATACCTAAATTGTGAGCAAAGCTTCTCAATACAAAATGTTAAAAATTACCAATGAATGAGGATCCCACGATAATAATGTTCTTTGCTGTTGCGAGTTCATTGATTCTGTTCGCATCATCAAGGCTGCGCAAGAGACAAATGTTTCCTAGATCTGCTCCTAGACAACCAAGCATTCTAGGTCTGTATTTAGAAAGACAATATGCCATAAACAGGACAATGCGGAAGCTCAAAAGAAACACAAACATGCTACATGCTTTATTCAATGGCTGGGCTGTTAGCCAGAATATTTAAGTTTATAGCACAAACCATGCTGACTTTAAGAACTTAAAATATAAAAAGTGAGGCAATTTGATGGTAATGGGTATTTCATTGTCAAGACAGCATCAAGGTTAAAGCAATTGCAACGACCTTCTCATATAATTAAAAATGTACTGTGGAAGACTTCTGCATTTGGCTTACACAAATACAGATATAAACAGAAAAAACTTCCTTTTTTTCATGTATGTTAAATGCCCAGATTGTAAGCTGGTTCCCTTCATACAGGCAACCTCTCACACAGGCTAGTGTCAAATAAAATCAAAAAGGTCCAAGCAGATTATGGGGAACCCAACCCACGTGTGGGATGATCAGCAGCAGCTACTCATAACAAGGATTGATTTGAAGGTAGTCAGTCACTTACATGCTGCCTGTTGCAAGCAACAAGTTGTCATAATACTGTTTAGTTCCATCTTTGAAACTGACTTTCCTTTTTTTTGTGTTCACTGATGTGGCCTAAACACAAAACAGAAAAATACATTTCAATCCAAAAGTGGTCTCCTTAAAAGACACCGTCTGGATGTAAAACAAAAATATTCAGAGGAACTGAACGCAAGCAGAAAGCTTCATTTCTTCATCTCTTTAACTGAAGATATGTTCATTTATCCTTGGTGGCACCAACATGCTCTGTACATGCCAAAGAACTAATGTAATTAAACCAATATTAGTGTGATCCATTGCGTTTTTACATGACTGAACATAGAGTCAACAAAAACTAGAGCCTGGAGTATGTACACTTTAATTTTAATTTTAATTAATTAATTTTTAATTTTAATTAAATGAAAATAATCAGTGCTTCAGATGCAGTACTGAATTCCCGGTGTCTCATCTGTTAGGCTTCAACTATGAATACTCTAGAAAGCTAGGTCAATGAAATGAAGGTTAGGATTTTATGCAAACTTTAGTCACAAGAGCTTGTTTCTAGGTCAGCACTGTGAACAGCACACTTCAGAAGGGGTCAACGTTCAGCAGGAAAGCAAGAAGAAAGAATCCAGAAGCAGCAGAATATTTTAAGACCCATCCACATATACCATCCCAGCAATTTTAAACTGAGTTTGAAGAAAGAAGCTACAATATAACATGAAACTGGAAGAAAATTCTCCACAATGATCTAATCATCTCCATGGTGTGGAATTCATCTTGGCAGACATCAGTTTGAAACGGTTATAAACCAAGAGGTCTGCAAAAGCAGTGATGTCATCAAGCAAGGCAAGCAGCCAATCAAATCAGAGTATGCACACAGACAAGAAACCAGGAAGTAAAAGCCACTGATTTTTGTAATGCTTTGAAATGAAAAATTTTAATGGTAGTGAAATAAATGATTAGGAAAGAAACATGGAACTAAGCTACGAAACAGATATCATGAACAAATGGGTTTTGGAAAGGAAAAAGTATATTTTCATATCACAATTAACAGACATCCTGCAAATGATTTTATTTCAGAAGCACAAGAAAGTTTCAGTTCAATAATAATTATGGGCTGGATTTTCCTAGCCTCTGAATGTTGTGGGTAAAAAAGGGGGAGAACAGAAAAATTAAATTCTCAACATCAAGAAAACAAAAAGGTTGGTTTTCTACTCAAGGCTTAACCAGCAAGGGGAGAATCTTGCTAGTTAAAGACAAGATGTCCATTTGCATGCATTTATGTCACTTTAATACCTAATTTTGCCTCATTTCTATGCAATTTCCTATCCACCCCACGTACCAGAGAGAAACCAGTGGCAATCACTCATGAAACACACGGAAAATACTTGGTGGCTCCAGCTCACTGTTTTGGTCCCTGGGCCTCCATCTTGGCCAGAAGTCTCACTCTACACACTACATGGCAATGACCACCCGCAAACCTGGTGCATGGAGGTTGCTATTAGACACACATCAGATTCACCATACCCCCGACCCAGTCGGGATACAGCTTTCTCCTTCACTCCTGCCCTCTGGGTAACTAGGGATGAGCAATAAATGCTGGCCTAGCTAGAGTGCACCCACATCTTGCATTGTAAGGTTACTGCCAGGACACTTTGTGCACAGAGACAGCACCTGAATCATGCATTCGAGGCGGCTTTACCTCCGGGATCTTCGCTTGATCTCTTAGCCCTCGCTCACTTTGTGCTTGCTTGGATGCTCACAGCATCTGTCTTGCCCCGCCTTTCCTTTATGTGCTTTGACACCTCATTCAGAACTCAGAGGCTCACTGTTTTGTCTTGCCTTGCTTTTTAATGAGTTCCCGCATGTGACACTCCCACATTGAACAATGACCAGATATTATGCTACAGATGTTATGCTGGGAATTAGGTAGTGGGTAGCACTCTCTTTGAGATATTTCTAACACGTTTCAGCACCAAGGATGGGTGGCCGTTGTAGATGGACCATTAGACAGGTATTCGTTGCCAGGGTTGGAAGGTTTGAGCTATACAGAGAGGCTGAATAGGCTCTTTTATCACAGACTTTTATCATATTCTGGCTGAAAAGGTAGAAGACAGAGGGTGCTGGAGGGTTGCTTTCATACTGGAGGCCTGTGACCAGTGGTGTACCACAAGGATCGGTGCTGGGTCCACTGCTTTTTGACATTTATATAAAATGATTTGGATGTGAACATCGGAGGTATGGTTAGTAAGTTTGTAAATGACACCAAAATTGTAGGTATAGTGGACAGCGAAGAAGGTTACCTCAGAGAACATCACAATCTTGATCAGATGGGCCCATGGGCTGAGCAGTGGCAGACGGAGTTTAATTTAGATAAGTGGGAGGTGCTGCATTTTGGAAAGGCAAATCAGGGCAAGACTTGTACACTTAATGGTAAGATTCTGGGCAGTGTTGCTGAACAAAGAGACATTGGAGTGCAGGTTCATAGTTCCTTGAAATTGGGGTAGAATAGTGAAGGCGGCATTTGGTACGCTTGCCTTTACTGGTCAGTGCATTGAGTATAGGAGTTGGGAAGTCATGTTGCAGCTGTACAGGACATTGACTAGGCCACTTATGGAGTATTGCGTGAAATTCCGGTCTCCATCCTACAGGAAACTGGAAAGTGTTCAGAAAAGATTTACAAGGATATTGCCAGAGTTGACAGGTTTGAGCTGTAGGCAGAGGATGAATAGGCTGGGGATATTTTCTCTACAGCTGAGGCTGAGGCTGAGGCTGAGGGGTTGCCTTATAGAAGTTTATAAAATCATGAGGGGCATGGATAGGGTAAATAGGTAAGGTCTTTTCCCTGAGGTGGGGGAATCCAAAAGTAGGGGGCATAGGTTTAGGTGAAAAGGTAAAGATATAAAAAGGGACCCAAGGGGCAACTTTTTCATGCAGAGGGTGGTGTGTATATGGAATGAGCTGCCAGAAGAAGTGGAGGAGGCTGGTACAATTACAACATTTGAAGGGCATCTGGCTGGGTATATGAATAGGAAGAGTTTAGAGGGATATGGGTCAAATGCTGGCAAAAGGGACCAGATAGATATAGGATGTCTGGTCAGCATAGTCTAGTTGACCGAAGAGTCTGTTTCCATGCTGTATATCTCTATGACACTATGACATTCAAATTCCACTATCTGCCCTGGCAGGATTCAAACCTGGGTCCCCAGAACATTACCTGGGTGTCCGAATTAACCATCCAGTGATAGTACCACTTGGCCAAATTAATTTAGGATACCTGGTCAGCATGGACAAGTTGGACCAAAGGGGCTATTTCTGTGCTGCACAACTCCATGACTCTGTAAAATAGCAATACCTTTCAAAAACATGAGCTTGTATTTGCAATGTAGCGTTGCCTGTGCCAGCAATATACCATCAGAAGCTTTCCTTTGTCATTTCCATCTCACAATGTGCACTGAGAAGGACAGTTTCTGGCTTGCTGTGCTTGACATTGTGTAAAGCTGCACTCCAAGTATGGTGACGGTGACAGAAATTCTGGAAGGTCCTGGGAATGTCGAATGTTTCCACTGCTGGCTAAATGCATGATGCCATAGAAACATAGTGCAGACATCATAAAAACAAGTTATGTAAAATTGCCTGAGAAAAAAAAAATCAATTTCTCATGGAGGGGAATGCTCCATGAAGGACCCCAAGCTTGATGATTTTTGATAAAATTAAGACCAATGAATGTAATACACAATCCAGATACAATTCTTTCAGCCTTTTCTGCACCCTCCCCGCGCCCCCAACCGTTTCTACGGTGAGACTATTGGTGCATCCTCATCAGTTCAGTGCTTTCTAATTGACTGCCATCAAATTGAAGTAGACCCTGCCAGGAAGCATAAAGTCATGAACAACATCTTCTGAATTTCACATGTAATTGAGAATGTGCAGACTCCAGAATTTTGCTGTCAGTTTCAGGGGAGTTTCCTCATCATTTCTCTTGTAAACTACAAGCCATAATGCTGTGAGATCCTGAACAGTTGCTTCTGTGCAACATCAGATACCCCATGTCAACACAAATAGATGGTATTGTTACTAATGCCACTGCATCCTCTAATAATGGAATTGGTGAGAATGGAAAAGGAGCTTCTGAAAACCAAAACATGGTCCCCAAAGATCAAAAGGTAGCTCCTGAAAAAAAAAAAGACCTTGTTATTTTGGTATGGATGTGAATCCTGTTGTCTCCAAAGCAGATAGTTGTTGTTCAAGCTGACATTCCACTGTAGTATTGCATGAAATGTTGAATTTTTGGAGGGACTTTCTTTGGATGAAAGATGAATCTAAATCTCTGCCTAATGGTTTCCAGTAAAAATCCAAGAAACATGGCAGCTGTCTTGGTGTGCTCACCATCATTCCTCTTACAAGTAACTTTTTACAAAGACTATTGTACAAACTGCACCTGTCATTCCTTCATGGGGTGTTACTGGGAATAAAATGGCTCTTGTGCTTGCCTATATTAAAATAGTCAATACATTTCAAAATAATTCATAAATTGTATGCTTCAACCAGTTTCAGAAATGTGTCTTTGCTTTCTTTCAGTGCAATAGAACACTGTGGGGGTGCATTTCTGAATACGCGTCAGCAGAGGGGAAGTTTACCGTCTCTCAGTGCATATTACCAAAGCACAAAGTACCATCTGTGATGTCCTGATAGACAGTTGTGCTGGATAAACCTCTTTGCAGCCAGCACCTACTTGTGAGAATTTATGCTAAAAGATGCAGAAGTGCTTGAAGAAGGAGCAAATGGTGATTAAAGGTTCAAGTGAAGAGTTGTGATAAATGTGAAGCATTAACCCATCTTTTCTGCTTTCTGATGGCTGTAGCTCTCTTGGCTGACTTCATTCCGTCACTATGTGCAGCAACAGTATCTAGAAATGCAGCAGCACTTTCTCCGATGAGTATTTCTTGAAATTGTAAACATGTTCAACATGTACAAATGCTCAGAAATATCAACCAGAGGAAATTTCTTAATGCTGTCACTATAACATCAGGAGGAAATCATAGATACCAAATTATTTTCCCTCTCTTCACAGTTAAATTTATTTAAATCAGGAATTTCCCATCCACCTTCTTCAATTTCTTGCAATTATTGAGAATGAGGTGAAAACAAAAATACATACATTGGGAAATGATCTAGTTCCCAGCTTTAGTAAAGTTGGATCACACTTCCACTCAAAAGTTGAATTGTGAAGGTTCTTCTCCTGAACATGGAAAGCACTGATGAAATTTGAAAGGCACAAGCCTCTTTTAGGGCACTTTTCAATGGTGACACTTTTTAAAAAAAAAAGTCATTAGTTTGGCAAAGAATACTCAAAATGCTGTTACAAAGAGTGAAGTCATATCTCACCTCCTTGTTGGTTAACACTTCAATACCATAAGTTGAGTAAAACTCTGGCTTCCGCAACAAAATACTTTCAATGCTGATGTTTAAAGCCTAAAAAAAACACACAAAAATCTGGTCAGCAAATACAATCATGATACTTTTCTACAGGGAATGAAAGAAAGCACTACATTACGTTGGCTGAATTAATGTCTGAAATGCATCCACTGAAACAACGTGTTCTGATAAAACTAGTATGATCAGCTCTCAGCTCATGCAAATGCTTGTCCCCATCCAACCCAGGAGTGAAAAGGAAGTAGTGAAGCAGAATGAAAGGATTATATTTTAAAGAAAGGCTGACCAGTGTATGGCCACATCACAAGTTTACATTGTGAAGATGATCTTAAAGTTACAATAATTATGATTATGGAATAATAGTGATGAAAGGTATTGAAAATATATTATTTTTGGAATTTGGATTAGTTTTGAAGGAGAAACATACAGATGTGGGTTTGTCTGCGAAAGGGTTTTTTTCTAAAAGAAAGAGGTCAGAAAGTCCTTCAAGAACAATGACGTAAAAGCACCAGTTCCAAGAAGACACATGAATAAAAACAAGGGCCTGGGAGAACTCCTGCAGTGTTAACTGAATAAGATGTTGATACTTTTTTTGGTTTGTAAATACATTAAACCTTTAGTTTTGCTTTTAGCTCAGTTCAGGCACACTAACTTTTTAGTGGAGAAGAATTAAGAGTGGAGTTCAGAACCAAATTTCTTTCCTAGCCGGTTTAGTTCAGTTCAATTCTGAGGAAACCAGTCAGTCAGTCATTACAGTGTCTTCTCTAGTTTGAGAGGCTTCCAAACCAGGAAAGTTTAGGATAAGAATGTCAATTCAAGTAAAAACTGGAAGGAGTCAGTGAAGTAGAAATTTAAATTTTTGGAGATAGGTGAAGAATTATTCTGGGCTTGATTCTCTGCAAAGGATAGTATTGGAAAACAAGTTGAAACTTTGTTTTATTATTTATGTTAAGACCTTATCAACTATACCAATAGCATGGTTTGTTTTATTTCTTTTGTGTAATAAACTTATGCTGTCTTGTTGAAGAACATCTTTAGCCTCATATGAATATATTTCAATGACTAAACCATAATGTTAATGAAACAAATCAAAAAACAAACAAACAAACAAACAGTCAATCAAGTCAGATTTCATTCTGAGATCTGATCTTTATCTAGTAGCTGGGATCATAATATTTTTATATTACATAGGTAAAGCAATTTCCTCACTCATTTCTTCATCTATACAATTTAGGACAAGTCTTGCATCAGCAGGCTTGTTAGGAAACTTAAATTGCTCAGTTTGCCTGCTCTCAAAATAATTAGGCATTCATAAGACAGGTATTAGCCTTCCTTATTAAAACCATTCTAAAAAGGCCAGAGCACTGCCAAATTGGATGGTGGTGAATCCCGATTTTTTTTTTAAGAAAGCATATCTTCACACAGACATTTTCTTTCCTTTGGGGAATAGCGATGGAAGGTTTTCCAGATTGATTAACAGCACAGAGAATTATGCCCTGAGTACTCCTGAGCTGTGAGGTTTAGTATAGAAATTTAACCCAGAGTTTCTGGCTTAACATCGATGACTTGGATAACACTGGGGCAGGAATGGTTGTTGGATGTTCCGGGGTATAGATGTTTCAATAGAAATAGGGAGGGGGGTAAAAGAGGTGGGGAGTGGCATTGCTAATCAGGGATAGTATCACAGCTGCAGAAAGGGTGGTCGTGGAGGAGGGTTTCTCCACTGAGTCAGTATGGGTGGAAGTCAGAAACAGGAAAGGAGCAGTCACTTTAGTAGGAGTTTTCTATAGACCCCCCCAGTAGCAACAGAGACACTGAGGAACAGATTGGGAGACAGATTTTGGAAAGGTGCAGAACTAATAGGGTTGTTGTCATGGGTGACTTCAACTTCCCTTATACAGACTGAAACCTCCTTAGTGCAAATAGTTTGGATGGAGCAGATTTTGTCAGGAGTGTCCAGGAAGGATTTCTGACTTAATATGTAGATAGGCCGACTAGAGGGGAATCCATATTGGATTTTGTGCTTGGCAACGAACCAGGACAGGTGTCAGATCTCTCGGTGGGAAAGCATTTCAGTGATAGTGATCACAACTCCCTGACCTTTACCATAATCAAGGAGAGGGATAGGGGCAGACAGTATGGGAAAATATTTAATTGGGGGAGGGGGAATTACAATGCTATTAGGCAAGAACTATGGAGCACCAATTGGGATCAGATGTTCTCAGGGAAATGCACGATAGAAATGTGGAGGTTGTTTAGGGAGCAGTTGCTACAGGTACTGGATAGGTTTGTCTCATGGAGGCAAGGAAAGGATGGTAAGGTGAAGGAACCTTGGATGACAAGACATGTTGAACATCTAGTCAAGAGGAAGAAGGAAGCTTAATGAAGTTTGAGGAAGCAAGGATCGGACAGGGCTTTAGAGGTCTACAAGGTAGCCAGGAATGAACTGAAGAATGGACTTAGGAGAGCTAGAAGTGGGTATGAGAAAACCTTGGTGGGTAGGATCAAGGAAAACCCCAAGGCTTTCTATAATTATGTGAGGAACAAGAGGATGGCCAGAGTGAGGGTAGGGCCAATCAGGGACAGAGGAGCGAACTTATGTGTGGAGTCAGAGGAGGTAGGGGAGGTCCTTAATGAATACTTTGCTTCAGTATTCACCAGTGAGAGGGACCTTGATGTTTGTGAGGACAGCATGAAACAGGCAGATATGCTCGAACAGGTTGTTGTTAGGAAGGAGGATGTGCTAGAAATTTTGAAAAACATGAGGATAGATAAGTCTCCTGGGCCAGACGGGATATACCCAAGGTTACTACAGGAAGCGAGGGAAGAGATTAGTGCCCCTTTGGCAATGATCTTTGCGTCCTCACTGTCCAATGGAGTAGTGCCAGAAGATTGGAAGGTGGCAAATGTCATTCCCTTGTTCAAGAAAGGGAATAGGGATAATCCTGGAAATTATAGACCAATCAGTCTTACCTTTGTGGTGGGCAAATTATTGGAGAGGATTCTGAGAGATAGTATTTATGATTATTTGGAAAAGTACAGTTTTGATTAGAAATAGTCAGAATGGCTTTGTGAGGGGCATGTCAAGCCTCACAAGCCTTACTGATTTCTTTGTGGATGTGACAAAACACATCGATGAAGGTAGAGCAGTGGATGTGGTGTATATGGATTTTAGCAAGGCATTCAATAAGGTCCCACATGGTAGGCTGATTCAGAAAGGAAGGAGGCATGGGATTCAGGGAAATTTGGCTGTCTGGATACAAAACTGGCTGTCCAATAGAAGACAGAGGGCGGTAGTAGATGGAAAGTATTCAGCCTGGAGCTCGGTGACCAGTGGTGTTCCGCAGGGATCTGTTCTGGGACCTCTGCTCTTTGTGATCTTTATTAATGACTTGGATGAGGAAGTGGAAGGGTAGGTTAGTAAGTTTGCCGATGACACGAAGGTTGGAGGAGTTGTGGACAGCGTGGAGGGCTGTTGTAGATTGCGAAGTGACATTGACAGGATGCAGAGCTGGGCGAAGAAGTGGCAGACGGAATTCAACCCGGAAAAGTGTCAAGTGATTCATTTTGGAAGGTCGAATTTGAATGCAGAATACAGGGTTAATGGCAGGATTCTTGGCAGTGTGGAGGAACAGAGGGATCTTGGGGTCCACGTCCATAGATCCCTCAAAGTTACGAACCAAGTTGATAAGGTTGTAAAGAATGCGTACGGTGTGTTGGCTTTCATTGGCAGGGGAATTGAGTTTAAGAGCCGTGAGGTTATGCTGCAGCTCTATAAAACTCTGGTTAGACCACACTTGGAATATTTTGTTCAGTTCTGGTCACCTCATTACAGGAAAGATGTGGAAGCTTTAGAGAGGGTGCAGAGGAGATTTACCAGGATGCTGCCTGGACTGGAGGGCAGGTCTTTGAGGAAAAGTTGAGAGCGCTACAGCTTTTCTTATTGGAGCGAAAAAGGATGAGAGGTGACTTGATAGAGGTGTACAAGATGATGAGCGACATAGATAGGGTGGATAGTCAGAGACTTTTTCCCCAGGGCAGAAATGACTATTACGAGGGGGCATAGTTTTAAGGTGATTGGAGGAAGATATAGGGGAGATGTCAGAGGTAGGTTCTTCACACAGAGAGTGGAATGCACTGCCGACAGTGGTAGTGGAGTCAGATACTTGAGAGACCTTTAATCGACTATTGGATAGGAACATGGAAGATCGTAGAATGTAGGGTATGCAGGGTAGATTGATCTTAGTAGGATAATAGGTCGGCACACCATCGTGGGCCAAAGGGCCAGTACTGTGCTGTACTGTTCTACGTTCTTAAAAAGTATAGACCTTACCAGTATGCTGCAAGACTGTCTGCCTGAAAGTAAACTACTGCCAATCCTGTGAAAGACATATCATTTCATTTATGTACGACCTTTCACAATGTCAAGAAGTTTCAAAGCATTTTATACCCACTGCAACAGTTAGAATGTTTGTTTATAAGCTTCATTTTGCTTGCTAATGCTGCCTTTATGTCACTTTTTATTTACTCTGTATTCCCTGTCAGTTGAACTGTTGAAGGCCAGTTTACATTTCCGATTAATTCTCTTCGGTCCACTGCTCAAGACATTGAAGAAATAGTCAACACTACAAGAGCCATTTCCCTCCTGGGTGGCAACATTTCATGTTTCCGGCATTAGGCTTGCCAGACACTATAGTGGTGAGGTTATTAGGATCCACATAGGGCACCTTCACTAGATGTTAAAGTTTGATGTCAACATTGCTACTTTGTAGCTGAAATATTGAACTACCAGCTTTTCTTTAATCTTGAACACATGTTCGGCAGCAGGAAAGACCTTTTGCCAGAATTACATGGATCAACAATTATGTTAGTTGCAGATTTATTTGTATTGGATCTCACTGTGAATGTTGAAGTATCTGATTGTTTGAACAACTCTGGAAACAAAGTCTACAAAAAAAAGAGTGGTGTGGTGGGTGTTGCAGAACTTTGTACTTTGTGCAGAACTTGATTATAATAATTCCTCACAGACCACTTTCAGAAATGAATGAGAATACTTCATATTCCCCTTGGCCTAAAGCACGACCAGAAGAATGAGCAGGAGTCCAGATCAATGCACAGTTCCTCAGAAGGAATGCTCCTATCTCAACCACAGAGGAGTAATGTGTAAGGCATCTCCTCCTCACTAAGGACATCGTCACTGAAAACTACCAAATGCTATAACCATAACTGCAGCCTCAGAACAGGACAGGGACAGATTTCAAGACTAGGGGGCATATATTTAGGATGAGAGGAGAAAGATTTTAAAAAGACACAAGGAGCAATTTTTTTCACAGAGTGATTGGTGCGTGGACTGAACTTCCATAGGAAGTGGTGGATGCGAGTACTGTTACAACGTTTCAAAGACATTTGGATAAAGTGCATGAAAACAATGTTTGGAGGGATAGGGGCCAAGCGCAGGCGGGTGTGACTAGTTTGGTTTGGAATTATGGTCGGCATGGACTGGTTTGACCGAAAGGTCTGTTTCCGGGCTGTATGGCTATGACTTGATAGCTGTTAAAGATGCTTGCAGGCACATACTTTGCCTAGCTCTTACTCCTTCTGAAGTTATATATCTATATTCATGGAGTTACTTCAGCAGTGATTAATCATAGGCTTTTTTTCTGCAGCACAGATGCCATCTGCACAAAATCTGCAAAATTATGCATGAACTACAAATAAACACTTCCAAAATGGGCTGTTGCGTTGTGATCAGGACTAAAATCCTGCTCAAACTTTCCCATGCTAATGTTAGGCTGCTGACGATATTTATAGCGATACTGAGGTCGGCGAACTCAACAAATTCAGGGATCGACCCAAAAATTTCTGCTTAATTACTCAATGGATAAATTCATTAGGTTAGCAAGAGAACTTAGAGTTTGCCAATCCTGAGGGAGCATTTTCTTCTTCTAAGCTCAATATTAGCTTTAAACACTCCCAAATAGAATGCTGTTCAAATGAAAAACTGATTGTACTCTACCCAGCCTGTGGCAAGCCTTGGCCTTCAGCCTTTGAAAAGTATTTTGTATTATAGTTCCACAGCTTGCATTATTACAATCTTATCAGCAGTCTGTAACAACCACCAGAATTGTGATGCATTAGTGTCCTACATTAACATAACCAGCTGCAGACTGAGCCAAAACAATGGCACCCATGTTAAATGATACAAACATAGCATGCGCAGGCATCACATTCATTAAGTTGAAAAGGAGTAAGGGTGAACATTGACATCAATTCTCTAAACACAGTAGCAGAAAAGCAGTTGAAATACTGTGGGGAAAAAAAATGGCATGAATGGTCTTGGTTTTTAAAATTTCCACAGCTCATCCTGAGCAAGCAAATTAAAAATTACATAAGCAAATGGTACCTGCAGAATACGTGCATACGGAATATGGTCTTTGTGCTTTATGGAGATTAAAGCATTTATGATGTTGTGTATTTATACAGGTTTGCATGTTATGGTGCTGGGAACACAATCTTATTTTAATAAAACAGTTCATGACATGTCTCGTGATGATAAGTCAGAATCCCAAAGTACTGTGGACATTTAAAACTTTTAAGTCCAAGACATGTTGAGCCAGAAATATCTGTGGATGTAAATGTCTAGCGACAGAGAGAGACCCACAGAGTGGCACACCCGAGTGCAAAGGAAATTTCAAAAACAGCCCTTCAAAGCAGGTGGTGGGGGGGTGGTGGTGAGAAAGAGGCAAAACACCAGTTTTGAAATTTAATCACTTGTGATTAAGTAAATAATTAGAGACTGACAACTCGTGCTCAACAGTAAGCCATACTCTGCACACTATGTTCCAAACTGCAGACACATTTTGTGTCTCCCTTTTGAAAAATACATAAGGACAAGGGTTAAAAGCCGGTCTAAATGCTACTGGAGTGTGCTAATGGGACTGAACATTCTTACTTGTGTCAGCCTGGGCTCAAGTGTTAGATAGTTGAAAAATTCTCCCTTAGTCACTAACTCTATGATGCCTGCTCACTTCTATGACCTCTGCATCAAACCATTTCAAATTGTGATGTTCATTCATTACACACATCGACAAGAAGTTAAAACGGTGAAAGGCTCGTGTGATAAACTATGTTTAATAGATCATCATAATTTGGGAATGTGTGATTTCAGTACTGCAAAGGTAACTTTTTTTTTTCCCCCAAACAGATCAGAGATTATTTGGAACAGTGAACTAAAAACATGGGACAGAATCTTATAGGGGCCTGAAGGACATGGGCCATTGCAAAAATGTGGCAGAAGTGCAAGGGATGTCAGGGAGACCCATCTCGAAATCAGGAATAACTCATTGCACCTTTTAACTAAGTTACAGGCATCTAGTTGAGATTGTTGCTTGTCAGCAGCAAGTTGCCTATTATAGCTTGTTAATGACCTTATTAACTGCACATCTCACCTCATTAATAAGCAGCTTCCTATCCCACCACTCTCCATGAGCAAACTAGGTACTCAGATTGCTTGATACAGAAATCAGAGTGGGTACCTGGCAACTTCAGCTCACTGTTTGTTCAAAAGGACTTCCATACAGGATACTAGGCACCATCATTTCACAGAATGATAGTGCCTGGTATGGACACTGGGCACATGCATCAGTACAATATACATGGCACTGGGTAACACTGACACTTTTGTCACATCTGGATCATCATCCCAAATGTTTCACTCTCTCTGTGTACAATATTGTAGCTATTAATGAGCTCCCCCATCAGTGGCTGCACCAGGAAGGAACAACACAGAGACAGTCAATGCTGTATAATGCCTGGAGAGTAGGCTGCCTGCAGGTGTGTGTGCTGAACAGTGCATGGGGCCATGACTAATATCTTTCCCTGTAAAAGCCCGATGGTCAGTGGTTGCTGCAGCCCCCTCCCTTACAGGTTGAGTCAATTATTCTGCTCACGCCATGTGGTCACAGCCATTGTTTCCCGCTGTGCACACTTGGAGGTGACAGTGAACACTCCTCTTCCAGGCACTCCCAGCCTTAGCCTAAATGTACCAGAGAGCTCTCAAATATCCACATTCCCTTCCTAGTTGCTCATCCCGTGAACCCTCTTGCTTCACACTTCAAGTCCCCACTCAGTCCATCTATATCTGGCTGCACTTGCCTGCCTTTTCCACCCAGCCCCTGGCATACAAGGTGACCATGCCAGGTGTGGTCATACACTGCTAAACCCTTGAAGCCGGGGTGCTCCTGACATGGACAACTCTGCCTCGCATTACACCCTTCTCAGCCCTTCTCTTTGCAAATCCTACTGCCCCCTTTCATAATTTCACTGGGCTTTCCCCCAGCACCTGTAGGTTCCAGTGACGAACCAGCTAAGCAATGTAGTCACCTCCAAATGCAGTAATTTCACATGGCAGTGGCCAGACCTGTGTGCTCCCCAACCACTTCCTATCCCCCCCTTAGTTTCTGTGGGCAGATCCAATTGACTGACCACGCCCACCCCCTTGACTGATGTGACAGGACAGCCCCAGATACAATACACTCAAACCCCTGACTAGTGCCTATAACATGTTCCTGACCACATTAGCCTTAACCCTTGAATGGCTGCTACAAAGCTAAATAGACTGACCATAACCCACTCCCTAAACAGTAGAGGCATGGACCACCTAACCAATAAAAAGATTCCTGTTTGTGGCCAATGTCCTTGACTGGTTTGGAAGGCTGCACTTAACCTACTGTGCTTGAACCCCCTAACCTGATGGTGCCTCCATGGACTTCATTGAGGTCTCCTCCCCCAAGTGTTGGATACGTGGCTGTCTGCTTATGGCACATGGAGTGTGTTTGCCACATAAATTGCTGGCAGATGCAGATCACCATAGCACACTGCCATTCTACAAGATATGCACCAGATAGACTTAGGACTGCTTAGCAGCAAGACAGGCTGTCTGTTTTTGTGCCAGTCATGGACTAGCAGACATGACAAGGCAAGACAGAGATGCTGTGATCATCCAGATAAGCACTAAGTGAATGAGCACTAAGCGAGCAAATAAGTAGCTCCATGACGCAGCCTGGTCCAGTCTGAGTTTGGTGCCACATGCAAACTGTCCCCACTGCAGCCTTTCAATGTTTATTGCTGTGCGTCAAGAGAGTATTGCCAGTGCATAGGAGAAAAGCTCAGATGGGCACAAGGGGTCGGCACATGACAAATGTCAATATCCATGGGTGCATGTGGCTAGTGCCCATGGATCATGCCCTGGTCTGCGGTTTGGTCGCAGGCACCAGGGATCATTTGGCAAGCTGCATTTGTCAGGTACCCATGCTGGTTTCCTTGTCAAGTTTTCTAGACATTGAGCATGTTATGGAAAGATGGAAGGCTGAATATTATGAGGCACGTTATGCATTTAATAATACTTTTAATAAGGTTAATCCCTGTCAATTAGCATCTTGCCGCTTCCTAGTGAAAACCTCGCCACTCTATTTCAGAAAAGCATAAAAGATAACAGGAGTTGCTCCTGAATCAAGACAGGTCTCACTGTAATTATCACCAGGTTCTGCCGAACAACTCACCAATGCCCACATCGCTTAGATACCCATAAGATTCCATGCAGTTTGTTTCGAGTTCCTCGGAGTCCTCCTTTATTCACTGATTGCTTATTAGGGTATATGCATAATTAGTAATTTTGTCTGTTTATATACTTCTACTCTAATCCTCGCAATATCTCTCCCGCTCTCTAGTTACAGACGTTTTGTTTCACCTTTGCATCAATCTGGGAAACAGTGTGTTATGTTTTGTTTTATCTTTGCATTAATTTAAAAAACCCTATGCTTTGCAGTTGAGACAACAGTAGGAAAAGGTGGGTACCTTAGGAGAAGCTAGACAACGGAGAGGAAGTAAAATGTAATGTAACTAAGTAAACAGAAACAGCAACAGAAATAAGAGCATAACAGCAAACAAAGCTAGTTATGTTCCCATAGGAACCAAGATAGCACCTCCAATTGAATATGATAAGGAGGAAAAGGAAGTCTATGCCTTTGTTCAGAATCGGGTGGGGTGGAGATAGGGTGACTCCAACCAGAATCAATAAACTATAAAAGATGCCATATATCTTCAGTGTAAAATGTAGCTACAGCTACATTGATAACAGCTTCGACAGAAGCAAAACAACTAATAATCAAAGTCACAAGACCTAAACCAGACCAAGCCTTGTATACATGTCATTCCAAACTCTGAACTATACCTTCAATACTACTGCTCAACTGCTCTATTACAATCAAAACTTCCCTTCTGACGAATATAGTCTAATCATTGCCACCCATAATGGGTCAACAGCAAACATAGACTTGGTTTACTAAAACCTTTAATAGCCAAATAAGTGGGAGCTGACAGTCATGGAGTTGAGCATTGAAGGCCTAATTCCAATGCTGCAGGAAATTCAATACCTCTCTAGTTATTAACGCCAATGAATGAATTTTCAAATGCAATATACCATTAATAACAAACACAACCTTAGACATTTCCTCCAATCAGGTAAAGAGTGGTCACAGTTTGTCTTTTTTTTATTAAATTCCTCTCAGGTCAGCTGCAACAATTGTTTCTTTTTTAAAACCGATTTTAGCACTTAGGTATCATATTTCAAGATTTTCTTTAGCGAAAGAAAGAGAGGCATTGTATTACGTACCACCCCATTCCACCTACACACACAATTGGTTTCTCTTTTTAGCAGGACACTTGTACATAGCCTTTGATGTCTCGAAATGTGCAGTCATCACGCAAGTGTGTGTTAAACAAGATACAAATTTCTTCACTCCTCACTGAATTTCAGTGCCTCTTGATTAAAATGGCAATTCCAAGGCAGCCTGTTTTTTTTAAATATTCATGTGGGTTGCCCGAACTGGTCAGGTGGTTAGAGAAACCATATTAATTCAAAATTGTCATTTATTAAACCATTTTAATTCATGGAAGTCTCAGTTATTAAAGTCAAAAGATGAAAACTGAATATTTATGATCAAATTTCACAACAATTGTAACACACTGCTCAATCCATCACTGGATTTCAAAGGGAGAAGGACACTGATCGGTATGTACAAAGAAAAGCTTGATGCATTGGGAATCTGGCCATCAAGTCTCAGATCAATGTTAAGAGGCATACAGGTTGTGATAAGCTTAGAGCCTACATTTACAATCTTGGAATTAACGTCTAAATTTGTTTACCCACTTGTGAATCCAATCATGATGCAGTAGCTAATTTTCAATTTGGCAATCTTTGCCTTGATGTGGTTTCTTTGTGGCTACAGCAGGGGAGGGAGGACAGTCTTATGGAAAGACAAACATCTTACATATTGTTGCCAACAGAGGTTCAGGCAAGAAAATTATTCCCTGAACACCCTAGAAGGCCACTCTCTCCTACACCAGAAGAAAATAAAACAGTAACAGTAATTTAGAAATGATTCAAATTGGACCAATTCATTTGATATACTTGAAAATGGAACTCCAGCGTGAGCCGTACATACATTTCTTATGTTAGGAGTTTTTACATTTTCTTCCCTCTAGGGGACAGCCTTTCTTCTCCCACAACCCGAATCTCTTCCAGTAACTTACTCAGTCCTGCATGGTGTTTTGTGATTCTTCAAGTCTTGCTGCATTGCAAGGGGACTGCTACTAATGCAGCCACTTCTGGGAATAAAATCCTTCAGCAATTGCCCATCACTCCCTGCAGACTTTTGAAATAACTATGGAAAGCATTAAACACTTGTAGAATTGTGGCAACAGGTAGGAGAAAATCAAAACTACAATAATATGGAATGATGGCCCTTTTACAAAGTTCTTGTAAGAGGTTGGGGCACATTGGGAGGGCTATGGTGTTGGTGTTCAGCTGAGCACAGTTAAACTTAAAAGCAGGATACTGCTCAGCGTGGAGCTCCAAAATGATACTACTGTTGCTGACAATCAACACTGCATATGGACTGACACCAAAATTTTCTTTCTCTGCAAACTTCCAATGGACTATCACTGTATGCATGCTAGTAATGGCATCAAAATGGGGTCTGGTGAGATTTGGGCCATGTGGGTATGTTTTAAAAACATGCATTTTAACTCTGAGAGGACAGTCACAGCATCCCAAAAGCACACAAGCTCTGTTTGTCTCCCATTTTATTTAGCAAAGTAAATATTTTGTTTTAACCACTGTTCCACAACAAAAAAAATTACCTCTTTTGTCTGTCATTCTTCAAACACAATTCCAGATGTACAGATCTTGCATTACAAAGAGCCTAAATAATGTTTAACCTGTGTTACAAAACTAAGTTTATTAAAAACACCAAGTTACTCACAAAAACAATGATATTATTGAGCATTCTGACTTATTGTTCATAGGTGGTTCACACAAAAAAAAAGACTTATTATCTTACTAACCTTACTGAGTTTTGGACGATCATAAGGCAAGTACATTTCTTTGGTTGCTAGAATGATACGTCCTGTGTAACCTTCCTGACGAAGAGTTTCTGCACAGACTAATGAAGCTGGACCTTATGGCAGAAACAAAAATACAATACTGTTGGTTGAAACTTTCTGTATTGCTAAAAGACAGCCATTTTCTCACAACCGCAATATCTTACTGAAAAAGGTATGATTGTTTTAAAAATTACATCATTTTCTTTTAAAATCAACATCCTCTTTTTACTTGGAGGTTTGATCCCATAGTAGAAAATGTACAGTTGCTTCTAAGATACTATTACCATTATTCTGAAATCAGCCACAATGATATTCTCAATTACAAGATAGACCTACTGTCTCTCCTAATGCTTTTCTCTTATGTCATGGGGAGCCATTCACAGAACTTCCCTTGGGACAACTAGGAGCAATTCACTCTGGTGGAGAGCATAAGAAATGAATTTTTGACATGCATAAAAGACAGTAATTTGGCATGAGCAGTAATTGCATCTATAAGGCAAACGGAAAAGGAGTGAAAGTTGCATTTAGCAACTTCTTACTGCCTCTTGACAACATACATAAAAGTACAATAATTAATACGACTTTTTCAGGGTCAGGTAGACTCTGACCAACCTTCAAAACAAATGGCAGACAGGATCTGGAATGTGGAGGCCCTGCTCCCACTTCCATCAGATCCAATCTTTTTCTGGAAGGGGCAAGAGCTGGGATCCACATACAAGGGAAACTTGTACTCAGCAGAGCCACCGACTCTCAATGCAGAGTTCAAATAATTCCCATTTTTCACTGTTGCAAGGGCCTTAACCCATGATTGGAGGTAAGAATTTATGAAGTAGATGCAAATACTAATGAAGGGTGGATAATACAAAGTTTGGCAACATTTCTATGCTATTCACGACAGATTGTATTGCCTTTTCTGAAAAGCAATGCAAACATTTTTCCTCTGAATGCTCTTGGTAATGACAGGCTAAAAACCCGAGAATTTTATTGTCTGTACAGGAAGCAATAACCTGCTCACTGATGCTCAGTTTGGGACAAAATCAAGGCTACTCAGCTCCTGACTTCAGTTCTGCATTGGTTCAAACATGGATAAAAGATCTGAACTCCAATTCAGAAAAGTGAGAGGGACTTCCCTTGACTTCAATGCCACATCTGATGAAACGTGGCATCAAGAAGTCCTATAAAAACTGGAGTCATAGACATGTATAACATGGAAACAGACCCTTCAGCCCAACTCGTCCATGCCAATCAGATATCCTAAATTAATCAAGTCCCAGTTGCCAGCATTTGGCCCATATCCCTCTAAACCCTTCTTCTTCATGTATCCATCCAATGGGCACTGAAGGAAACCTCTGCTGGAACTTATCACAACATCTGGCATAAAGAGAGATGCTTGAGTTGTTGGAAGTCAGTCATCCCAGCTCCGGGACATGTCTGCAGGAGTTCCTCTGCATTGTGATCTAGGCCCAAACATCTTCAGCTACTCCACTTAAGACATTTCCTCTATAATAAGGTCAAAAAGTGGAGACTTTCACTAACGATTTCATAATATTCAATTAGTGGCTCCTCAAATACTGAAACAGTCCCTGTCCAAATACTGCAAGGCTTAAAAAAAAATCCAGGCTTAGGGTGAGAAGGGACAAATAACATTCACACCATACAAGTGCTAGACAATCACAATCTGGAAAAAAAAGAGAGCACTTTTAATCATTGTCCCTTGGCAGTCAATAGCATTATGATCCCTGAATACCCCCACTATCAACATCCTAATGGATTACCATTGACCAAAAACTGAACTAGATTAGTCATATAAGCAGGTCAAAGGCTATGAATCCTGAGTGAGTACCACACCTCCTAACTCCCCAAAGCCTGTCCACAACTCAAGGCACAAGTCAGGAGTGTGATGGGATACTCTCTACTTGTCTGAATGGATGCAGCTCCAACACCACCCAAGATACATGACACCAAAAAAAAAAGACAGTCTACCTGATTGGCACCACATCCGCAAGCAACCACTCCCTCCACCACTGACGCTCAGTAGCAGCAGTGTGTATCATCTACAAGATCCACAGCAGAAATTCACCAAAGCTCCTTAGACATATCCTTCTAAACTTACTATCATCTAGAAGGACAAAGGCAAACGATACATGGGACCACCACCACCTGAAGGTCCCCCTCCAAGTCACTTACCACCCTGACTTGGAAATATATTGTCATCCCTACATTGTCATTGGGTCAAAATCCTGGAATACACACGCTAATAGCATTGTGGTAATCTACCTACACGAAACGAACTGCAGTGGCTCAAGAAGACAGCTTACCAACCTCTCTCAAAGAGAAGTAAACATGGGCAGAAAACGCTGGCTACATCCTATATATGAATAACAAAAAAGCGAAACCATTACTGGGGCGATTTACACAGTCTCTCTCTCTCTCCCATAATCTTTCACTGATCAACCTGGATTACTGAGCATATGTTGTCTTGAGGCTTTGAGGCCTTCTATGTGCACTCCTCTGTGCACACGGCTGTCTTGCAGACATAGTTCCACTGCACCCCTCACAAACTTCTTGTCCCTCCAGTCATTATGTTGGGTATTCCTCCAATCACTTTTCCCTTCTCTCCCATGCTTGCTACAACAATTACAGTTTCACCTTTGTTCGCTCTGTCTCCAGCCACTCATTGCTTTGTGATTGGAGTTTGATGCATAACTCCAACCCCTACTTGAACTCCTTGTTTCAGGCTGCCTGTTTACCTGAATGCACAGAACATTCCTGGACTTGTGCAGCCACACAGACACACACATTCAAGGGAACATTGTTAGGGGACAAAGTAATTTAAGGTAAACAGCAGGAGGATGAATAAACTCAGCTGACCAAAGCCAAGCTGTGAAATGCCTATTCTATCACATTTGATAGAGTTAAAACACTTGCACCTTAGAAATTTATTGAATCCGAAGGCATTTGAATAAACTCACTTTTTAATATGATCAACATTAAGTGAAAACACATTTTCAGCATGTCATTTGTTGTATAACTTGGGTCCCCTGGCTATGCATTACAGTCCATGGCAAGTCAGTCACAGCAGATAACTGCAGCCTTGGAGTCATGAAAGATAGAAATCATTTTACTTCATAAATTACAAAAAAACAACTTTTAAATTGAGACATTAAACCTACCTCCACCTAGAAGAAGAATGACATTTTTATTTGCTAGTGACTGAGTGACCATGTTTTGGGTTCTTCTGTTTAAATCCAAGGCCTATTTAAAACACAGAACATAATGAATCCTATTTATCAGCGGACAAACAAACTGGTAAGAAAATCTAGAAACTTCTTTCAAAGTTTGCCATCAGTCACAGAAACTTACCGCAGTAGTCGTGAATACAATAACCTTGCCATCCTGGACTTTAGTCTGTAGAAATAGAAAGAAGAACAACATTAAGGTTAATAGAAATGAATAATTTATTTAAGGCGCCATCCTGGACTTTAGTCTGTAGAAATAGAAAGAAGAACAACATTAAGGTTAATAGAAATGAATAATTTATTTAAGGCGTGCATCATACTAGCATTATTTAGAAGATTAAGAAAACGTATTCATCCGTTTTATTTGTTGGCTGGACTTATTCAGGGATGCTAGGATTTCATAGCCCAGATAACCTATAATGAAGCGCAATGAAAAGAAAGTCAATCTTTTTCAAAAACAAAAAGACCAATGGAGTGTATAAACTACATCCTACATGAACAACACATTCCAGAAAACATTTGTGTGAAAATTTGAGCCTCGCTTCATTGATGGTGTTTGTGAATGCTCTTTCATTCCGGTAGTCTCAAATATAACCAAATAGTCTCAAATGGAGACCCAAGATTTATGGTCCTTCACATTCATCAAAAGACACTTCGTTCACAGTTGCAGATTGAATTCAAGCTCAATTTACTTTTTGACAAAGCTTGGAAAACAAGAATGATCCAAAAGCAATATGACCAAGCAGGCAGAGAGACATAGGTCATCAGACCTTGCAGCAAATCCACACTTTACAACAGTCACAAACAATAGCACTCAAAACCATGGAAATGATGTCAATTCAATCTATTGTTGATTACTGACTATCACCTAGATTCTAGATCGGATCCCACTTCTGGTGCTGAAATAACTAATCAACTAGAACAGTAGTTGTACACCACAATTGATTTGTGCATCCTGAGTCCTAGCAAGTGGGAGAAGAATTTAATCAGCTGAGGTTCATGCCCCAGATTGCCTTGCAAGGATTCTGCTACACAGCGCACGTGTGGATATTGTACCAGGATGGGATTAGTCCCACTGTAACATTCGATACATCTCCCAAATTTTATTGCACAGCCTTGCACATGAGAAATAGCCACTTGAGCGGAAATCAAGTAGTACACATCACACATGGACCTGTGCCTCAGATAAAGTCTTTGGGTGGAATAAGTCCAGCCCCTGAATGACGCGAGTGTTGGCGGCAAAATTGGAAGAATCACATGAGATGACCAGTAAGGAACTTCTCAACAGAGAATAGAAAGCCCCATTTCCCACCTAAGCATTAATCAGGGAGACAAGACACTCAAAAGAGAGCGGCAAGGGGCCTATTTGCATGCATTAATCTCACATTATTACTTAACTGCAGTTTTTCTATTCTGCCACCCACAGGAGAGAAACTGTTTAGTCATAGTCGCTGACATGAAAGATAGTGCAGTTGGTTACCTGGTGACTCTAGCTCACTGCTGGCTCCTCTGGACCTCCATCTTGGACACCTAATACCATCTCAGAGCATGCTCCCTGGTCAGTGCCCACATGCAACACATATTAGTCTCATCACACTCACATGGCAAATCCCTGATCCATTTACAAGACATTCCCGCAATTCAATGCTGCACTTGAGTGTACTGGCACCTTTCATTGCAACACTGCACGAAGAACATTTGCATCCAGCCCATGGATTCAGCTAGGGTGTATCTCAGGGATTCTTGTTTGGTCTCTTTAGAACTTATTAACTGCACCTAGCAGCCCTGCCATGGTATGTTAGTTTCACATCTTTGCCATGTGCCAGCCTCACATGCAGCAAACAGACTGCATGCACATCAACCAAATGGCTGTCTCTCCAAGACTAAGGGCAGCAGTTCTCAGTCAAGTCAAAGAGACCTCCTTCAGTCAGGGGGTTCCAGCAAAGTAAGTCAACGCCAGTTTCCAATGTCAGTCCAGGAGTTTAGATACTGTTAGTCAGCCACTTAGGACATCTGGGGTCAGGGAGTCTATACCCCTACAGTCCAGAAGTGAGCCATGGTCAAGCCAATGGGTCCAGTGCAACCAGCCAGCGAGTTGCAATATGTTAGGAGGGAAGCTGTACACAGATCAGGCAGGGCTCTCTGTCCAAGTCATTCAAGGGAGTGGACCACAGCCAGTCCTGGAGCTCCATCCACTAAAAGTCATGGGGAAGTTGTCAGAGGCCACTGCTACAGTAGGGAAGCTGAGGAACTCCGATGTGGGGACTGGAGGCAACATACGGAGCTGCAGAAGAGCTAACTATCGTGAAGGGTGCAACTCGACATAAATGGAGGTGTTGCTGGAGGACAATAGAGCATGGAAGGGAAAGGGCAATGCAGGAGGGGAGGTCATCAAGAGTCAGCAACAGCCTGACTTCGATAGGGGAGGTGGGAAGATATGTCTGGCACCTCGACTTGATATGCCTGGGACTCAGATTGTAAAGTGGAGAGAAGAGTTAGTCAGGTTGGGCTAGACAGACCAGACATGCTCAATGTGACCTACCCAGATTTGATCACTTTGGCTTGACTTTCCACAGGGCTAGGGGTAGCAGGCAAGGGTAGCAGGGTAGAAGACCCACTCACCCCTGAAGCATCCCGACATGAGACTTCTGCGGAAGTCCATATGTTGTCTCTCCTCCATCTGGGTATCTACTGTCTCCTTCTGAGGAAGGGGTACCTGGGGTGAGGTCAAGCTCTCTCATCTCCCTGTTGCCACCTGTTGGCTCTGAGCACCAATGGCTGGAGCAAATATCCAGGAGACACTGAGGTTCATGTACTTAGTTTCTCATGGCAGCTGCCAACCTGTCCATTAAGGCAGCTGGACAGCCACATGCCAGAGGCAGTACTGTGCCAACAGCATTGTTGCAGCCATACAAAACAGTGTCAGCTTTCCTAGTGCTATTGATAAAGCTGCTTGCTGCTGGTGTCTCCTTGTGCATTTAGATGAAGTTATTGATGGCCAACACCATGGGGGCTTCTGCTGTTCAAGCAAGTGCCTGGTATCCAGCAGGCCTCCGAGTGCCAGAGACATTTCTTGCTCATCCAGCTGCTAAGAGGTGGCAGCAAAGTGCTCACCAATAAGCGCGCCCGACTCTAATCTAGTATAAAGTATCCAGCAAGGTGGCAGTATCTGCGACGGTGGAGGGTGCAGGAGGCAGTCTTGCTGATGCATCCTCCGAGGGATCTGTGCCTTCTTCCTGATACCACTGCATACCGACAGAAGACAAAAAGAGAGAAAGCATTGTGAACAAGCGGTAGAGGTTCTGCCATGTAAAGAATACATTCGCAGTGGCAAGAATGAAGGAGTAGCACAGCAGTGGGCAATGCTTGTTACTTGGTTGCTGGGACATGGACATTTTGGCCTCACCACATGAACAATCTCAGTCCTCAATGGCCAGCACCATTGAATCCTCAGGAGCTGAATGCCAGGTGCCCTCCCACCCATCCTGGCTCTCTGTGCCCACATGTGCACTTATCTCCGGAGATGGGACAAATTGCATGAAAGTGGCTGCAACAGTTGTCAATTCTGGTGCAGGTGAGTGAAAGGTGGCAAGTTGTCTAGAGTGAGTAAGTAGGCAGTGCAGAAGGCGCACAGGGCTAGCTATGACAGGAGAGTTGGGGTGGTGAGAGCAAGAGAGAGAGAGAAAATGTTGACTGCAACGCCAAGTCTATTAGACGGTGAATCTTGGAAAGAGGTGGGTGCAGCAGCAGCGATAGAATGATTCGAGAGGTAGCAGAGAAAAGATAGTGGCACTTACCTACACTGAGCAGAGAAGGTCACGGAGGGGGTTCCTCCAGTATTGGGGGGGACGGGGGCAGTCCCCAGATTATCGAGCTTGCACTGACATCAGTGGCAACCTCTGACCAGGCTGGCAGGATTAGATATTGTTGCCTCCTCTGCTGACGGAAGGGGATGGACCTCCCCCACACCAACCCATCCACCAGAACCTTTAAGACCCTGTTCACAAAGCAGAGTGCCAATTTCCCCTGGTCTGCTGTCTCCACAGCAAGTGGCAAATTGTGCAGGGCACCTCCAGACTTTCTGCATATGAATAGGTATGCAATGGCACTTGCACCAGGGATCCTAGGATTTATTTGATTTATTTATTTTCACATGTATTTTGTTACAAAATACAGTGAAAAGTGTCATATAGTGTCATCACTCTCTGGTGTCATCTTAAAACACAGAAAAATAAACCAAAACATAGAATATAAAAGGCAGAAGAATGAAGAAATAAAAAAAAAAGAGAGTTTTCAACTCTACTGTTCTTGTTAAGTGCTCCGCTATGGGCCATGGACCTAGTGGCACTGCCACTGCTGAAACGCAAGTTGCCAATCTTTACCACCTCACTTCCACCATCGCCCTCACCACTACATGTCCCTGCTGGACCTTGCCAATGCAGATGCCACTGAAGGCAAAAATTTAATTCCGCTGTCGCCATGAGTCCAGTTCAGGCCCACCTTACCGATGCAGCCACTGCTGATGCCGCCTCCATTAATCTGCACTGGATACAGATGTTACCAGAAACCCAAACTCGCCTGCACACAGCTGCCATGAGTCAGTGCTAGGACTGCCTTGTTGAAGCAGAAGCTGGCTGGGAACCCAAACTTGCCTCCAACGCCACAAGTCCGCGCTTCTGGGCCTACTAAAATACGCACTGGGCCCCATTTGCTGCTGCTAATGCTGCCACCATAACACAGAGCCCTTCAACAAGAGGCAAGTAAAATAACAGAAAAAAAACCAGAAAGAAAGAACAGAGGAGAAAAAAGAACTGAAAAGTGGACACAGCAGACAAGCCCCAGGCTCAGAAGTGCTGCTCCACTACCATCCTACCGGAAATACTTTTGTATCTCCTGGCAGTGATTAATACTTCCTACAAAACAAGTGCAAGAGTACAACAAGCACGGCACTTTGGGGGCATGGTGCCTCGATAATGAGGCAAGATTGGGAAGACAGTGTGAGCAAACCTGTTAGAACTTGAAGAGAAACCCTCCATGAAACTCGGCAAAAATGATAGTTGATTTCTGGTAAGATTCAGCCCATTGTCTTAATAAAAGAATGGAAACACTGAAATGTCTTCCTGATATGCATGCTGTAATCTATTTCATTAGGATTGAACATCACTGTTTGATTCAAGAACGTTTCCATTCATGGTAACAGTTCTGTAACTAATAGCCGATTTAGGAGTAAACAGTAGACTTTGCAGCAATCCACTCAAATACTTGTGAACGGCTGTACAGGACATTGGTTAGGCCACTTTTAGAATTCTGCACTCAATTCTGGTCTCTCTGCTATAGGAAAAATATTGCTAAACTTGAAAGGGTTCAGAAAAGGTTTACAAGGTGTTGCCTGGATTGGAGGGTTTGAGCTGTAGGGAGAGGCTGAATAGGCTGGAGCTATTTTCCCTGGAATGTCAGAGGCTGAGGGGTGTTCTTGTAGAAGTTCATAAATAATGAGTGGCATGGATAGGATGCATAGCCAAGGTCTTTTTCCCAGGGTGGGGGAGTCCAAAACTAGAGGGCAAACTTTTTCATGCAGAGGATGGTGCACGTAGGGAATGATTTGCCAGAGGAGGTGGGTACAATTACAACATTTAAGGGCATCTGGATGGGTATATGAAAAGGAAGGGATATGGGCCAATGCTGGCAAAAAGGGACTAGGTCAGTTTAGAATATCTGGTCAGCGTGGACGAGTTGGAGTGAAGGGTCTGTGTCTGTGCTGTATAACTCTATGACACCATGAGAAGACTCTGCCATGGAATAATATGCTAAATATTAAACCCATCTGGCTTACAAATATCCTTTAGGGAAGGAAACTGCCATCCTCACCTGGGCCAGCCTACATTTGACTCCAGACTCACAACAATATGCTTGACTCTGAACTGCCCTCTGGGGATTAGGGATGGGCAATAAATGCTGCCTGGCCAGTGATGCCCACATCCCATTAATGAATAAAGAAAATATATATTTGACTTGTGGCCTGCCTCAGTTCAAAATTTATTATAAAAATTATTAACATTTTACAAGTCATTGATTTTGTGACTGGCATGACAGAACCAAATATTTACCTATTGTTTATCTATCTGAAACCAAGTTAGATCTAGATTGGGATATGATTGATATATCATATGATTGATTGTAAATTTATTTTGTAAAAAAAAAATTCGTCATTATGAAAATATATCTCATTTTGAACTCTCCAGCTAACTAAGTTTGCCATGTTAGTATTTCTCCACTAGAGATCCAAAGTTAGCTTGTCTTGCACACTAAAACCAGTGGACATTTTAGTGTTAATCTAAAGTTTCCCCTGAATGTGTCCAATGATCTGGCTTGGCAAAAGTTTCCATTTCTTACAAATTTATTAAATTGTGCTATTATAATGATAAACAAGAGAATCTCAAATATTTATTTGAGGGAGATAACAAGCAGGATAGATAACGGGTTAGAAGCAGATATTATAATATTTGGATTTTTGGAAGGTGTTTGATATGGTACCACCATTATTTACAATTATATATAAACGTCTTGAATGAGGAAAATGAATTTACTGTAGAAAAGTCTGTGGAGGACACAAAAGTAAGCAGGAAGTTAAGTGATGCGGAAGACGTAGAGTCTGCAGATAGATCACAATGTGGAGAAATGTAAGGTTACACAGGAAGAATAGAGGAGCTGAGTATTATTTAAATGGAGGAAGATGCAGAAAGCTACAGGAACAGAGATTTAGGCGTCCTCGTCCACGTATCACAAAAAGCTAGCATCCAAGTTCAGCGGTTGCTAGGAAAGTCAAATGGAATATTGACCTTTATTTCAAAGGGAATTGAGTCTAAAAGTAGGAAGGTTGTGTTAAAAATAAACAAGGCACTAGTCAGACCACAGCTGGAGTACTGTCAATAATGTTGGGACCCTTATTTAAGAAAAGGAAACTGGCATTGGATGCAATTGGAAAAGACTCACAGGTATTGTTGGCGGAGGTGGTGGTTGGACTGTCTTGAGGACAGGTTGAGTAGATTGGGTCTGTACTCATTGGAATATAGAAGGATGAGAGGTCACTTTATACTAGATTTTTAGGGGATTTGACAGGGTAGGTGTGGAAAGGTTGTTTCCCTTTATAGGAATGTCTAGGACAAGAGGGTATAATCTTGGAACAAGGGGGTCACACATTAAAGAAGGAGAGAGAAGAATGACTTTCTTCTCTTAGAGGATTGTGAATCTGTGGAATTCCTTACCAGAGGGGGCCAATGAGGCTGGACCACGAAGTATATTTGAGGCTGAGATAGCCGGATTTTAACCAGTAAGGGAAACAAGGGTTATGAGGAAAAGCCAGGAAAGTTGAAGGTTATCAGATCTGCCACTATCTTATTGAACGGCAGAACAGGTTCAATGATCTACTTCTGCTCCTGTGCCTCATGGTCTTATGGTCTACTGCCATGTAGAGCTGTTACTATCGATCACTGAGCTAATTCACCATTTATCACCTCTTTGCTCCCATCCCTACACTACTCAGATGGATTCTTCATTTATGTCATGAAATGCAATCATGAAGAAATAAATAGATTACTTTAAAATTCATTTCTTTGGATGTTAGCTGCAGATTTTTATTACATTAAACTGTTCAATAAATACAAGTAGTTTCAGTACAACTTATTGAAATCAATAGAGCAATCCAAATTATACCTTATAGCTTTGTAGTCCATCCAAGCAGGGGAACTCTTCGATATCACCTGTTTTTACATTAAAACAAGCACCATGCCTTGGACAACGAACCCTTCCACGTGAGAGAACTCCTAAAGATGCAGGAAAACGAGGAATAACCGAGAACAGCTGTCAGAAGTGAAAAGAACAGACATGCATTTCCACAAGTAAAACAGGACTCAATTGGTAAAATTCTTGTATCTCAGTCACAAGGTTGATAATCAATTAATTAATTGGAGCACAAGCAGACATGTCTATGCAGTAGTGACAGAGTGCTGATTTTTCAGATGTGAAGTCCCCAAGATGAAGCAGTATATCCAGGTTCTAACTGCCTATTTGATGCACCACAAGGGTTTTAATGTTCCGAGAGGTGTGTGAGGGCCAATATTTCTCCCTCAACCATACCATTGTAAGCAAGTTTACTATTTATTCCTTTTATTGCTCTTGGAGGGACCTTGTGGTTTCTAAAATAGTTGCTGTAGTTGTCTGTATTTAGCCACTGCTTTTCCTAAGTACATGAAGTATTTTGAGCTGTGATATGATGATGCAGAATTTTGTTTTCACTGAGTATAATTTAGAAACTTGGTGACTGACCCACGTGAAACTTTGGTACGTTGGTTAAGTGCTTACTTTGGGCAGTCTACGTGAAGTGTGACAAAAATCGATCAGCACACGGATCAGAAATTCATCACATTTGGGAAAGTAGAGCACAACATTTCCTTCTGGCAGTTGATGAGACCACGTGCTAGATCACTGACAATTCACAATACCCATGATCAATGTAATGCATGTTAAAATTACTGGCCTTGTAAGTAGCTCATTAACAAACAAATAATTTGTAGCATAACGAACAATGAGTATGGAATACAATACTTTTACCATTGACCAGCTGACTTCCATAATGAGTGCACAAATGTCCTATGGCACTAAATTCTCCATTAGTTTTGATAAGTAGCAGCTTATGGTTGTTGATTTCAACTTCACGCATCCTGTGTGGCACAGAAAAATGTTAAAACTGATTTATTCACAGGAAATAATATTAAATATCACTAGAGGAATTTTAAGCAACAGTAAAACCAGTTCAATATTAACATGAAAGGATATAAAAGAAATGAGGGCTTAAATTAATTGACTGGAAGATTCAGTTTCAAATACAATGCACACTTACTTTTCACAGAGAACTTAGATGATAGCTTTTAAACATTATATTTCCCATTACAAGATAGGTACTGTAGGAAAATTAAATGATCATGTGCAATTATCTAAAAACTTCTCAATGCATAGAATAAGAATGCCAGACAATTGCACAGTGTCCTACAATTTTACGAGGTTGTTAACCAGTCAACATAAACTAAGTAAAATGCAAAACAACAAATATAGATCACTCTTGATCAAAGAGTTTTTAAAAAGCATCTTTCTGAATGATTCACTCTGAATTAAAGCACAGCTCTCACTCTAGAGATTTGATGTGTTCATGTACATAGTACAATACTAGCTATGGTTAGATTTCTCAGAGATTAAAGGATAGATGTCTCATTGTCCAATGTCCATACGTCACTAGTGCACACAATGATTATTTGTCTTTCTAGTAAGCTGCAGCATTTCACACTGACAGCTGATAACCATTCTGTTGCTTATACAGCACCAAATATGATGGTGGAATTAGGAGACAAATTTCAGAAATTTCATTAGACCATCTAAAAGTCATGGGTTGTAACTGCTTTATTATGGTCAACTGTTTACATTCAGGATTTCAGTTATAAAAGTTTAAATGAACAAAATTAAACTTTGGTATAAATGCATATCCAAAGTCATTTTAACAGGAAATATACATCAACACAAGATTTGAAATCTTAGCCACAATCATCCAGCCATTGTGATGAGGGACAAGCAAAGCTATTTCCACCTATTAACTTTCTTTGGCCATCCTCCCTAGCTAAGCGTTGGTGAACTGGGATCGAACCACGAACAATGAAACATAGAGTGTCATAGTTTAATGGTTATACTAACGAGATAATGACGAGTATCAGGATATAGCAATAATATCATGAATCAAGTGCAAGAATCTGATAAAAGAAACACAAGTAGTCCATACAAGAGAGAGACGATCTTACTAAAGGTGTAAAATACATAATTATATAAATAAAGGAATTTTGAAGCAACATGACAGTCACACACAAGTCACTCACGAGTACAGAGGGATATCCCCAATTCGTAACAGAACACAAATTATCCAAACAGAGATCCAAACAGTATTAAAAGTGGAAGCACATCACACACACACACACACACCAATACGTTGGAAGTTACAAACTTTGGACACTACACCAATAGATTTGAAAGATAACATGGAATAACAAGATCACTCACAAATACCACTCAAATCCCAGAAACAGAGCTCAAATGACTCCAACAACAAATGGGTAAAGGCAATATAAAACAGAAAATAAATAATTAACACATTTTATTTCCAGTCTGGCATAAGCAAGAAAGCAAGCAAGCAAGCAATGACAGGCAGCATTCTGGTCTATTATGTCTTTATTTTGAAAGCGTTTGGAACTAAGATTTATCCGCTCAGTACGTATTAAAATGAGGGCTGGTGCACAGATTTGTTATATTGGGATAAACATAAATTAGTGTACGTGCTACGTACACACTTCCTACTTCAATTGTGTCTTTAACAGCCAATACATTTTACTTAGGGTAGTGGGGGAGTCAAAGAGAGCATTTCGGCAACAAACTTTCAACTGCCAAATCAAATACCGTAAACCAGTCCTTAAATAGAAAAGTATTAAGGTTTTGAAGGCTGTTATAAAATACAAGTACTTACTCATTATCTTGCATCTCAGAAGCCAAACAAACTTCTTTTTCAAATACAGCCTCAGACTCCTCTTTCAAACTACTCTTACGCCGATGTTTTCCCCCATACAATTCATTCCCCTGAGCTTCAGATCCATGAAGTCCAGGAAGATCAACTGCATTGAATAAGAGATGGACAAAAATTATTTGAGACCCCCTCCTTTTAGAGGTTCGTAGGAAGTGTAGACATAGTCATCTCCAGCTGGAGATGACTATCTCAGTAACAATGTTTACTTAATCAATTATAAAGCTTTCCCTTTATAAAAACTGCCAGGTCATTGTTAAGCAGCATAGGAAGCCAAGCATCATTAACATCCAAAAGAAATGCAACTCAGATTCTGCAGGCCAAAGACGATCAATGGTGAAGTTGAATTGGAAGATTGCTATGAAATAGCAAACTTGAAAATCCCCCATTTCCATAAAGCAACAAAAGCAGCACAGTGGAAATGCTCCACATACTACCAACATGCCAGTTGACCTTTATCACATTAGGAATGGAGTATAGGAAGAAAGGTGTCTTACTGCAACTACAAAAGAGTCTTGGTGAGACCACACTTGGAGCATTATGTACAGTTTTGAAAACCTTGCCGATGGAAAGATAGAATAAATACAACAAAGGTTGGAAGGATTGTCCTCCGAGGAAAGATTAAATAGACATAGACTTTACACTCTGGATTTTACAGGAATGAGAGATTGTGTAGTCAAACATACAAAATTCCTGCAGGATTTGACAATATAGATGCAGGAAGGATGATTCTCTGTAATCTCTGTAATAAGGATAGAGAATCAGGGCTCAGTCTCAGGACAAGGATCAGGCTACTTAGCCATGAGATGAAAAGGGATTTCTTCACTCAAGGGTTGGTGAATCTTTGGAATTCTCTTCCCCAAAGGACTATGAATGTTCAGTCATTGATCATGTTCAAGACGAAGATTGATTGATTTCTAAAATGTTAAAAACTTTGAAGGGATACAGAATAGTGCAGGAAATGGTGTTGAAGCAGAAAATCACTCAATCTCATTGAATGGCAGAATATACTCAAAGAGCCAAATGGCCCATTTCTGCTCCTATTCCTCCACTCTCTACAGTTTCCAACAAATGTCAATCAGAAAATTCCCTGGTAGACTTCCCCCAAATGAAACCTTCTCAACTACCAAATAAGCACCAAAATGGTTTTCTAAACACGGTCTCAACTTTTACTGTTCTTGTGGATGACATCTGGTTGAGTAGAATATAGTGAACAGGGAGGGAATGACTTTCAAGTTACTTTTCAAAATGTCATTTGTTCACAAGTCAATATTAATAATCTTTGTATGGAAGCTAAACCTATGGAACATAGCCACTTATTAAAATTTGCTCACTAAAAGAAAATGACAGGTGAGAATCTAACTTCAGTGCATTATTCAGTCTGAAAATGATTTTAGCTCAAAAAAGGAAACAATTCGGTAAGAATTTACACTTTGTATCTTGCCACGAGTTACTATTATAAACTAGATGTTGTAAAACTTACCTGTGGATCTTTAGTACTATGTCTTCTTTCCAAATATAAAAAAATGTACAAGTTGCTATATATAAACTGCTTCAGTTATTGCTTACTTACAGCTTTGTATGATAATAGAATTAATCAAATAAAGGAAGTGTTTTGTTTGGTATAGGTGGTTCGCTTGAAAGACATATGTTGCAATACAAATAATTTCTCAATACAATTTTGCTTTCCACCAATATTAGGATTTAGATGTCTTGTCACAGCTATTAATTTTGAATCTCACCCTGGCTTTAAAGTCAGTGGAGGCTAGCTCACAAATAATTGGAAATTTTTCTCACAAACACAAGTGTGTAAACTACAGAAAGAGGTATAGTTGAACAAAGTCAGTTAAAGTTTATGTACATACCTATTAGTGATCAGCAAAAAAAAAATACAATGCATCAGTATCCTACCACACTACAGGTTTTCAATCCCCCTTCTCCCCCATCCTAACAAGGAAACAGAAGTGGAGCAATGACATTACCTTCCGCTCCACCCAAACCTCTAAAGAAATGTCATGAATCTTCTAATAAATTCAGTTGTTCCTCTTCCTCAACTTCTTTCTCTTGCACTGCAACCTTTTCCTTTTCCCCCATGCACTGATCCTCCCCCGCTTCCACCGCTCCCGTGGCTTTCTGATCTACCTGACCGAATTCTCGACCGCCCATGTGCAATGTATCAGCAGATCCGTTAGTAGCAAAGAGAGAAGAAAATTACAGTATAACATTTCATATATTCATGGAGACATTAATATCTAACTTTAATTAGATTTAAAACTGCTTACTTAGCGTCTGATAAACAACTTATATTGAATCGAATGCATGTTCTATTTGTATCACCTCACATAACAGCAATTTTGTACACTAAAATACCTCCTTCATTAGTAAACCCCAAACCCACTCACAATTCGTTGATTAAATAATAGACTGGCGATCAGAACTGTAACTCCTAAGTCTGCTAGGAAATTCTGGGGAAGCAGTCTACAATCTAAAAACACGTCTGATTTAATGTGAAGCTAATATGTTCGAAATAAAATTACCAAAAATGCTTTTAATATAAATGTTATTCCCAGATTACGATACATTGCAATTCATCAGCGAAGTGCATGTACGTCACGTTTCAATTGTATAATGGAGCACAGTAATTTGAAATAACAAATAATTAACAATTAAAATATTTTAGAACTCATTTTTATTAGATAATTGAAAGATGTTAATTCAATTACTTTGGTATAAATACATAGGTATTTATGATAATCAGCCCAGCTCATCTCGAAACAGGACACAACGCTAAAAACTGAATGAAGTTTCATCAGAAGAAGGCATAGCATTATGTAAACTTCAGTAGCCTTCGAGCCACGACTTTGGTTCATAACTCAAAGCGGAAGGTGCTTACGGCACATCAAATTAAAACAGGGATTGCCTTTCCCGTTACCTTCGGTACCTGATTTGGATCGGGATGTTCCCATTGTGTAGAGTGAACTGGCTTCTTAGGAAGGCAAACAAGGACCACGAGCGCAGGGTTACGACGGCGAGCTGCCTCCCTTCCACTCCGCGCAGGGAGCCGCAGTTAGCTTGGCTCGCAGTGGCAGGAGCCGCCGAGCTCAGCGTGCAGCGTCACAAGCGAAAGAGTACAGCTTGGTCAGCAGTTCTTAAGGAGCCAATGGGTTAGTGGAGCCAAGGCCAGCGCCGAGACTAAGCCCAGAGTAAACAATCTGGGACAATGTAACGTTCTGGTCTCCTAGGAACCGCCACGCCCCCATGATGTCACGAGCAGGCACTGCACAGACCACGGGATTCAAATCAGGGACTTGGTAACTCCTTTCTATTACCACAAAATCGTAGAAACCTGTCAACAGCAGTGTCTTGAACACTTTTGCAAAAAAATCAAAGCACCTAGGATGCTGAAAGTCAGAAACAAAAACAGAAATTGTTGGGAAAGCTCAGCAGGACTGGCATCATCTGTGGAGAGAAAGCAGAGCTAACGTCATGGATCCAGTGACGTCATGTTTTCTGAGGCTCCCCATAAAGAAGCTATAGAATTTCTCCGGTGTGGAGACAAGCCATTCGGCCCAACTAGTCCACACCAACTCTCTGAAGAGCATTTCACCTAATCTATTCTTGCAATTCCCATGGCTAATCCACCTAACCTATACATACCTGGACACTATGGGCAATTTAGTATAGCCAATGCACCTAACCTGCATATTCTTGTATTATGCTTCAGTTTATTGGATGTACAGCTCCGTGAAACTCAATGATTCTTTAATACCAGTTTACAAACATCTGCAGTTTTAAAAGAAGTTACCAAGTTTATTACAGCTCTTACTGTGGTGAGCCAACCACAATATCCACAACCCAAGCTACAAATCTACTCTAAAACCTTACAGCTCTTATTATCCCCCGTAACAGATATTTTCTTCGTGCTGGAATCTGTTATTATAAATGAATTTCAAACTTATTATGCCTTGAGAATTAACATAGGATTTAGGAGCCATTGGTCCTTCCAGGCTGCTGTATCATTCCAAGATCATGGCTGATCTGGTTGTGGTCTCAGTTCCACTTTATTTATGCAGCAATATTTCTGGTCCACAAAATAGAATTGCTGTAATACTATTCATGCATTTCAATGTGAATCAACGTGAAAATGCCTTGCTATACTCTATTTGCAATCAAAATAGAAAGGAATCAAATGAAAAGGCACGATTACTGTGAAGTCGTGATGAAAGGTCACCCACCAGCTGAAGCCTTCCCTTTTGGAGCCATAACCAGGGTGAAGATGGTAACAAAAATGTTTCAGAACTAGAGCAGGAGCAAGACACTTACACAGGTCAATCAAAGTTTGGTTGGGAGATTGCAAAATAACAAAATAGTACAGATGCTGAAAATCTGAAAAATAAACCGAAAATACTGGAATCTTTTGA
The DNA here is from genome assembly GCF_021869965.1 of Rhincodon typus. Classification (NCBI taxonomy): domain Eukaryota; kingdom Metazoa; phylum Chordata; class Chondrichthyes; order Orectolobiformes; family Rhincodontidae; genus Rhincodon; species Rhincodon typus. The sequence goes on along the minus strand of NC_063357.1, from coordinate 22,509,840 downwards.
CAAAAGGTTACAACTGAATGTGCTGAGTATTTCCAACACAGATCCACTCGTGATTTTATTTATAAGAGAAAACATTTTTATCTCTTTCTGATTCACTATCTGTGCATTTGCAGCATTCGTGTTTTTGCTTAATGGCTATAGTGTTGCTAGCACTGCCCTGCTCATTCATTACTATCTTTAACCCACTCATCTAAAACTACTGGCATAATAACAATTATAGTAATGTAAACCTGACTGTATTTGATAAATGATTACAAATCTAAACATGATATCAGTTAACTAATAAAAGTCAGAGTAAATATATACTTTAAACTTCTCAATACCTAGGTTTAGAGAGGCTTTAGTGTGATTATATCTTAATGCAGCATTTATGGGAAATTGAACTGACATTGCAGTTATGCATTTTTTTTTCACATGATTAGGATTCAGATACCCAGGGATTGTAATGCACAATCTGGGAGAATAACATAATGGAAGCTGAGGAAGAAAATAAAACCATTGCGTCTGCGCGACGTGATATCCTGTTTGACTATTGAAGTGCATTTAATGATACCTGTAAACATATTACCTTTTATTGTGTTATGGAATGTCTTATAATTTCGTTTAAATCGGTTTAGCTTTGGAAACTGTTTATTCTACTTTCAGGAACCAGAAATCGGGCTCTTACTGCTCAGTGAGTTGCTATACAGCATGATAAATGTACCAATATTGAAGATAATTGCATCCTGATAAAATGGAAAGATTTAATTCAGATTCAGTGAACTAGTTTTAGAAATCATAATGACTGATGTGCTCAACGTGGAATGGATCCAATATTTTTTGGAATGCCTGTACTGTCGACACCCAAAATTGAAAATGCATGGTTGGATTTATGATAAGCTCATATATCGATCTTACAAGGTGCAATTAGATCAAGTTACATGAAGCTCCAACAATACCGCAGTTTCATTTTGTCAGTTTTGAGTGTGCTACTGATCATTTAGTGACTGAACCTACACACATTTCTCTTCAGAAATTCATCCTGCACCAGTTTATTTCTATTAAAAATTGGAGATTATGTAGTAATAGAGACCCTTGCTAGTAACCCAAAGAAGCTCAGTTGCTAATGTCATGTTTCTTTCTTCTATCTTGACTGGAATGTCTATTTTTACTGGTTGAAATACAAAGTTTACATACAAAAAATGTCAGGACCATCAGTCCTGATGAGTGGTTGGAGGATGATAACTGTGATGAGGAGGCATTCGGTCATGTGCAGGGATTGTTCTAATAATTGTATTAAGGATCTTGATTAAGGAAGTAGATAGAAACAATTTCTTCTTGCAAATGGGATCACAAACGGGAGGTTACAGATTTAAAATAATTTACAAAAGAATTACAGTGAAATACGAAACATTACTTGCACAAATGGTTGCTACTGATCTGGTAAGCACTACCTGAATAGACGGTGAAATCAGATTCTGTGGGAACTTTTAAAAGACAACTGGACATATGCTTGAAGAAAACCAATTTGCAGAGTCATGGAGGAAAAGCTATGACATGGGACTAAATTAGAAAGCTAGAGGAGGTGGTGGAGACTGGTACAATTACAACATTTAAAAGGAATTTGGATGGGTATATGAATGGGAAGGGTTTAGAGTGATATGGGCCAAATGCTGGCAAAAGGGACTAGATTAATTTAAAATATCTGGTCAGCACGGACAAGTTGGACTGAAGGGTCTTTTTCCATGCTGTACAGTTCTATGATTGTATCTGGTACAGGTGCAATTAGCCAAAAGGTTTCCTTCTGTACTGTAAGATCCTTTGATTCTAAATCATGTTTAAATTTGTAATGTGTCAAATACAATCAAGTTTACATTGCTATAATTTTTAAAATTATGCCAGTAATGCTTGTGGACATTTCAGATAAGTGAGTTAAAATGCTAATGAATGTGCATGGACAGCTATCAGCACTATAGATGTAGAGCAAAAATATGAATGGTGCAAATGTATAGCTGGTGAATCATAAAGAGGAAAAGGTTTTCTAAAATAAACATAATCACAAAGGGACGAAAGGAACATATCCGACCAACAAATACAGAAAGTGCCGAATGCACTCAGATTCTCAATAAGAATATGGACAGGCAGCATTTGTTAAAAGAGAAACAGAGTTATATTTCGGGTGGATGGCCTCTTAGGTGCTGACAAAGTTAGAAGTGTATCTGGTCATAAAATGAGTACAGAGGGAGGGGGTCAATAAGGAGAGGAAAGAATAAAAGGGGAGCTCTGTGAATGGGTGGGAGAAGCGACTGAATGACGAAAGAGATAATGGTGCAAGGTAGAAGTGGGTGATAATAGGATAAGTAGGGAAACAAACGTAGATCAAACAGCTGTAATTGACAATAACAGAACTGGTACCAGCTCCTGCAGTCTGAACAAATGGGAGCAATGGTCATGATCTGAAATTGTTAAAGTCAAATTTGAGTTCAGAAGGGAGTAAAGTGACTGTTATAAAATAAAATAAATCTTTTGTTTTTCTGATATCTCTGAATTGTCTCAGTAAGGTGCCCTTTTGTATCCAGTATAATCATTAACTGCATCCCAAATAAAAGCATTGAAGATTGTATAAACCTTAATTAATGCCATTAGTTTCATTTCTTACTGGAAATATAGAATCATAGATTCATACAACACAGAAACTGACCTTTCAGTCTAACCAGTCCATGCAGAACATCATCCCAAACTAAGTTAATCCTACCTGCGTGCTCCTGGCCCATATCCCTCCAAACTTTTCCTATTCATGTACTTACCCAAATGTCCTTTAAGCATTGTAATTGTGCCCACATCCACCACTTCCTTAGGAAGTTCATTCCACATGCGAATTACCCTCTGTGTAAAAAATTTGTCCTTCATGCTTTTTCTCTCTCCTTTAACTTTAAAAATGTGCCCCCTAGTCTTGAAATCTCCCATCCTAGGGAAAAGACACCAACCAATAACCCTTATCTGTACCCCAAATGATTTTATAAACTTCATAAGGTCACCTCTCAACCTCCTAAGCTCTAATGAAAAAAGTCCCAGCCTATTCAGCCTTTCTTTATAACTCAGACTTTCCATACCCAGCAACATCCTGGGAAACAAAAACAAAGTTTGCTGGAAAAGCTCAGCAGATCTGGCAGCATCTGTGAAGGAGAAAACAGAGTTAACGTTTCGGGTCCAATGACCCTTCCTCACTGGACCCGAAACGTTAACTCTGTTTTCTCTTTCACAGATGCTGCCAGACCTGCTGAGCTTTTCCAGCAACTTTGTTTTTGTTCCTGATTTACAGCATCCACAGTTCTTTTGGTTAACATCCTGGGAAATCTCTTTTGAGCCCTCTCCAGTTAAATAGTATCCTTACTTTAACTGGGTGACCAGAACTGGACACAGTATTCCAGAACAATCTTCACCAATGTCCTATGCAACCTCAACACGACTTCCTAACTCCTACATACAAAGGACTGAGCAAGGAAGGCAAGTGTGCTAAACACCTTTTTAACCACCCTGTCTATATGTGATGCAAACTTCAAAGAATTACGTACCTGAACCCTAGATTCCTCTGTTCTACAACAGTACTCAAGGCCCTACCATTAATTGGATAAGTCCTAACCTTGTTTGTTGTACCAAAATGCAATACCTCACGTTCATCCAGATTGAACTTCATTTGCCATTTTTCAGCCCATTGACCCATTTGATCAAGATCCCCTTGTAATCTTAGAAAACCTTCTTCACTGTCTACTACGCCACTAATTTTGGTATCGTCCGCAAACTTACTAACCATGCCTCGTATATTCTCATCCAAATCAGTTATATAAATGGCAATCACATCTTTTTCTCTTCCCTTCCTGTTTTCTTTTATCTTCATAACTTTACAAAGGCCCTATTTTTAATCTCTCAGTTTTAAATTTGAAGGGATAGTGTTAGCAGAACCTTCTCATCCCCTGAATGCATAGGCATCGACAAGTCAATTGGGAAATTAGGGTGAATCAGCCAAAATGAGATGTTCAATATTATGAGCAAAAAGCCCAATTTTCCAATGAAGTGTTGAAAGGTGAGTCAGTAATCGTGCTAGTGAGCTGTGAGAAGCCTATTTGCTCCCGTTTGTATGCATTAGTTTATCACTATTCCGAATCTTTCCTTGTTGATACGTAGGTGACTTTCTGTTCTCCCATCCACTCATTAAAACTAAATGGCAACAATTCCTGACATGAAAGACAAGAAAGCCCCTGGCGACTACAGCTCACCACTTGCTTCTCTGGGCGTCCATTTTAGACAGCAGTCACCAACATCCCAGGGCCCAACTCATGGGCAGTGAATGCCCATACTCACCATCCACAGACATTGGCATCAGACATATGCCAGCCTCACTGCACCCTTATAGAACACCTTTGATACACTTACAGAACAGTTCTGTGCTTCAGTGCTAACTTTAGAGCACACCAGCATTTTTCATTGTCATTTTTTGCGTGCAAGGACAGGCACTCAATTCATGGTGTATCTCAGGGTTCCTCACTAGCTCTCTTACCACTTTGCCCCAACTTCAATGCTCATCATATCTCTGCCTTGCCTTGTCTTTATGAACTTTGCCTCTTGAGCCAAAGCTTAAAGGTTCATAATCCTTCTATCTTGCCTTGCATTTAGCACAGACAAAAAGCCAGGCAGCTCGTCATGGCTGTCAGCAGTTCTCAGTTTCGGGAGACTCAGTGCAGTAAGTCAAAAGCAGCATTCACTATCAGCCCAGGGGCTTGGACATGGTCAGTTGGCTATTGGTTTGGTCAGGGTCGGGGGATCCATATCGGAACAGTCTGGGAATTGGGCCATGATCAGCCCTGTAGATGCAGTGCCCTACAAAGGAGACAGCTGGCCTTGGGGGTTTTGGTCAGGTGACACTAGAAGCATACATATCTCAAGGCCCCAGGAACGATGAGTGAGTCCTACCCGGAGGTAGGTGCACCCTCCTCAGCCTGAACCCGGCTGAAGGCGGCAGAAAGAGTGAAGCTGGAAGGCCAAGCCACCCCTGGACTACCCTGAGGGGAGACTTCTGGGGGATTTGCAAATGGTTCCTCCTCCAGCTTGGTGTCTACTGGCATTGCCCTGTCTCCTAGCAAGGAAGGAGCACCTGCAGTGAGATTAGGGTCCCTCAACCCCCAGCCGCCTTGCTTTGGTGCTGAGTAAGAAAGGCTAAAGCAATGGAGTGTATGCCCATGTGTTTATCCAGCACACTATGTGTGCTGAACTTGGCTTTACACAGCAGCCACCAACCTGTCCATGGAGGCAGCCAGTTGGCCACATGCTAGAGACGGCACAGTCCAAACAATGTTGCTGGAATCCACCACCCTCTGAGTCAGTTTGCCCGGTGCCTGAGGCAAAGCTGCCATGTCGCTCATGCGTCTGCATGTGTATTTGTTTGAAGTTGTTAACTGCCAATATCATGGGTCTTCTCCTGCTTGTGCTGAGCGGGGACCTAGTCTCCAGCACTCCTTCAAATACCAGCCACCTGGGATGTTTCGTTCTTGACCAGTGCAGTCATATGTTCCGAATTCTAAACAATCTAAAATACTTACTGAGACATCAGTAACTGAGCCGGTGTAGGAAGCAGGAGGCAATCATGCCAGTGCATCCTCTGAGGGATCTCTGGTTTATTCCTCAGAGTTGGAGATGAAGATGTCTTATGGAACTATCCAATTAATGGCAGTAGCTGTACAGATTCCACTGGTGTATGCAGGAGACAAAAGAGAGACTGTGTCATGAAAGAAGGGTAGAAGTTCAGACATGTAAGTTTCCATTCACAGTAGCAGAAATGGGGGAGCAGTGCAGCAATAGACAATAATTATTACTTGGTTGCTGAGACATGAAGGTTTAGGTATCACCATAAGAAAGGTCACGGTCCTCACCAGCTAGGGCAAAGATCCTCTCCTCATAGGGAGTGAGGAGTGAAATGTCTGGTATGCCACTACCCATCTTGGTTCTTTGTGCCCTATTGTGGGACCTTTTCTCCTGGAATGAGAGGAAGGGAGGGACTGAGTGAAATGAAAGTGACTGGCACAGCTATTAGTGCTGGTGCAGGTGGGTGGAAGGTGGTAAGGCATCCCTTAGTGAGTGGGTAGTGGGGGGATGTGGTGGGAACAAGTGAGGGAAGATGCTGCATGCGATAGTAAGCATGGTAGTTCACTGGGAGGTGGGTGCAGTACAAGACGTGGAGCGTTTGTGAGGTATCACAGAAAAGCATGTAGCACTTATTCTCGTGCAACACAGAATGTCATTGACCTACTTGGGTGGTGAACGGTTTCCCTGTCTCCATGGACATAGCACTGATGCTGCTGGCAATCTCAGTACAAGCTGGCAGGGTTTAGTGGCATGGTCTCCTCTGCCACTCCAAAGGGGAGAAAACAGCCCTCCTCTGCACTACTCCCTCCACTGAGACCTCCAAACCTCTGTCAGCTTGTTGGGCTGACAACTTGTCCATCATCTCTGGGACAAGTCTTCAGGCGAAGAAACTGTGCAGGGCAGCTCCGAACTGACAGCACTTGACCAGATTCACAGCTGCATTTTAGATATGGTGCTAGTGCTGGGAATCTGGGAGATCTTGGCAGTTGGCAGAACCTACACCTCTGTTGAGAGGGGAGATAGGATTAGCTGGACACCATTGAGGTATGGTAAAGGGTGAATTTTGTAAAATATTACAAGTAGTCTCGCTAGGGCTCGCAGAGTGAAACCCTTCATTAAACTCACCAAAATTGACACTTAGATGATTTCTCATAGACTCACAGAGCTCTCAATCACAGAAAAAGACACTTCAGCCCATCGTTTCTGTGCCAGTCAAAGAAACCATCTAACTATTCTAACCCCATTTTCCAGCACTCGACTCATAGCCTTGTATGCTTTGGCATCATAAGTGTACATTTCAATACTTCTTAAATGTTATGAGAGTTTCTGTCTCTACTACTGTTACGGGCAGTGAGGTCCAGATTCCCACCACCCTCTGGGTGAAAACATTTTTTCTCACATCATCTCTAAACCTTCTGCCCTTTACCTTAAAACTATGCCCCGTAATCATTGATCCCTACATTAAGGGGAAAAGTTTCTTCCTGTCTATCTTACTAAGCCTCTCATAATATTATACATCTTAAACATGACCCCTCTCAGTCTCCTCTGCTTTAAGGAAAATAACCCCAGCCTGTGCAATCTCTCTTCATAACTGAAACTCTCCAATGCGATCACATCCCTCCTATGATGTGGTTTCCAGAACTGCACACACTGTGGCCTGACCAACCTTTTATACAATTTCAGCACAACCTCTTAAACTCTATATCTCGTCCAATAAAGGAAAGTGTACCATATACCTTCTTAAGCAGTTTCAAATCCTAATGCATGTTGAACTTTTAAATACAGAATCTCAATATTATGCTGATGGTTTCCATGTTGTCACTTTTATGAATGACTCATATATCTCCTAAGAAATGATAACTTGTCAGGTGTAGAACCTGTATTGCTGCTTAAGAAAGAGATGATGAAGGACTAAGATGAATCAAATGATTGTGATAAGGAAAGATGGAACCTGTTAGATCTGTGGATCAACAAACTTGGGATGATCGTGACAGTTAGGAAAATAAAACTGCAGTAATATTTCCCATATAAGATAATTAACTCACAAATATAGTCATCCTCAGTACAAAAGTTGCAATTTTATGTGTTAATCTTGAACCTTTAATTGATAAACTTTGAACATAATAAGAAAATTGTTCACAGTTGTTCATAATACATTGTCAAATCTGGAGAATTACATGTCTTTCCCATTCATAGTTGTTCTGAGAAGATAGTATTTATTTTGATGGTAATTATTCTGATGTTAATAACTACATCTTCCTCAGTTGCAGGATATACTCATTTACTTGCCTGCATGGAATTATAAGAAGCATAACATAAGAACCAAGAGCAGGAGTAGGCTATCTGGACCTTCGGGCCTGCTCCACCATTCAATAAGATCATGGCTGATCTTTTCATGGCCTCAGTTCCACTCACCCACCATAACCCTTAATTCCTTTACTATTTAAAAAGCGATCTGTCTTAGCTTTAAAAACATTCAATGATGAAGCCTCAACTGGGCAGGAGATTCCACAGATTCACAACCCTTTGGGTGAAGAAGTTCCTTCTCAATTCAGTCCTAAATCTGCTCCCCCTAATTTTGAGGCTATGCCCTCTTATTCTGGTTTCATCCGCCAGTGGAAACAACCTCCCTGCTTCTATCTTATCTATTCCCTTCATAATTTTATATGCTTCTATAAGATTCCCCCTCATTCTTCTAAATTCCAATGAATATCATCACAGTCTATTCAGCTTCTCCTCATAAACCAATCCTCTTCACCCTGTAATCGATCCAGTGAATCTCCTCTGCACACCCTCCTGTGCCAATGCATCCTTTCTCAAGTAAGGAGAGCAAAATTGCACGCAGTACTCCAGGTGTGGCCTCACCATCACCCTATACAGCTGCAGCATAACCTCCCTGCTTTTAAACTCAATCCCTCTAGCAATGAAGGACAAAATTCCATTTACCTTCTTAATTACCTGTTGCACCTGTAAACCAATCTTCTGTGATTTATGCACAAGGACACCCTGGTCCCTCTGCACAGCAGCATGCTGTAATTTTTTACCGTTCAAGTAATAGTCCTTCTTACTGTTATTCTTATCAAAATGGATGGCTTCACATTTATCAACATTGAATTCCATCTGCTAGACCTTCGCCCATTCACTTAAACTATCTATATGCCTTTGCAAACCTTTAGATCCCTCTGCACACTTTGTTCCATCATTTGTATTAGTGTCATCCGCAAACTTTGACACACTACACGTGGTCCCCAACTCCAAATCATCTGTGTAAATTGTAAACAATTGCAGTCCCAACACTGATCCCTGAGGCACATCACTACTCACTGTTCGCCAACCAGAAAAACACTCATTTATCCCCACTCTTTGCTTTCTGTTAGTTAACCAATCCTCGATCCATGCCGATACGTAACCTGCAATACCATGCACCTTTACCTTATGCAGCAGCCTTTTGTGTGGCACCTCATCAAATGCCTTTTGAAAATCCAGACATAGCACATCGACTGGGTCCCCATTGTCCACCGCACTCATGATGTCTTCATAGAATTCCAGAAAATTAGTCAAACATGACCTGCCTTTCATGAATCCATGCTGCGTCCACCCAATGGGATGATTTCTATCTAGATGTCTTGCTGTTTCTTCCTTGATGATAGATTCAACATTTCCCCACTACAGAAGTTAAGATAACTGGCCTATAATTATCCATCTTTTATCTACCTCCTTTTTTAAACAGTGGCATTACATTGGTTGTTTTCCAATTTGCTGGAACTGCCCCAGAGTCCAGCGAATTTTGGAAAATTACTACAAGTGCATTTGCTGTTACTCCTGCCATTTCTTTAGTACCCTGGGATGCATTCCGTCAGGACCAGAAGACTTGTCTACATTTAGCTCCATTAGCTTACTTAACACTACCTCTTTCGTCATAATGATTGTGTCTAGGTCCTCAACAACCTTAGTCTCTTTGTCATCAATTACTGGCAAGTTATTTTTGTCCTCCACTATGAAGACCGACACAAAATACCTATTTAATGCCTCAGCTATTTCCTCATTTCCCATTATTAAATCCCCCTTCTCATCTTCTAAAGGATGAATGTCTACCTTAGACACTCTTTTACATTTTATATATTTATAGAAACTTTTTCTATCTGTCTTTATATTCTGAGCTAATTTAGTCTCATAATCTGTCTTATTTTTATAGCCTTTTTTGTGGATTTCTGTTGGCCTTTAAAGTTTTCCCAATCTTCGAGTTTCCCACTGGTCTTTGATGCTTTGTGTGCCTTATCTTTCAGTTTGATAGCCTCCCTTATTTCCTTAGGCATCCATGGCAGATTACTCCTTTTCCTACAGTCCTTCCTTTTCACGGGTATACATTTTTGCCGAGCACTTTGAAAAATTGCTTTGAAAGTCCTGTGAAGACAAGATGTGTTGTAATTCAATGCAGGGAAGCAAAGACAGAAATAAATAAAGTCGATTTTATTCTTCTAATTGTTTTCTCTTCTTAGCTTGGAGCTGAGTTTGATTTGCCACGCTGAGAGTCAAATTACTACATAGAATCACAGAATTATACAAAGCAAAAGAAGGCCATTTTGTCCTTCACCCCCTTAAAGACTCCTTGAAAGAGCTGATTAGTCTTACACCCTAATATTTTTACGATAGCTCTAGAAATTAATCCTCTTAAAGTATGTGTACAAGTCTTAAATGAAACATGTTTATTTTGATATAGAGATTTGTATACGTTCGTTCAGCAAATTGACTTGCCCGGCAAATTAAAAGAAAATCATGTTGGCACCATGTCAAAAAATTTAATAACTTCAGCAGGGGGCTACAATCCCTTTTCTTCCTTGGTGTCAGAACATTCTTCACTCTGAAAGTAAAGGCAATTTCCTCATCACAATGTGCTCTGTTGAAGGTGGGTACTAATTTGTGGCTACAGCCACCTCATTGACAGCAACTACATTCAAGCACAACCCTAAAACTCCTTCACATCAGCAGGGTGATGCCGCCATGTCTTCCATTTTGTACGCAAATGGCACACAATGTGCACAAAATGACAAACTATTGCACATCCTGAAACCTTCACATACTTTGAGGAGAGACCATGGAGATCTCAATGAGAACTGTTGTTCTCTGGCTTTGGGTGCTGCCAGAGGTGAGAACATGTGGTGCAATGAAGATGGTGTACATGTAGTCTAACTGAATGTGCTAGGCAACTCATGATTAAGCTTCAGGCTGAGCATCACCAAGGAAGCCTCCAAATGGGATAGTTTTAAAGGGGTAGACTATCATATGTAACTTTAGCAGGAGGTCTTCGAATGAAATGGAATATTTGAAGAATGTAAAAGCACATTTTAATGTGGATATGCTTCATTTTCTCCATCTCCTGCCTTCTAATGAGTTTAAACAAATTCATCTCTTTGCAGATTAATTGGTCCAATGGTAGGCTTTCCCTGCCTTGTGGAACTGTTTCACTGCTGATCATAAGCAATCTTTTACTCTGTGATAAACATAAAAATTGAGCAAGGCATCCAAGTGGCATAATGTAACTTCACTCAAGTATTTACCATTCCAAGTATTCAGGTGCGGGCTACATATCAACCCATTCTCTAGATGTTGTTGAAAGGGTCTTGTGGTGCAATGATAGTGCCATACCTCTGTGCCACAAGGCCTGGGTTCAAGTTCCACTTGTTCCGGAGATGTGTAATAACATATCTGAACTGTCTGATAACAAAAAAAAGAGGGTGGGTGGTGCCCATGTGGCATTGTTGTGGTGTCCCTACCTTTGGACCAGGAGGCCTATGTTCAAGACCCCCTGCTCCAGAGGAATGTAATAACATCTCTGACAGGTTGATTATAGCATATCTATAGATGTTGCTTCAAACTATAGATGCTGCTGTTGCTTTAAGTGTATCATTTGACTCAAGATGCATATGGATCTATAAGCACTGGAAATGTTATAAATACCTTCCTGAAACTACATCAGCCTTCCTCCCTGAAGGATGGTACATCACTTGGGAATGACAGTACTACTGAAAACCCCATCATGTGTACATTTGAAGGCTATAGCCTGGAAAATATCATTGCTTTCCGGTGGTGTCAAATAGGCAAGACAAATAGCCATTCCAGCTTTAGCTCAGTTTCAGCAGGCAAGAGAGATTCCAATCCCTCATTGGAAGGAGATTGTCTGCGCAGTTCTACTGGCTGCTGCCTGTGAAAGTGTGAATACATGAAGGCTCTATGAGGAGTTTAACATCACATAGAAACTTTGTATTACAGGTGTTACTACCGTTTATTCTAGGGGAGTTATAGAAGAGTCTTTCATTGTTGTACAACCAAGAATTGAGGGTTTTTTTAAATGTTATAATTAATCAACTCTGTTACAACTTCTTTCTTCTATTTGAGTTTCACCATACAATAAATCTAATTTGTAAACTATCGTCTAGGTTACATGGCCTAATGGGATGCTTAATCTACCAATATCCTGGATCATTTCCAGACAGCAAGATATAATAGTAAGTGTGTTCTGTTCAGCATTACTTTCCCATATATTGGGCGTGTAAGTTGGCATGTCAGTTTGTTGGAGTGATAGCTCATTTACAAGAATGTTCCTTGGTTTCAGGTTCTAAAGAAATATTGCAACTTGAAAACCTTAGCAGTAAAACTCTAAATGAGGAAAATACATTTGTATGTTTGACATTTTTGTTTCCTCTGTAGATATCAAATTAAATATACCTACAAAGAAATACAACCTATGAATACATTATGAAGACAAGCTAACAGATCGTTATATATTAGATAAGGAAATTTAAACCATTCATTAACAAGCAAATGCTTCCTGTAAATGATGATATTTTTTAATCAAAGCTTTTCAACACAAAACCATTTGACTTTGGAGTTTGCCAGAGATTGTCTTGTTGCAGACTTTAAGCTTTGTCATTCATTTCCAGTTTACAATTACAGCAGGATTCACTCCATTTCCCCACCCCCTGCACAAACAAGACCTGGCCAGTCACTTTTATTACAGATTGTGTCATCTGGAAATCCAGCATGAGAACTGCTAAAGCTGTCCCAATGGGGTGTCACTTTTCATTACCTGAGTGATAATTTGTTGGTTTAGTATGTCTGCTCATCATAGAATCCACTCCATTTTCCACTTATTGGTTTATACAACTGGTGGGCAATTCATTCTGCCAGTGTCATCAGTAAGTGGTGAAGATAACAGAAGTACCTGAGTCCCTCCCGTAACAGTCCTTTAAGGCATTAAAATTATTGAAGGTAATTTCTCAACTCTCCTTGCAGCCATCTATATGCTACAGTTGTTAACTGTATCAAAGAAAAAGCTGGCCTTTCTGATTTTATTTTTATCCTACATTTCCAGTTTCAATGTTTTTTGGCAAGACCTCATTTCATCACTCCAATCTATTCAACCCGCTTCAACACCATCAAAGTTTGCCAAAACTTACAGTCTCTGGACAATAAGATTTCAGCACAGCAAAGGTAGCATTTATAAATTTTGTTATTTATTAATTTAACAGGAGGTTAATTTTAATAAACAACATGGCATCATTCAGCTGTATAATAATAAAGCCCTTATGACACTTCATTTGATTTGGTATGATCCCAGCTAATAGAAATGCTAGTCAAGTCAGGTCTCAAAATGAACCCTGGCTCAACAGAACCCCTTTGCAGGTGGTTAGTCACTGAAACATATTCACAAAGAGACCACAGATATCCTTTGAAAACAGAGTGTAAGTTTATTACACAGAAAAGAAAAATGTCCAAATATATATGTGAAATTTTAGAAATATCTAAAACTTCTCCCCAAAACTATCTTCTTCAGATACTTAATCCCAGAGAAATGTCACAGCTACCTGAATCATTTAAATTTTTACTTAACAGAATCTTTTCAGTTCTCCTCCATTGAATACCAAGACAATTTTACAACTTCCTTCCAAGTCTGTTGGCAGGAATTGTTCTCAATTCTGATGGCCTAAACCTCTTTTCAGTTTGGACAGCTGATGCACAACCTGGATGTTTAACAGAATAAGCCCACTTCTACCAGTGTGACTGGTTTCTATAGGGATTCTGGTTTGCGATCAGTAATCTGCTGATTTTTAGGTGGTTTGAATCACCCCCAGATCCCTGGTTCGGACACTGGACATAATTTTAGGAATGTGCAGTGAAGAAGGCAGTAGACAGGTATTTCAGGGCAAAGAATCTCTGCATTTATTAAAAGGCAGAAGTAAAAAAAGGGAAATAAAACAAAGGTGAATAAAAATACAAGAGATAAAAAGGCAAATTCAAAACTGTGAAACTGACACTGTCAGTTATTAACTTAACACAGGCTAATTACTATTAGAAACTAAACAGTAGTTTCAAACACGGACTTCCTGACCTTGGGGTTCTCTGCACTGTCACCAACCCACCTTCCCCTCTCTGCTAGCTAGGTTGGATACTTTGGGTTTCGAGGAAATAGGCTCACCACTGGGGATAAACACGATATTGAAATACAGCTGGCTATTTCCACTTGCTGTAGCCAGTGCTTCACTGAAGACTTCAGACGATGTTCAGTCTGGTTTGAGAACTTGGGTTTTCTAACTTTGTGGTGGCTTTGTGAGCTGCTTTTCACCTCAGGGTGTTTCTGAGGCCTTCTCAGTCATGTCGGTGGTTTTCGGAGGTTGTCAGTCGTCAGATCTGCTGGTCGTGATCGGTTGCTATTGGTTCCCCTGGTGCGGAACAGCCCTGTGTTGGTAGGTTTCAGGGAGATAGCTGTGCAGATAGTTCTCGGGGGAGTAGCTGTCTGGGATTCCTCTTCTGTTGGGAGCTGCTGGGATAGTTCTCTCTCTCCCAGATCAGGGCTAGCAGTTATACAGACTGTGTGATCTGTTATCTAGCTACTCTTCCTCCTCTCGGGGTTGAAGGGGCTTCCTGAGCACTGGAGTAGGTGTGAATGGTTTTTCAATTGAGGTGAATGGTTTTCATGGGTTTGGAATGTCCAGCATTTCCCCTTGTTCAGTTCGTATAGTGGTGTGAAGGGTTTTTTTTACCATCCAAGGTGAAACAGGTTTGCATGTAACACAATGAGATAATAGGAACTGCCAGATGTCCTCGTATTTCAAGGACCACAATTTCCCCTCCACAGTGGTCGAAAACGCCCTTGACCGCATCTCTCGCGTTTCCCACACCTCATCCCTCACACATGCTCCCTGCAATAACAACAAAGATAGAATTCCACTCGTCCTCACGTATCACCCCATCAACCTCCAGATTCAACACATCATCCTCCGTCACTTCTGCCACCTGCAATCTGACCCCACGACCAAGGATATATTTCCCTCCCCACCCTTATCTGCCTTCCGGAGGGACTGCTCTCTCCACGACTCCCTCGTCCGCTCCACACTCCCCACCAAGCCCACCATCCCTGGCACCTCTCCCTGCAACTGCAGGAAGTGCTACACCTGCCCCCTCACCCCCATCCCAGGCCCCAAGAAAACCTTCCACATTAAACAGATGATCACCTGCACATCTGCCTTGGGTGGCATTGGAGGAGGCTTAGGATGGACATGTCGTCCAAGGAGTGGGAGGGGGAATTGAAGTGGTTTGCGACTGGGAGATGTTGTCGTTTGTCACGAACTGAGCGTAGGTGTTCCACAAAGCGGTCTCCAAGCCTCCTTTCCCTGATGCATTGAATGCCTCAACTTGGGAGCAGATGCGGCAGAGGCAGAGGAATTGTGAGTAGGGGATAGCATTCTTTCAGGAAGGTGAGAGGAGGTGTAGTGCAGGTAGCTGTGGGAGTTGGTGGACTTGAAATAGATATCAGTTTTGAGGTGGTCACCAGAGATGGAGACACAGAGGCCCAGGAAGGAGAGAGAGGTATCAGAGATGGTCCAGGTGAACTTGAGGTTGGGATGGAAGGTATTAGTAAAGTTGATGAACTGTTCGAGCTCCTCGTGGGAGCATGAGGTGGCGCCAATACAGTCATTGATGTAGCGGAGGAAGAGATGGGGGATAGTGCCAGTGTAGCTGCGGAAGAGCTACGGTCTATTTTCTCTGCCTACCATAAACCATATGTATGAACATTTCATCCATTAACACCATGGGTATCTGGCCACACACTTAACTGAAGTTACATGCCTTCATGGAAACAATGTATACAGGTCACTGGTTCCAAATAATTTTCTGACCTTTTGAAAACAGTACCTCACAGATCTGACCAAAATCCATATTTTCTATTTAAAACTCCAAATCCCAACAGTAGTGATATATAGTATACACTTTTTATTACATGTATTATAAAGTCCACATGGTGGTTGCAATGCAATTTTCTGAAGTGTTACACTGATCAATTAAATTAACTAAACCAAACTGTCAGCTTACATAATATAAATGCTTCGTTTCAACACACCTTTCCTATTTTAATTCCATTTGTTTACCTTTCTCTAAAATTCCTTCCTTCCCTAAGATCATTGAACACATCATGATCATCCAGCTGCTTTCCCATAATTTCCTATTCAAATCCTCCTGAGTTTGTTTTTCATTGTCTAAGCATTAAGACTAAAATCACCTCCCCAGACTTACTTTGAACAATTTGACCATAATATGTCACCTATGTGATATTGTCCATTTTGCACAACTGTGAACAGTTAAAATTATCCTTATTGTGATTTATTTTTAAAATAAACCATAATAAACATTACAGGAATAAAGTGTTGGACAGCTGTCCTCCAGTCTTATTTGGAAAACAGTCAAACAAATATTATTGATTAAATCCTTTGGAAGCATATTGGAAATTGTGCAGTAGATCAGTCCACATGAGTTAATTCAGCCAACCGATCTAAAATTCTCGGTCAAAATATCAGATCCAAGCAACAGGTTAAAACAAGCAAAAGACCTTTGGTGAAAGACTGATCGCTAGAAGTAAAAGTATCAATTATGGTATAAAAGTCAATTCCATACTCCAACTGATGGTAATTTGAAGTAGTTATTTCTTTTTTTTTATAAGATTACATACCTTATTTTGGCCAATATTAAATTCAATTACTGAGAAGTAAAGTATGGCAGGTAATTGTTTGAGGATTTAATTAGTTTATTTATTTTTATTATTGTTCAGTTTTCTTGATTGGTCATTCAAGATCAGTTAATTTTATTTGTCTTTAGTCATTTTTCATTAATAATATTCTAGCCATATTTTTCACTTTACATAACGTATCCTCTATTTTCTTAGTTTGATTTTGTGCTATTTTACTTTGAACCAATTAATGTAGATTGATGAGAAAGGAATGATAATGAAAATATGATAGGGAAACAATGACATTGTAGAAAGTGTTATACAATTGAGAGTGTATACATATATTTTTAATACTAATAGAAAATATAAATATGTAATCTAGATTGTACATTATAGGCTAATTTGTTGACATTGACAGGCTTCAAGATTGGACTGAGACATGGTGGGCATCTTATAAATTCCCTGCCAAATAATGTATTGTGGTCAGAGCTAAATGTTAGATCTTGTAATCACAGCATATTTAAGAACCAATTGCAGATTGTAGATTGGAAGAGAATCTGTCAATTCTCTGGGGAACACAAATTCAACAAACTAAAATATTTATTTATAGCCAAATGATAAAAGTTTCCATAGTTGTAAGGCATAATACCACTATCTTAAATAATATTAAAACTAATCAGACACTGGGCACAGAGATAGAGCTTTATTGGATTAGGACACTGCCTGTGAAGATCACATGTTCTCTTTAATCTCAACACATTTCCAGCTCTGCAACACTGCAGGAAAGAATTACTACAATCATCTTAATCATTTTCAAATGATCTGGTTACAAAACCTGGGTCAAAGATAATTTAGAGAAATCCTAATCCATTTCAAAACTAGTCAAACTATGAGTCATTATCAGCAAATGTTAACAAACCCGATATGCCTTAAAAGTAAGCAGAGCAATGAACCTTCTACCCTACTAGAACATACAAGGATTATTTTAAGTTGTAATATAGGCAAAATACATCGTGCGCTGAAAATCTGAAATAAAAAGAAAGTACTGGAGAAACTCAGCAGGTCGGGCAAGGCGCTATGGTGAGAGAAACAGAGTTAACATTTTGAGTCCAATGGTTCTCCTGTGGAACTGAACAGGGCTGAAAAATGATAGTTTTTACACTATTCTCAAAGGAAAAGGAGAACCATGTGCTAATTATAGTAAAGGGGAGATGAGATGCAAAATAGGGTTCCAATGCTGATGCCACCCTCTACAGGGGTGAATCTGTCAAATCATCCTGAAATTATCCTAAACTGAGGACATTCCACCAACCTGTCATTGACAGTGCCTTCAGCCATGTCTGACCCATTTCCTGCTCTTTTGCCCTTAACCCCAATCCCTCCCATCCATAACAAGAAAATAGTTCCCCTTGTCCTCTCTTTCCACACCATCTGTTTCCTCCTTCAAAAGACCATCCTCTGTCATTTCTGCAACATCCAGCAGGATGCTACCACCAAATAGATCTTTCTGCCCCTCATCAGCATTACACAGAGACAGTTTTCACGTGACACTCTTGCCCACTCCTCTACTACTTCCGAGAGATCCAAACGCCCCTCCCACCATGCATTTGCAGAAGGTGTAACACTTTTACTTCTTCCATCCTCACTGTCCAAGGCCCCAAACACACTTTCCAGGTGAGGCAACAATTAATTTGCAATTCTTTCAATCTAGTCTATTGCACTCATTGCTCACAGTGCTATCTCCTCTACATTGGCAAGACTATATGAAGACTTTGTGGAACACCTCTGCTCTGTGCGTAAGAATGACCCCAAGTTCCAAGGTCCCCTGTATTTGATTAACAGTCAAACTCTCATGCTACATTATTGTCCGAGGTTTGTTGCAGTTTTCCAGTGAAGGCCAATACAAGCTGGAATAACAGAAACTCATTTTGTGCTCAGGCATTTTACAGTGCTTCAGGGGTCTATATTAAACTCAACAACATCAGAGCATCAATACAGTCCACCATTCTGATTACACACCCTGACCCGAGTATGTTGATTGGTTACATTTACTCTTAACAAAGTCATTTGTTATTTTTTGATCTCTCACGCCTACTATTAAAACCTATTTTGCATCTAAATCTTTCTTTTATCACCATTAGCACTCACTTTGTCATTTGCTCTGGGCACTCTCAACATCTATTCCTCTCACTCCTCCTCCTACTTTGAGAACAGCCTAAAAAGCGCTATTTTTCCAGGTTCTTTCAGTTCTGAAGAAGTCGTTGATCACAAAATATTAACTCTGTTTCTGCCTTCACAGATGCTGCCAGATCCACTAAGCTTCTCCAGCACTTTTTCTTCAGTAAATGCATCATGGAGTATGTCACGAGAAAGAAATATAGAGTATAAAGATAAATGAAATTTAAAAATCTGCCTTTTTTGGAAAAAGAATGAGCAGAGACACATACTTATTTTAAATTTGAGCACAATTTGAAATGCAAATGTTGCATTTAACTTTATTGCAGAGCCAAGCATTTCTATCACAGCTATAAAACCGGCATCTACTTGACAGGCCTATCCTTCAAATCCAATCCAGCCAATTACCATTCCATATTTCAACTCCCAATCATCAGAAAAATGTTGCGAAGTGTCATCAATGGTGCTGTCAAAATTCACTGGAACATCGAGAGTCTGTTCTGTTTCAGTTCTACAGGAACAGGCAGCTCCAAATCTGCATAAAGCCTTGATTCAAACAGGTACAAAACAGCTGTATTCCAAAGGTAAGGTGTGAGCAACTGTGGTCAAGGCAACTGTTGACCATGTGGCACCTGGGAGTCCCTGTAAAATTGAAGTCAATGAGATTCAGGGTAAATTCTCCAATGAGTGATGTCTTACCCAGTCAAAAAAGAAGATGGTTGTGCTTATTGGAGGTCAATCATCTCTAGACCTTACTGTCAGTACTTCTTCAGGGCAGTGTCCGAGACCTGAACATCTTCAGCAGCTTCATCAATGAGTTTCCATCCAACATGAGGCCAGAAATGTGGATATTCACTTTGCCGCTCAGAGTCAAAGCTGATAGGAAACCTCTCAGATATTGAAATATCCATGCCACATGCAGCAAAGCCTGAACAACATTCGGTCTTGGGCCAATAAGTGACATTTAACATTTGTTAACTTTGCCTTATAAAAAAGTTGACAACAAATTCAAACCGCCTCCTCATGGTAGTGAAGGCATTGCCATCATTGAATCATGCACCATCAACATCCTAGAAATCACCATTGACCAGAAACTTAGTCACCCAGTCATATAAATTCTATGGTTATAAGAGGTGAGTATTCTGCCGTGAGTGATTCATCTCCAAAGTTCCAAAACCTTTCGGTCAACTACAAGGTACAAGCCAAAAGTGTGATGGAATAGTGTTGATATGCTGGATTTGTGCAATTCTAAGAACATTCCAGTCCATGATCTGGGGAAAGTAGCCTATTTGATTGGCATATCCACCATCTTAAATATTCACTCCACCATCAGTGCATAGTGTCAGCAGGGTACACCAGATAAAAGATGCATTCAACAACTCACCAAGGGTTCTTCAAAAGCATTATCTAAATTTGTATCCTTCACCGTCTTGAAGAACAAGGTCAGAAGGTGCATGGGAATGCCACTATAAGTTCCCCTCTAAGACACTACTTTGCCCTGGATCTATATCATCAGTCCTTCATTACTGCTAGGTCAAAATCTTGGAACAACTTACCTAGTAACATTACGGGTGTACCTAAACCACAGGGACTGCAGCAGTTCAAGAAGGTGAATCAACACCATCTTCTCAAGGGCAATCAATGCTCACCAACCTGTTAATGAAGAAATACACATCAAAATTAAAAATCAAGTGTGAATTTTCTTTTAGTTTCCAGTGTTTCAGTGCTGTTAAAACAGCATTGACAATTCTTCAATGAACACATTTAAATTTCTAGCTCAAAGATTTCTCTCGATCCTGAAGCTGTTTCAAACGCTACTCCCCAAAGCCTCCCAACTGTTTACATGTATTTAACTGTTAGTCAGATGTGACGTGGATGCAGATTTCTTGGATTTACTTCATTTATGCATCTGAGGAAAGTTGCATTTGTTTTCTGCTGCTGTCTGGATTAACAGGACAACAAAGTAATTATAAAGGCATATGGGATCCTGTAGATACGAATAACATAACAATCTTGCAGAACAGGCTTGTAATTAGAAAATATATTTCAGTATAACTAGAAAAACTCTTGGATTTTCCTAGGACAAACTCATTAAGGAGTCTGCAGTTCTTTTATTAAATATCTCAATGGCATACATTTTAAAGAAAAAATGTTGGATTCTGTATCTAAATCTGTGCACGTACATCTGACTGTCTCAAATTGAGTATATCAGTAGATCTTTGGAAACCCAACCCTACCCTCTTCCCAAGCAATGTTACAATATTCAGAAGCAAGAACGTTAATACCAATGGGTACTTCTTCCAGCATGGAGCATGGCTGCATTACTGGAAGATGCAGCTCCTTATCGGCCTGATTTTTGTATTCTACTTTCCACTGGCATGGCACTCAAAGGCTTGTCAAGCTCTCTTTGAGAGATGACAATATCTTGCAGCTGCAAATCATGAATAGCTAGTTCTCTTTGTCCTCTTTGCCATTATCTTTGTCTTCTCATGCTACGACTGTATTTGATCTTCAGCAAAGAAAGGTAAAAGGCATTTACATCTTCAGATTAAGAAGACATGCTGGGATATGGGGTAGGAAATGTTTTAGTTGTGTGACACTTTGCAGCAATGTAAGGGTGTTAAGGCAGGTGCTTAGCAAGTAACCCACTTACTGCTGACCTCAGCATCTTCCGTGTTATAAGGTAGTACTTGGCCTTGTCATCAAAGGAATGAATAGTTCAACATTGGGGAAGCCTCTTGGTTGATAGTTTTTAGCAGGTGAACCAATTTTCCTTGCAAAGTAAGAACTAAATGATCATGAAGCCAATTAAGGAACTTGTAGTGAGCAGACTAAGAGTGATGGAGTAATATGTGAACATAAGGAGAAGAAGGTTTTACATCATGCGCTATGTGAATTGTGTAGCTGCATGCAAGGCTAGAATGTTTGCTGCTTCTTACAACAGAGGATTCATTACCTGAAGAGAGTGATGAGTACATCGTTGCCCAGGGTCCCTGCCATACTAGGAATGACCTCTTCTACAGTCCTCGGAACACCGAGACCACCTCTCTCCAAATGGCATTAATATTAATGCTGTGTTACTTGGAACATCTGCACCTGGAAATCTGTGTGTCCCGGCTTCAATGCCCTAAAGGGCCTGAAGATTTGAACAAGTGAAGTTCTGCATTTGTCAATTCTTACTTGGTGCCATTCCCTGCTGCCTTTTGAATATTTATAAATGCATTGTCTGCAAACAAATATTGATAACACATGCAATTAAATAATTTGTGAGAGAAATTAATGATCCAAGCAGTGTTTTGGTGTCACCCTTTTGTATCTTGCTCTGCTAAATAACACAGGCTAAACAGCGCAATGAAAGGATTGCACAGAAGTTATCTGCGAGCTGTTTGTAGTTTCACTGCACTGTTTGTGGGTATGAAAATATCATACCCAGAAAACCTCTACATATCTCCCCCTAGAGACCAGTAGAAGAGGTAACACTTTCTTAAAATCAAGGCTTAACCTGATTTGGTGATGTGGAGGTGCCGATGTTGGACTGGGACGGACAAAGTCAGAAATCACACAACACCAGATTATAGTCTGACAGGTTTATTTGAAAACATAAGCTCCTAAAGACAATAATCTGGTGTCGTATGATTTCTGACTTTGTCCAACCTGATTTATCTCAAGAAAATTCTGCAGCCTGAGATTAGGGGTAATTTACTTCCCGACACAAAATATTAAATATGCAAAATAGATTTCCAGGTAATATCAATTAAAGATTAATTAATTGGCAACATTGACCAAAACATAATTGTAGCAAACACTGAGGAAGACAGTAGTCAACTTCAAAGCAATGTAAGTGGTTAGGTGAAATGGCAGACGCATGGCAAATGAAATTTAATACTGAAAAATATGAGGTGATAGATTTTAGGAGGAAGAATGAGGAGAATGAGGTGGTGAATGGTATACTTTTATAAAGGATAGTAGAAGAGAGAGACCTACGATGCTTGGCATTCATCTTTGAAAGTGGTAGCATGACAAAGTAGTTATAAAAGTATATGGGATCCTATAGATGAGCATAACATAACAATCTTGCAGAACAGGCTTGTAATTAGAAAATAATTTTCAATATAGTTAGAAAAACTCTTTGATTTTCCAAGGAAAAACTAGGAGGCCACGCCCTCCTTGGAAAGTAAGAATCTAAGTCGAGCATAGTAAATACACAAATCACGAAAATTAACGAAGCAGATTAGCAAAGGAATAGAAAATGCAAATGATATGCTGAAGTTCATTTCTGGAAGAATACAATTTAAAAGAAGAGAAGCTACATTAAACCTTAGGCAGACCACCCATGGAGTACTCTAAACAGTTTTGATCTCTACTATACAAAGAGAATAAAGCAGCATTTGTTCGGAGCCCTAACAAAAAAATTGTGTCAATGGAATCAAGGGTAAAACCTCCACTGGTTGGAATCATAACTAGCACAAAGAAGATGTTCCTCGTTGTTGGCAACCAATCATCTCAGCTCCAAGATGTCATAACAATAGTTCCCCAAGGTAGTATTCTGAGCCCAACATTCTTCAGTTGTTTCATCAATGACTTTCCCTCCATCATAAAGTCAGAAGTGCAAAATTCGCTGATGATTGTACAATATTTAGCATCAATCATGACTCCTTCGATATTGATGCAGTCCTTGCCCATATGAAAAAAGACATGGACAATATCCAAACTCGGTCTGATAAGGGGAAGCAACATTCACTCCACACAAGTGTCAGGCTATGATAGTAAAGTTAGATCCCATGTGATTCAGGGAGTGCTTGCCAATTGGACACAAAATTGGCTTGATGGTAGGAGACCAGAGGGTGGTAGTGGAGGGTTGTTTTTTGGATTGGAGGCCTGTGACCAGCGGTATTCCGCAGGGATTGGTGCTGTTGTTTGTTATTTATATAAACAATTTGGATGAGAACTTAGGAGGCATGGTTAATCAGTTTGCTGATGATACCAAAATTGGTGGTACAGTGGGCAGAGAAGGTTATTTAAGATTACGAAGGGATCTTGATCAATGGGCTGAGGAGTGGCAGATGGTGCTTAATTTGGATAATTGCGAGGTGTTGCATTTTGATAAAATGAACAAGGGCAGGACTCCTACAGTTAATGGTAGGGCCCTGGAAAGTGTTGTTGAATAAAGAGACCTAGGAGTTCAGGTACATAGTTCTTTGAAAGTAGCGCCACAGGTAGACAGGGTGGTTAAGAAGGCATTTAACACGCTTACCTTCATTGCTCAGACCATTGACTATAGGAGTTGGGACATTGTGTTGAGGATGTACAGGACATTGATGAGGCCACTTTTGGAATACTGTGTACAGTTCTAGTCACCCTGCTATAGAAAACATATTATGAAATTGGAGAGGGTTCAAAAAAGATGTACAAGGATGTTGCCGGGTTTGGAGGGTTTGAGTTTTAGGGAAAGGCTGGATAGGCTGGGACATTTTTCACTGAAGCGTAGGAGGTTGATGAGTGACCTTATAGACGTTTATAAAATCATATGGGGCATAGATAAGGTCTCCTAATATCAACATCCTGGGAGTTACCACTGATCAGAAACTGAACTGAAGCAACCATATGAACACTACAGCTACAAGAGCAGGTCCAAGGCGAGGAATTCTGCAGCAAGGGATTCCTTTCCAGTCTCCCCAGTGCCTGTCTACTGTTATACACATTAATTTAAACAGAGTTCAAGTCCAAACATTTAGTGAGAGCTTTATTTCAGTTAACCACGCTCCATAAAATGCACATTCTACAGATTACTAGCTCCCCATATTCAGAAAACCAAACCACACCCAACTAACCCTTAATTAGGTTTCCATCAACTGAGACCACATTCCTTTAGATTCATTCCTATTCATTCATATTAGATGATAACATAGAACATATTGTGCTGACCATAATGACATTCTAAACTAATGCATCTGTCTCAGTGTCTAAACGTTGCTATCGTCTCTGCTTCTACCACCTCTCCTGGCAGCGCATTCCAAGCACCTACCATCCCTTGTATAAAAAAACATTCCTCTCGAATCTCCTTCAAATGTTTCTTCTCTCAGTTCAAACCTGTGCGTCCTGTATTTGATATTTTCACCTTGGGAAAGAGAGTCCGACTATCCACTCTATCAATGCCTCTCAAAATTTTATATACTTCTGTTAGGTCGTCCCTCAGCCTCCGATGTTCCAGTGAAAACAATCCAAGTTTATCCAACCTCTCCCTATAGCTAATATTCTCCAATCCAGGGAACATCCTAGTGAACCTCTATCTCACCCTCTCAAAAGCCTCCACATCCTTCCTGTTGTGACCAAAACCACGTACAAATGAGGACTAACTGAAGTTTTATACAGCTGCAACATGACTTGCCAAATTTTATACTCAGTGACTTAACCAATGAAGATAAGCATGCCATAGGCTTTCTTTACCACCTTATCCACTTGTGTTGCCACTTTCAAGGAGTTATGGATTTGCATCCCTCTGTCTACTAATGCTCCTGAGGGTCCTGCCATTTACTGTATACTTTCCTCTTGCATTTGACCTCCTAAAATGCATCATCTCACACTTGACTGGATTATAACTCCATTTCTCTGCCATTTTTCTGGCCAACTTTCTAACTGGTCTATATCCTGCTGCATCATTTGATAACTTTCCTCACTATCCACAACTTCAACAATTTTCATATTGTCTGCAAACTTACTAATCAGACCATCTATATTTTCATCTAAATCATTTATACGTATTATACAAACAAAGGATCCAGAGATAGTAGGGACTGCAGATGCTGGAGAATCTGAGATAACAAGGTGTAGAGCTGGCCTGCTGTGTTCATCCAGCTCTACACCTTGTTAACAAAGGATCCAGCACTGATACATGAGGAACACCATTGATCACAGACCTCCAGACAGAAAAAAACCCTCTACAAGTAACTCAGAGATAGTAGGAACTGCCAATACTGGAGTCTGAGATAACAAGGTGTACAGCTGGATGAACACAGCAGACCAGGCAGCATCATTTTCTGAAGAAGGGTCCAGACCCAAAACGTCAGCTTTCCTGCTCCTCTGATGCTGTGTGGCCTGCTGTGTTCATCCAGCTCTACACCTTGTTACCTCTACAAGTACCTTCTGTCTTCTATGCCCAAGCCAATTTTTTATCCAACTTGCCTTTCTATAGTGTGAGGTCACACAAGAACGTAACCATCGTGTTATAGGAGAACTACCTGTAGTCTCTTTTTGTTCTTTGCACATGAATATTCAAGAGTCCATTCCCAGTATATCCAGCAGTTTCTTCAAACTTGCTCCTTTCTTTGTAAAACAATCAGATTACAGGCTGCTGCTGTCCACTCATTTCAATTAGCTTCATTTTTCAGCATTTGTTTTAAGACTGTAATGTTGATCTTCTCTCTGTCTCCCATTTGCACATTTCATTGAGTACATTATCCTGTATTTATTTATTCTCAATCTAGCACTCAACTGGCATTGTTGCTGAATCCCTTTATAGAATTCTCTTCTCATATTTCTGTGAAAAGAAACACCATCTCTGCTGCCTCACCAAGAGCAAGAGTTTCTGTCACTTTTTACTACTCTTTTGATCTTTTTAGCTTTCCAAACTAAAGGGCAACATTTCCCACAAGAAAATTTATAAAAAACAAAGAACAGCAAAAAATTACAGCACAGGAACAGGCCCTTCGGCCCTCCAAGCCTGCGCCGATCCAGATCCTCTATCTAAACCTGTTGCCTATTTTCCAAGGATCAGTATCCCTCTGCACCCTGCCCATTCATGTATCTGTCCAGATACATCTTAAATGACGCTATTGTGCCGCCTCTACCACCTCCGCTGGCAACACGTTCCAGGAACCCACCACCCTCTGCGTAAAGCACTTTCCAGGCATATCTCCCTTAAACTTTTCCCCTCTCACCTTGAAATCGTGACCCGTAGTAATTGAATCCCCCACTCTGGGAAAAAGCTTCTTGCTATCTACCCTGTCTATATCTCTCATGATTTTGTAGACCTCAATCAGGTCCCCCCTCAACCTCCGTCTTTCTAATGTAAATAATCCTAATCTACTCAACCTCTCTTCATAGCTAGCGCCCTCCATACCAGGCAACATCCTGGTGAACCTCCTCTGCACCCTCTCCAAAGCATCCACATCCTTTTGGTAATGTGGTGACCAGAACTGTACGTAGTATTCCAAATGTGGTCGAACCAAAGTCCTATACAACTGTAACATGACCTGCCAACTCTTGTACTCAATACCTCGTCCAACGAATGAAAGCATGCCGTATTTCTTCTTGACCACCCTATCGACCTGAACACCTAGATCTCTCTGTGCATCAATTTTCCCCAGGGTTTTTCCATTTACTGTATAGTTCGCTCTTGAATTGGATCTTCCAAGATGCATCACCTCGCATTTGCCTGGATTGAACTCCATCTGCCATTTCTCCGCCCAACTCTCCAATCTATCTATATTCTGCTGCATTCTCCAACAGTCCCCTTCACTATCTGCTACTCTACCAATCTTAGTGTCATCTGCAAACTTGCTGATCAGACCATCTATACCTTCCTCCAGATCATTTATGTATATCACAAACAACAGTGGTCCCAACACAGATCCCTGTGGAACACCACTGGTCGCAGTTCTCCATTTTGAGAAACTCCCTTCCACTACAACTCTCTGTCTCCTGTTGCCCAGCCAGTTCTCTATCCATTTACCTAGTACACCCTGGACCCCATGCGACTTCACTTTCTCCATCAGCCTACCATGGGGAACCTTATCAAACGCCTTACTGAAGTCCACGTATATGACATCTACAGTCCTTCCCTCATCTATCAACTTTGTCACTTCCTCAAAGAATTCTATCAAGTTGGTAAGACATGACCTTCCCTGCACAAAACCATGCTGCCTATCACTAATAAGCCCATTTTCTTCCAAATGTAAATAGATCCTATCCCTCAGTATCTTCTCCAGCAGCTTCCCCACCACTGACGTCAGGCTCACTGGTCTATAATTACCTGGATTATACTTGCTACCCTTCTTAAACAAGGGGATAACATTAACAATTCTCCAGTCCTCCGGGACCTCACCTGTGCTCAAGGATGCTGCAAAGATATCTGTTAAGGCCCCAGCTATTTCCTCCCTCGCTTCCCTCAGTAACCTGGGATAGATCCTATCCGGACCTGGGGACTTGTCCACCCTAATGCCTTTTAGAATACCCAACACTTACCCCCTCCTTATGCCGACTTGACCTATAAATCCTCCTGAACTCAAAAACACATCTCAGAGATTTGCATGAGAAGCTTCACTAAAAGCAAATTTCTTACTCCTGGCATCTCCCTTTATTTCACCTGAATAATAATATTTCACCTGTTCCACCTTGGAATTTTTCATTATTTTACTCAACTCTAAGAATCAAAACCGCATTTGGCCTTGTTTAGGTGTCCAACCAAAGGACCTATGCAACTAGACTTTGCAATTTCTTCAGTTCAGTTTTCATAATGCCTCCATTAAGTTTTGGAAGCACTGCATCTTTTTGTGAAGCCCTACATTGACTAATAGCAATGGAGATGACATTTTCCAAATAAGATTGCTGATGCAAAGTGACACTTAATCCATTCTGCCTGATTCCAATCCAATGTACTTAAAATCCCCAGAAGCCTGACTTTCAATTTCAAATTTTGGTTTTGACCCTCTTATGGTGGCTCAGTGGTCAGCACTGCTGCCTCATAATAGCAGGGACCTGGGTTCAATTCCAACCTCAGGTGACTGTCTGTGTGGAGTTTGCATGTTCTCTCCATGTCTGTGTGGATTTCTGCTGGGTGCTCTGTTTTCTTCCCACAGTCCAAAGATGTGTAAGTTAGGTGGATTGGCTATGCTAAAATGTCTATAGTGTTCAGGGATGTGTAGGTTAGGTGCATTAGCCATGGGAAATGCAGGGATAGAGTAAGGGATGCGTGTGGGTGGGATACTTTTTGGAGGGGTGGTGTGGACCTGTTAAGCTGAATGGCCTGTTTCCACACTGTGGGGATTCTGTTTATGATATTTTTTTCAATCCACTGCTCCTACCCATAAAAAATCCTTAGGTGCACCATATTGATGACTGAAAGCTCCCACCAAAGTTGCTAGCAAAACATGGCAAGCCAACCCAATTTTAATAAGACAGACCTTACTGAGAAGAACTAAAATATTTTAAATTATAAAATATAATTATTTTATATTATATTTTTTATAGTTTTTTATATTTTATATTATAAAATATAAGATTGTAATACACATCTATTTAACACCCAGAGTGTCCCCACTACATTTGGTGCCTCTTTTGGAGGACAAAGAATCACTTCCCTTTGGGGCTGATCTGTCTGCAGAATCGAAGCTTTATCAATTGAACTACTCCCAAGCATTTGTTGTCAAAAAACTTTGAACATTTTCAAGATTGTTTTTCTGCCATTGATGAATCTACCTTATACTTTCTTCAAAACCTTGTGCCACTAGCCTTGTTTTAGCCTTCGATGTTCCATCAGGGAACATCTTTTCCATGCATGTCCCCTATCTGACATTTCTGGGTACATCCTAAATTCTGTCCAGCTTACTAGTTTTTGTTTCTGGCCATCTTCTATTAGATGGTCTTCTAGTTAGTTTATGGCCATGAAGATTGCCCCCAAACACATGGTCTTCTGCTCCTGGTGATATTCCAGGTGCATACTCTACTTCTTGTCTTTTTTTTCATTCATTTGTGGGACGTGTGCATTGCTGGCTAGCCAGCATTTTCATTGCCCATCACTAGTTGCACTTGAGAAAGTGACGGTGAGCTGCCTTCTTGAACCATTCAATCAATGTGCAGTGGGTTGACCCACAATGCCCTTTTGGAAGAAATTCCAGGTTTTGACCCAGAGACAGTGAAAGAATAGCTATATATTTCCAAGTTAGGATGGTGAGTGGCTTGGAGAAGAACTTACAGGTGGTGGTATTTCTTGTATCTGCTGTTCTTGTCCTTCTAGATTGAAGGAAGGTGCTGTCTAAGCAACTTTGATTTATTTCTGCAGTTCATCTTGTAGGTAGAACATATTGCTGCTCCTGAGCATCGGTGTTAGAGGGAATGGAAGATTGTGGATGTGATGCTAATCAAGTAGGCTGATTTGTCCTGGATGGTGTCAAGCTTCTTGAGTGTTGTTGGAGCTGCACCCACCAAGGGGGAGAGTATTCCATCACACTCCTGATTTGTGCCTTGTAAATGATGGACAGGCTTTGGGGAATCAAGAGATGAGTTACTTGCTGAAGTATTCCTAGCCTCTGACCTGCTGTTGTAGCCATTGTGCTTATGTAGCAAGTCTGGTTGAGTTTCTGGTCAATGGTAAGACCAAGGATGTTGCTAGTGGAGGATTCAGTGATAGTAACATCATTGAGTGTCAAGGGACAGTAGTTAGGTTGTTTCTTATTGGGGATAGTCATTGCTTGGCATTTGTGTGGCACAAATGTACTTGCCACTTGTCAGCCCAAGCATGGATATTGTCCAGATCGTGTTGCATTCAAAAATGGACTGCTTCAGTATCTGCGGAGTTGTGAATGGTGTTGAATATTGTGCGAACATCAGTGAAAATTCCCACTTCTGACTTTATGATGGAGTGAAGGTCATTAATGAAGCAGCTGAAGATGGTTTGGCCAAGGACACTACTCTGAGGTTTCCTGCAGAGATGCCCCAGAGCTGAGATGACTGACCTCCAAAAACTACAACCATCTTCCTATGTGCCAGGTATGATTCCAACCAGTGGAAAGTTTGTCCCCTGATACCTATTGATTCCAGCTTTGCTAGGGCTCCTTGTTGCCACACTCAGTCAAATGCAGCCTTGATGTCAAGGGCTGTCACTCTCAATTCACCTCTGGAATTCAGTTCTTTTGTCCATGTTTGAACCAAAGCTATAATGAGGTCAAGAGCTGAGAGGCCCTTCTGGAATCCAAACCAAATGTTACTGAGAAGGTTATTGCTGAGCAGGCACTGCTTGACAGCACTGTTGATAACACCTTCACCACTTTATTAATGATCAAGAGTAGACTGATGGGGCGATAATTTAATGGGTTGGATTTGTCCTGCTTTTATTTCTGTACAGGACATACCTGGGCAATCTTCACATTGTCGGGAAGAGTGTACCCAAATAGTGTGGTTGTCATGCTGTATGATAATTATTTTTCCATCTTGAACCAATAACCTTTCTCAGTCTTCTCCATTCTTTGAGCCACTCTTTCTTATAATAAACGACATCTTGCTGATTGAAACCGGTTCAACGGTCTTACCTCATATGTTCATCAACTTCTTTCTGAGACTTTGGTCTGCCTGTATGCAGTGCATTCAATAGCTTCAAAAATAGTACAGCAAATTGTGGCTCCTTCCCAGGCTGATCACTTATTTTTGATGGACCTTTAAGATTCTTCTATTAGCTTTGTGCACTCCCCATTCTGTATTCCTGCATTGTTTACTGAAATGTTTAACATTTTAGAAACAGAGGGCTAATAGTCTATGTAATTTTAACATAATTTTATGTCTCCTAAATTTCTACCCTCTCCTTTGATATTTTTTAGTGCAAAGCATATGTTCCATTAATGAAATAAAATAGTATCCCGATTATGTAAGTTGCAAATTCACAGGTTTTCCAAATACAACAGCTTTGTCATTTTCTACATTCATTTTCATGTGTTTTCTTCTTTAAAGGCCGGCTTGATGGCATTGGTATCTCACAGAACACTTCATCCGTCCTAATGAAATGATGGATTCTAGCTATTTCACAAGGAATGAACTAATCTTTTCAAAGATTTGAATGTATTATCATCCCAAATCTGAAAACGGTAGGACTCTCAAATTCTTAACTTTGATCCATTCCTTATTACTCAGAGAGTGGAAGTAACATTTTAACAGACTATTCCGTACAATGTAGTCAAGCATCCACTAACTAACACTGCACAATTGAAAGACTCTGCCACCAACACATTCATCAATGTGCTGAAACGTCTTTTGACCATTACATTGTGTAGAGAAAAAACAATGTTTGAAGAAGAATCACACTCAATGTTAACACTGTTTCCCTCTCCATAAATGTTGCCAGACCAGCAGAGTATTTCAAGCACATTCTATTGATTAGTTGTTGTTTGTCTGCAAAACAATATCCCCAACCTCGCTACTAAACCCACCCTCAAGGTTGTGTGGTAGTAAGTACGGCTTACTGACCTCTACATCGGTGAGGCCAGGCACCAACACTCTGAAACCTCATCTTAGCATCTCCTCGATCATGATCCCACCTCTGATCACCAAGTCATCATCTCCCAGACCATCAAAAACCTCATCACTTTGGGAGATCTCCCACCCACGCCTCCAACCTGACATTTCCCCAACCCTGCACCACCCATTTCTATCTCCTACCCAAAATCCATAATCCCAATTTCCCCGGTTGACCCATTGTATCTGCCTGCTCCTGCTCCACTGAGCTCAACTCTTCCTACTTCGACTCCATTCTTTCCCCTTTGGTCCGGGAGCTCCCTACCTACATTCGTGACATAACCCACACCCTCCACCTTTTCAAAAACCTTCAATTCCCTGACCCCCAACACCTCATCACCCTGTACATCTGAGCCCTCTACTTCTTCTTCTTCCGTAGGTCCAACCAGTCCCCCTCCACTGATGCTCTCATTCGCTGCTCGTCACTCTCAACAATCTTTCCTTCAATTCCTCCCACTTCCTACAAACCAAAGGGGTGGCCGTGGGCACCTGCATGGGCCTGAGCTATGCCTGCCTCTTTGCAGGATTTGTGGAACTGTCCGTCTTCCACAACTACACTAACACCCATCCCTCAACTCTTTCTCCGCTATATTGATGACTGCATCAGTGTGGCCTTGTGCTCCTGTGAGGAGATTGAGCAGTTCATCAATTTTGCCAACATCTTCCACCCCACCCTCAAATTCACCTAGACTATTTATGACACCTCCCTCCCCTTCCTGGACCTCTCTGTCACTACCTCCAGAAACCAATTCACCACCGACATCCATTTCAAACCCACTGACTCCCACAACTACCACCTCTCACCCACCCTCCTGCAAAAATGCTATCACATACTCCCAATTCCTCCGCCTCCGCCGCATCCGCTCCTAGGATGAGGCATTCTACTCCAGGACATCCCAGACATCCTCCTATTTTAGGGACCGTTATTTCCCCTCCTCTGTAATTAAGGATCGCCTTAACCTCATCTCCTCCATTTCCGCACTATTGCCCTCAAACCCACTTCCCCCAACAACAATAAGGATAGAGTCCCCTTAGCCCTCACATACCACCCCACCAACTTCCAAATCCAACGCATCATCCTCTGACATTTCCGCCACCTACAGTCAGACCCCACCACCAAAAAGAAATTTCCCTTCCACCCCTGTCCATTTTCTGCAGGGACTTGTGGAAGGTGTTGATTCCACAACACCTTTGTCAGTTCTACACTCTCCACCAACTTCCCCGCCACACTCGGTACCTTTCCCTGCAATTGCAAGAGGTGCAATACCTGCCCCCACACCTCCCCCCTCACCTCCGTCCAAGGCCCCAAACAATCCTTCCAGATCCAGCAGAGATCACCTGCACTTCATCCAACCTGGTCTATTACATCCGTTGCTCCTGATGTGGTCTCCTCTATGTCAGAGAGACTCGGGGACCAGTTGGCAGAGCATCTGCACTCTGCATGCAACAACCAACCCGACCTTCCGGTTGCCATCCATTTTAATTCCCCCTCTCACTCCCCTGATGACATGTCCATCCTTGGCCTCCTTCACTGTCAGAGTGAGGCCAAATGTAAACTGGAGAAACAACACCTGATATTTTGCCTTGGAATCTTACGGCCCAATGGTCTCAACATTGGCTTACCCCAGCTTCAAATCCCTCCACTCCCAGTCTTATCCCATCTCCAGCCCTCACCCTCCTCACCATCTTCCAACTCACCTATCCACTCCACCCTTCCCATAGACCAGTCACAATAATCCCCTACCTGCATCCATTTTTCACCATCTCTCCTACCCTTCCCTCAGCCCCACACCCCCTCCAATTCTGGGTTTCCCTCCCCCTCCCCAGTCCTGACGAAAGGTTTCAGCCTAAAACAGTGCCTTTCCTACTCCTCTGATGCTGTCTGACCTGCTGCGCTTTTCCAGCCTCGCACCTATAGACTCTGGCTTCCAGCATCTGCAGTCCTTATTGTCTCCAACATTGTTTGATACATTTACTTTATTTTATGGTAGCACTGTGGCAAAACAGACATTGGTCAGCGTTTACTGCCCATCTCTGTTTGCCCTGGAGAAGGTGGTGGTGAGCTGCTTTCTTCAGAATTGGAGAACTGTGTTACTTGCCTCCTCCCTCATCCGCATCAATGGTCACCAAATCAGTGGTGGCAAAACCTGAGTCCTCAATTATCAAGGTTGAACAACATGTCACTTAACACATATCTCTTGGTCAAACCACCCGGATGCATCCAACTACTGTTTTATTTTCACAATGACAATGTCTTAAGTGAATATAGATACAGGAGAATGTAAACAGTAGTCAATAGATGAACTGTTGCAATATGCACGGTTTCACGGGCGTACTGAGATTGTGTGGAGTCCCAGCAGTGTCAGAGATGCCACAATCCTAATCATTAGCAGGACAATCTAGGTCTGATAAAGAGTTTTCAAGACCCGAAACGTTAAACTTGCTTTCTCTCTATAGATGCTGCCTGACCCGCTGTGAACTCAAGCATTTTTTTGTTTTCAGTACAGATTCCAGCATCTGCAGTAAGTTGCTCCTACAAACTAAGTCGAGTCTCAGCTTGCTGTGTTACCAGGAATTCACCGAGTGTAAGTTGAGTCCTCCATTCCGTTGCTCTGCAAGTTACCGCATCTGTCATGAATATTTCGTTAAATTCTAAAAATTGCAGCATAAATTGGGAGCAGCAGTAGAAGTACAGTGGAACCAAAGAATTGACTAACTCTCTGTTGTCACCAGGTGTCAGTGTAACATTTAACGAGAGCAACAGTTTATTGAGAGCTCAGCTGAAAGGGTGTATAAAGTTGATGCTTAACGGCGAGTGGGGAAGCGCTGAGGCACCGGGCGGGATTGCTCTTTGGCTCACACAATTGGGAGGATCCTGTTCTCATCTCGGGTGGCGCAAAAAAAAATGCGGATCCAGCGTAGGCCCTCGGGTAGGCAACAGTTCGAAGTGAGAAGCCAGTGTAAGAGCATGTAAATCTTAACCATTCATTTCCGTGTCTGGTGTTGTTGTTTCAGAAATGCCAAGATGATTGATGCTTAGCGGCAGCTACGTTTAATCTCTGTTTATGTGAGCGTGACACACAGCTCGTGGGTGGGGACCTAACAGTGTGACCTATTCTCGGACCTCCTGATCCGCCCAATGTACGCACTCCGTGAGCGGGGAGTACTTCGGTGGTGAAGCTTCTTGAAGATTGGTGGGCAAAGCTGACGGCTTTTTCTTAACCCCCTTTTTATGAGCCTTGGGGAATGGACTTGCACAGACTCTGTCACACTCGGAGCAACTTCAAGCAAGACAAGTCAAAACGATAAAATTGTCCAGTTTTTACTTTAGCTGGGACAAGCTGCGTGTAGCATGACTACAGAGTGGAATCCCGGAGTTTTCATTGTAGGGCTCTCTTTTGGGGGTTTCAGACTGATCAATCGAGGTCTGGGATATCTCCCGATTCCAGAATCTGCCCTGAGGAACACCTGGAAATGGAGAAACATTTGCACCTCTATGGTTCACAGTATGGTGACAGGCATCTGGGCTATCCTGTGGTAAGCGTCAAACTAAATGTCTCAAATTTGAAACTCCACAATTTCTTGCCTCGTTGTAAATTTTAGATTTTGATCGATGACTTAAGTTTTTTTTGTTTTGGAAGTCGGTGTTCACGGAAAACCATCTTTCATAACACTGTGGTGCAGAGCTGGATATTGGTAGTAGGCTGTTGTGTAACTTTCTTTTTCCATTTGGCTGAACGCAAAGCCTAATTCCACCAATAAATACGGTGAATTCTGACTCTGACTTTTTTTTTTCAGCTTTTATTTCCAGCCGCAGATGGCTGAGGATCTGATCGGTACACATTCCCCGTCCTCTCACGGTCTGATAGCCTTTTCTATAGGTGAGTCCGAACTCGGGCAGGGATTAAGGGGATAAGGATTGTGGCAGGGCTTCCTCTTATTTAACTGATGTCATTAAGTTCTTGCACTTACACAACGAGTTACGCCCCATTAAATTGAAACAGCAGACAATTGTCATCACGTTATACAACTACCATGTGATTTCACTCGCTGAGATATTAGTTGGGAGGGTTTTGAGCATGTGCACTGTTAGCTCGTAAAATTAAAATTAAGGAACACAAGAACAATGGTCGTTTCTGTCTTTCTAGCCTGCTTTGCCATTCAATAGGATCATGGCTAATCTGTGACCCAATTCGATGTCTCTGCCTGGGGCCCATGTACGTTTGCTTTAATAAAATATTGCCTAAGTTTAACAATTGAATTAGCATCGACTCTCATTTGAGGAAGAGAGTTCCAAACCTCCACTACTCTGCATGTAAAAGAGCTTTCTAAAGTGGCCTGTCTCTAATTTTAGACTATTCCCTCTGGTTTTAGAATCTTAAACTACTGGAAATAGTTTAGTTTAAATTAGGACTTAATATTAGGAGCTAGAGTGTAAAGATTTTTTTAAAAATACCTCAAAGGTAGTAATCTCTGGTTTGCTATCAGTGCCATGTGCTAGAGTGAGTGAAAATAATGGGATATGCTTGGCTGAAGAAAACGGATTCTTGGGACTTTAGGAACAGTTAGTGGAACTCGTACAACCAGGACCAGGACCAATGCCCTTTTGGGGTGGGGCTGCTAGGCCTGGTCAGCAGGGTTTAAATTAGAATGGCAAAGGGATGGGAACCTGAAGAGAAAGATAGATGTGAGAGTGAAACAAGAACACAAACCAAAGACAGAAAGGTATGCAACAAAAAGTAGAAAAGAGAGGGTGAGAAACAAATGGGGCCAACATACAAAATAAAGCTAAGATAACTAAGGTTAAAAAGACTAGTCTAAAGACTTTGTGACTTAATATGTGGAGCATTCACAATAAGGTAGATGAATTAGCAGCACAAATAGAAGCTCTCCTGTTGCGATTGCAAGAGACGTATCTGCAGGATGACCAAGGGCTAGTCATTTTATAAGGACAGACAAAAAAGGAAAGGAGGTGGAGTAACATTGTTATTCAAGGAATAAATCAAGGCAATAGCAGACATTGGCTCAAAATCGTGATGTGGACTCTGTATGGATGGAGATGAGGAACACGAAGGAATAGAAAATGTTGGGAGTTATGTATAGCACATCCACCCCAAACAGTCTTAGAAACACATTGGAAAGACATTAAACAAAGAATCAGAGTTGCATGGTGATATATTGGGAAGTGTGGAGGTACAAAGGAAACTGTCTCCTTATACACCAGTTGATGAAAGTGCATGTGCAGCAAAACAGTTTGGAAGGCATATGGTATCTTGGCCTTCATTGCAAGAGGATTGGATTTCAAAAGTAGGGATATCTTGCTACAGTTGTACAGGGCGCTGGCCAGACCAAAGCTGGAGTATTGCATGCAGCTTTGGTCTCTCTACCTAAGAAGTATTATATCTGCTATAGAGGGAGTGCTGCAGAGATTAACTAGGGTGTTACCAGGGGATGGGAGGACTGACCTAATGAGGAGAGATCAGTTTAACGGGGCTTGCGTTCACTACAGTTTAGAAGGATGAGAGAAATCTGATTCGGACGTAAAATTCCAGCACAGCTGGACAAACAATGGGCAGGGTGTATGTTTGCCTTGTTTGGGGAGTATAGAATCAGATGACACATTTAAGACTGAGATGAGAAATTCTTCCTCACTCAGAGTTGTGAACCTGTGGAATTCTCTACCATTAGAGGCTGTGGATGCCGTGCCGCTGAATATCTTCAATAGAGAGATTAGTGTTTAGGTTTTAAAGGCATTAAAGGGTATGGGGAGAAACAGGAAAATGACATTGAGAAAGAAGATGTTGAATGGTCTACTCCCCCAGTTTCTATGTAAGATGTTAGTTTTTGTTCTTAAACTAACCACTTCATTTCCAGCTGGGGTTTTCAAAATTTTCACCATTGCTGAAATGTATCTCAATGTCAGAATGTTGTGTTCACTTTTTAAATAAATTGAGCAATTCCAAAAATTCCCTGAATGTAGCTGGGGTTTGTCACCCACATTCTTCATTAAGATGTCATGAATGTTTGTATCTGAATGATTCACTTGTTGCATGCCACCTCCCACAGATGTCTATGGTATTTCCTGCGTATTTGTAGCAAGAGACACCTGCAGTCCAGGTGTAGGGCAAATCTTTGGCATGAGCGAGTTACCCACAGTACAAAATTAACAGAAAGGTCGACCACCTTTTACAAATGTCTGACAATCCTTTTTGCTTCAATACACTTCTGTCCCTAATATTGCCTCCAAGTTAAGAGCTTTATGACACAGGGTAGGGTGTAACCGGAAGTGAGTGGTTCCTCTAACATCTTGCTTATTCGTAGAATCATGGAATCCCTACAGTGTGGGAACAGGCCCTTCGGCCCAACAACTCCACACCGCGTTTCGCAGCATCCCACCCAGACCCATCACCCATAAACCACCTAATCTACATATCCCTGAACACCTATGGGCAATTTAGCATGGCCAATCCACCTAACCTGCATATCTTTGGACTGTGGGAGGAAACCGGAACAACCGGAGGAAACCCACGCAGAGAATGGGCAAACGCCACACAGACAGTCGCTGGGGAGGGGGAGAATCAAACCTGGGTCCCTGGCACTGTGAGGCAGCAGAGCTAACCGCTAAGCGACCATGCCGCTCCAATTCCCAGTTCCCATGTGATTGCAATTAAAATTTAGTGTCAGCAGAGTGCAAGGGAGACATGTACAAAAACACACTGGGAATATTCTCCAGTGGTGAAACCCACTGTCAGCTATGAGTAGGCTATGAAAAAGTCACCTGCTTAAAGAGGAAGGCTCTGTATTTTGACCAAACTGTTCCTGCTGAACTCCATTGTCATTAACAGAAGTCTCGAGCATGAAGCCGATATGGGTCTTTTTAAAATGAAATTTTGCTCAAATTTCCACATTACACTGATTTCACTCATTTGTGCATACAATCAGAATTTTTTTTTGATTAACTTGGTCAGAGTGCTAAAGATATTGGCATGCATCATGGTTGACACTTTAGTTAGAGGTGAGTTGGGGACATTTCTTTTATTGTAGCACTCGAAGCTTGACACCATCCAAGATGTGGCGATTGGCATCACATCCACAAATATTCATACCCTCCACCATTGACTCTCAGTAGTAGCAATGTGTACCATCTAAAAGAGGTACTGCAAAAATTCACCAAGTCTTCTACCACTACCATCGAGAAGGATGCAGATATATGGGAAAACCACCCAAGTTCCCCTCTGAGCCACACACCATCCTGACCTCGAAATATATCACTGTTCCTTCAGTGTCGCTAGGTCAAAATCCTGGGACATCCCTGAACAGCATTATGGGTCTGCCTACACCAAGTAGACTGTAGCAGTTCAAAAAGGCTTCTCATCACCACCTTGAGGGCAGTCAGGGATAGGCAATAAATCCTTGCAAGTTTGTGTACTTGATTTTGCTAGCTTTGGTGTTTGGTTAAATAGAGCTCTTCATTTCCAGTTGGGGTTGAAAACGTTTGATAAATAGTATCATGATTCAGAATGTTCTGGAATAAAAACAAATTACTGCTGGAGATCTGAAATAAAACACAACAGAAAATGCTGGGAAAATTTAGCAAATAGGTCTGGCAGCATTCATGGAGAGCGAATTAATGTTTCGAGTCCAGTATGACTCTTCTTTGGAACTGAATCACTTCTGAATAAGATTAATCTTAGCCTCAGTGTTAACTCTTTTTTTTTTTTTTTCACTGCAGATGCTGGCAGACCTGCTAAGTTTAGAACGTTCTTTTTCTTTTGAAGAAATACAATTCCAAAATTCCCTGAATGCAGTAAGGATTGACTACCCATGTTGAGTTTTTTTCTTCTTCAGTTTTTAATGAATGTTCGGTCACTGTCCAATGTTGTTGTACTTGCAACTCTTTGGGACATGATTGGACTTGCAGGCTGAAATGCAGTTCCAATATTTGCATTTTATAAGAGTGTCTGAGATCACTATCAGTGAGGATGTTGGAAATGTAGGTGAATTCAAAACCCTGGCATTGGACAGCAATCTAAGATCTGCACACATTTGTACAGTACTGATGCTGCTCTTTAGGCCACTTACTTTCTTCCCTTGATTCACTGTTCCCACAATCCCTCCCCACTTTGCACATCACAACATGTGTGCTCCCCAGTCCCTCCCTCTTCCACTTTTCCTGTGACACGATTCCATACACACCCCAGTCATGGACTTCATGCAAGCTTTCATTCTCCTAGAGATGGTAAGAACTGCAGATGCATTCTCCTACTGCCTGCTGTTCTGCAGTAGAGTTAAACAATGAAAATAGCTAGGCTCCCACACAAGTGCAGAATGCTGACTGGTGCATGCCGCCTTTTAAACAAACTTCAACTGGATGTCACTAGATTCTCTTGCACTGACAGCTTTATTTTGACACAATTTTTACTTTAAAAGTTACATTTTACACAGATATGGCACAGTGGTTAGCACTGCTGCCTCACAGTTCGATTCCAGCCTTGGGTAACTGTGTGGAGTTTGCACATTCTGCCCATGTCTGCAAGGGTTTCCTCTGGGTGTTTTGGATTTCTCCCACAGTCCAAAGATGTGCAGGTTAGGTGGATTGACCATGCTAAATTGCCCTATAGTGTCCAGGGATGTCCTGGCTAGAACACAGTAAATAAGAACTAGGAGTAGGCCGTCCGGCCCTTCAAGCCTGCTCCGCCATTCAATAAGATCATGGCTGATCTTTTCGTGGACTCAGATCCACTTACCTGCTTTCTCACCGTATCCCTTAATTCCTTTATTGTTCAAAAAAATATCTACCTTCTCTTTTAAAAACATTTACTGAAGTAGCGTCAACTACTTCACTGGGCAAGAAATTCCATAGATTAACAACCCTCTGGGTGAAGAAGTTCCTTCTCAATTCAGTCCTAAATCTGCTCCCTCTAATCTTGAGGCTATGCCCTCTTGTCCTAGCTTCATCTGCTAGTGGAAACATCCTCTCTACTTCTATCTTATCTATTCCCTTCATAGTTTTATATGTTTCTATAAGATCCCCCCCCCCTCAATCTTCTGAATTCCAATGAATATAATCCCAATCTACTCAGTCTCTCCTCATAAGCCAACCCCCTCAACTCCGGAATAAACCTAGTGAACCTCCTTTGCACCCCCTCCAGTGCCAGTACATCCTTTCTCAAGTAAGGAGACCAAAACTGCACACAGTACTCCAGGTGTGGCCTCACCAGCACCTTGTACAGCTGCAACATAACCTCTCTGCTTTTAATCTCAATCCCTTTAGCAATGAAGGACAAAATTCCATTTGCCTTCCTAATTACTTGTTGTACTGCAGACCTACCTTCTGTGATTCATGCACAAGGACACCCAGGTCCGTCTGCATAGCAGCGTGCTGCAACTTTTTACCATTCAAGTAATAATCCTTTTTACTATTACTCCTACCAAAATGTATGACTTCATGTTTATTTACATTGTATTCCATCTGCCAGACCTTTGCCCACTCACTCAATGTATCTATGTTCCTCTGCAAAGTTTCACTTTCCTCTGCACACTTTGCTCTGCCACTTATCTTAGTGTCATCTGCAAACTTTGACACCCTACACGTGGTCCCCAACTCCAAATCATCTATTTAATTGTAAATAATTGCGGTCCCAACACCGATCCCTGAGGCACACCACTAGTCAATGACTGCCAGCTAGAATAGCACTCATTTATCCCCAC
>NC_063357.1:22459713-22467652 GCF_021869965.1 Rhincodon typus | reverse complement strand
TTGTAGGCCCGAAACGTCAGCCTTCCTGCTCCTCTGATGCTGCTTGGCCTGATGTGTTCATCCAGCTCTACACCTTGTTGTCTCAGATTCTCCAGCATCTGCAGTTCCTACTATCTCCACCAAAGACAGAGTTGCAGCTGTCAGGACCAAATAGGGGTCGTGAATCTTTTGGCTGCCTTCGTGTCCTGACAGTGGCCATATGGCTTGTGTTGAATGCTTTCTGGCAGAAATCACTTAAGGGTGGAGTACCTGTTTGCTGATGGATAAATGTAGTGACAACACTCAATGCTGTAACGAGAGGGCTACAAACTAGAACAAAAACCAAGTTGCTGGAAAAGCTCAGCAGGTCTGATGGCATCTGTGAAGGGAAAAAAACAAAGTTAACATTTCCGGTCCAGTGACCCTTCCTCAGAACAAAAAAACACTTTATTTTTGTGATAGTAAGAACTGCCAATGCTGGAGTCAGAGATAACACCGTGTGGAGCTGGAGGAACACAGCAGGCCAGGCAGCATCAGAGGAGCAGGAAAACTAAAGTTTCGGGTTCCGACCTGAAATGCCAGCTTTCCTGCTCCTCTGATGCTGTTGGGCCTGCTGTGTTTCTCCAGCTCCACCTGGTGTTTAAACTTTGTTTTTGTTTCTGATTTATAGCATCCGCAGTTCTTTCGGTTTTTTATTTAGGCTACAAACTAGAAGCTGAAGGCTGGGGTTATATGATAATTCTTTTTAGCTGTCCCTGCCACAAGCATGAATGCTTGACTGTAAATATTTATTTTTAGCATATGTTATAAACCCTGTTGTCTACTTCCTCCTTAAAATAATTTCAACAACTCCAACCAGAATGTTATCAATGAATTTGCCCAGGTGTCCCACAATAAGCAATCAAATTGCTATGAACACAAGCCAGTCCCAATGCAAAACAGTCGCAACTATATTAGGAGATAACAAGGTTCTCCAGCATCTGCAGTTCGTACTATCTCTGCAACTTTATTAGGAAACAAGTTACAATAACCTCTTAATACTAAACATGCTGTCTCTAATCCTATTTGGCCCTTTAAGGTTACAATATTTCCCGAGTCTCTTGTAGATTTACACAGTCACTCCCCCTCTCCTGTGGGACTGCAAAGCTGCTTTTGTTATTCCTCTGTCTCTTCCCCACCCCACCCCACCCCACCAAGAGGATCAGCAGGTCACCTTAGAAGATCTCAGAGTGGTCTTCAGGTAAACCCTATTTTTACACCTCTTTAGATTGGTCAGAACTATAGAAAGTTCCAGAAAACAATTGGGGAGGCTCACTTAATAGTTTCAAACAGTGTCAATCATTGGGATGGCTTGCCATTGTTTTGTTTCTTGTGTAGCAGGACCCGGTGCCTTTTGTTTACGGGATAAATTGTTGGGGATGTGTCTGTCTGGGATAATTGCTGCCTTTTGCATTATGCTAATATCATTCGCACCTGGGTGCTGTATTTGCACTGTGTCTGGTGTGTAGGTTTTGTGACTACAGAATTTTACTTGGCCACTGTACCCAGTGTCTCTTGCTGTTTGACCATGTTAGCAATCTGTGTTTTAGCAGTCAGGAGGCTGCTATTAACCCTAGTGCTTCGTTCTAACTAATATGGTAGAAACTAATCTCTGGGCAAGGACGTTAAAATAGCCGACATTGAATCAATGGGTGGTTTTACTCTGAGTATATGACATTATAATTTCTATGTCAGTTAAATAATTGAATGCTAGTTGGACGCTTCCTCAGATACATTGGCTACTGCCCAAGATGGATTTGTGCCCATTGTGTTTTTGAGTGCTGGTTACACTGTTACTCTGCACCCTCATGCTATATCTCATGATTTTCCATCCACTAAAATCAATGCATGGGAATACTGGAAAGCCAGCTAACAATTTCTCACATAACAAGGTGTAGAGCTGGATGAACACAGCAGGCTGAGGAGCAGGAAGGCTGACGTCTCGAGCCTAGACCTTTCTTCAGAAAATGTACCTGGTTTGCTTCAGGACGTGGTCGAGCAGTTTCAAGGCCGAAGAGATTACGAGAGAGTTGCAGTGGGAAGAGAGATCCGCTGAGGTTTTTCCGGAGGGAGGAGGGTAACTTCTTCAGGGTAGGCATCCTTGGAGGCTTTGCAGTGAGGTTAAAATTGTTTCAGAGATAGTAGGAACTGCAGATGCTGGAGAATCTGAGATAACAAGGTGTAGAGCTGGATGAACGCAGCAGGCCAAGCAGGAAGGCTGACGTTTCGGGCCTAGACCCTTGTTCAGAAAATCAATTTCCCAATTCTGCTTTCCTGTGGGCAGTACTTCATGCTGAGAATATGCATTCAGAAAATCAGTGCTTCAATGTGACAGAATAGCAATGAGTTTGAGACTAATTTGTGGAACCAAAAATATCTTGCACTATTATCTCAATCATTAAGTAAAGGAATAAACAGAAACATGATCTTGCTTTTGTACAGCCCTGTGACATAGAAAAGTTGCAAGTTGCTTCATAGTAGTTTTAATAGGATAAAAAGTCAAGTTGAAAGAAGAGGTGTGACTGAAACCTTGGTTTAAAAAAAGTTTTGAGGTGGGGTGG
This sequence comes from Rhincodon typus, assembly GCF_021869965.1. Lineage (NCBI taxonomy): Eukaryota > Metazoa > Chordata > Chondrichthyes > Orectolobiformes > Rhincodontidae > Rhincodon > Rhincodon typus. The sequence continues at coordinate 22,465,073 of NC_063357.1, read as the reverse complement.
GGGCGGGGGTGCTTTAGACTTGGTATTTTAGTGCTGAGACCCAGACAGCTGACGGTGTAGCAGTTAATGGTGGGATGAAGGAAACTGGGATTGCACAGGAGATCAGAGTTGGAGAAGCAAAACTTGTCAATTTGCAGCAAGAAAGGATGGGTGTAGAGGAGAGGAAGACATCAATAAAAAGTAACATTTCTGATTTAAAAGGGAAGTTGAGACCTTGAATTTCCTATCAAAATAATTTACTGCGGTGGAAAACTTAACAACAAATTCTTATATAAAAACCTGATTTGGAAATTTGTAAGAATTGACTAAATAGCAGCTCTTCAGGGCATCTTCAAAATACTGTTGATCTATACTTGTGACTATACAGCACTTAGAGAAAAAAGACGGGAAACACAATCTTTCCTCCTTTTGAATGTTTCAGGAAATGAGGACTATACCACAAAGAATAACGTTCCTATTATTAGAATTACACTGGATAGATTGTCTTTACAAAACTCATTAATCTGAAATTGAAACTTCTTTTGCCTATCCGAATAAATTATGCATCTAAAGTCTGATATCCTGACATTAGCCGTGCATATGAGATACAGTTCATCCTTTGTTTCGTTCGTTCATTCCTTCCATTATTTGTGCTATCTTTGGAAACTTTTTCAACACTTCACGTAGTGGCTGTTTGTGCAATTACTTATTTAAATAAGTAGGCATAATTTTTTTTATTTCTGTGTAGGTAATAATGTTGTCCCGGGTTTCTCACTGAATTGTTAATCCTCTTTGAACTAACGTTCACCGAGCAAATTAGAAACTAATCTTTAGCATTTAACATCGAGTAATATTCGTTTCCCCATTTAATTTGCCATGACCTCTGATTTTAAAATGGCTTTATTGTCACTCGATTGTGCTTGCAAATTAGTTTTATCTTCCTCATTTTGTAATTTCTTCTTGTGTCATTGCCTCTGTTTGAGCAGCTATTCAAGTTGTGTGATTTCCTATTAAAGACATAGGTTATCTATTATTTGTATCATGAGGGTATCTGTTTGTTCATTGTGTCCCATTATTATCATCTCCAGTTAGATGCAGTCTACCTTAGCTGCTTTCTTCTCCACTGGTAAGTTTGCTAAGCCTCTCGGTAACATCAAGTCTAAGTTCTGAGTTATCAGTCACTAATTTTTGTGTGGATATCAATGCTATTCTTTGCCCAAAGCCTTAGCAAGGCCACCATTTATGCATTGATGGATGGTAATGCTGGTTTTGCTTGACACTGACCCCTAACTCCTAGCCAAGTGGTATGTAATAGTATCAGGGTGATAGTGAAAACATCAGATAAAAGCACGTCTGTGTACTGGACCTATTTTGTAAAGTGGGTCCCATTTTTGAGTGTTGTAGATTTGAAGACATGCATATGTTCTGCCGGCAGGATTTTCTTACTGGTCAATGCTTCGATGATATTTTTTGAGTGTGACAGAAGATGCAGATCTTCAGAGAGTGGAAGTCAGGTGCCACTGTTAATTGTCATTGCACAGCATGTTTTTCACATGCTGGTATAAGATTTTGTTGGCCATCCCCCACACAGCACTCTGCTCTTTCTGGCTGCATGGCAGGTAGGCGTGTTTTAGATCCCCCTGCAAATTTGATAAACTCAGGTCCATTCAGTCAGTGGATGTGGCTCCTGTCATCCCAAGAGTTGTGAACGTTTTCTTTGGCCCTCTATTAGCTTCTCATTCATAATATGGCAATCTGAAAGCTGTATCAACAGAAGCAGGTGCCCTTTTTGTTTCTAAATTACCTAAACATCTATGATTAGTAGCCGAACTCTCAAGATTAATAATATACTTAGCTCTGTAGTAGCGTTGACAGATGCATAGGACAGTGTTGATTCATGTCTCTATTACCCTGAAGTAGTTTATCCTTTGTGGTTTTTCAATAGCTGTGTTTACTTAGACAAGATTGAGAGATCTGAGATAAAAGCTTCTGCTTGTATTACAGGAGCACATTACTGCAGATGCTGGAATCTGTACCGAAAACCAAAAAAATGCTGGCATTCACAGCAGGTCTGACAGCATCTATGGAGAGATAGCAAGCTAACATTTCGAGTCTAGATGATACTGCTTACATTATCAGTTTCATGAATGTTGCAAAACTTGCCAAACTTTCCAATAGCTCACTGGTTCTGTATGTGGTACGTATTGGGAGGAAGGGGTATAAAAGGTACAGGGGGTGATGGAAGGTATAGGAATAGGGTGTAAGAAACGTAGGTGTACTGAAGGTCGGTGCCGGCACCGACACCTCCCCACTCGCCTCCGTTCAAGGTCCAAGGCAAACCTGTACATCTGCCAACTTGGTCTACTGTATCCGCTGCTCCTGATGTGGCCTCCTCTACATCAGTGAGACCGAGCATAGACTCAGAATTTGTAGAACATCTGTGTTCTGTATGCGACAAGACCTTCCGGTCACCAACCACTTTAACTACCAACCCCCGCCCCACCAGGTGATATGTCCATCCTGGGCCGCCTCCAGTGCTACAATGACACCACCCGCAAACTGGAGGAGCAGCACCTCATATTCCACCCCGGGAGCCTACAGCTCAATGGCCTAAACACATAATTCACCAGTTTTGAAATCTTCCCATCCCCAGCCTCATCCCATGTCCAACCCTCCCTCTCATCCCCGCCACCTTGACCTGTCCGTCTTCTCTCCCACCTATCCGCCCCTCCCACTTCACTGACCAATCCCCACCATTCCCTACCTGCACCTATCACCATCCCATCTACTTTCCCCAGCCCCATCCCTCCTCTCCCTATTTATTTCCAAGCTCCCATCCCCCTCCCCATTTCTGAAGAAGGGTCCCGCCCCGAAACATTGACTCTCCTGCTCCTCTGATGCTGCCTGGCCTGTTGTGTTCCTCCAGCTCCACACTGTTGTCTCTGACTCTAGCATCTGCAGGTCTTGCTATCTCTGAGACATTATAAATAGGATACTTGGGTGCAGAGAAATAGAGACCTTGATGTATGGCCATTGAAGGCATCTTTGAGGTATTGCAGCTTATCTTGTTGAGAGTTCACGTCGCTACAACAATGTGTTGATGGTGCAAGGAATAAATGTTTAGGTACTGTATGGGGTGCCTGTCCAGTGGACTGCTTTGTCCTGGATGATGCTGAGTGTTGTTGGAACCTCATTCATCGAGGCAAGTGCAAGTCTTCCATCACGTCTTTGATTTCTGCCTTACTGAGTGTGGACAGCTTTTGTAGTGACAGGACCTGAGTTACTTGCTTCGGTTTTCTTCACCTCTAACCCACCTTTATAGCCATAGAATTAATATGGTTGGTCTGGCTGAATTTCTGATCGATTGTAACCCCTACGTTGTTAGTAGTGGAGGATTCAGTGAGGGTAATGACATTGAATGTTGAAGGGAGCTGATTGGATTCTTTCTTGTTGAAGATGCCACTTGCATTAAGCTACAAAACTTCCACACTTATCAGCCCAAGCTAAATGTTGTCCAGGTCTTTCTATATTTTGGCATGGGCAGCTTCAGTACTTGCAATCATTGCTGATCACCCCAGGTCTGATGTTAGGATGGAAGCAAGGTCATTGATGAAGCAGTTGAAGATGGTTGTGTGTAGGAGTTTCTCAGGGAAATGTCCTGGAACAGAGATGATTGACCTCCACCGATTGCAACATGTAGAGAGCGTTCCCTGATTTTGTATTGAGCAGTTTTGCTGAAGCTCATTTGCTGCTGCCTTAATGCAATGGGAGTCACCTTCATCTTCCCTCTTAAGTTCAACTCTTTTGGTCATGTTGAGACCCAAGGCATTAATTTGGTTGGAGGCCGAGTGGTCCTTGGCAGAATACAAACTGAGCATCAGCAAGTATGTTATTACTGGTTACTGCTTGATAGTAGTGTCGTTGACACTTTCCATCTCTTTTACTAAAGAGACTAGGGCCAATGGACCAGGTTGGATTTGTGAGCATTTTGGTAGTGTTGTGGTCAAACTGGAACAGATTGTGTAGGGGTGCAGCTAATGCTGTACAAGTCTTCGGTATTATTGCCATGAAGTTGTCAATGTCCATATCCTTTACAGTGTTCAGTGCTTTAGCCATTTCTTTATCCCACCAAGTGAATCAAATTAGCTGAAGCCCAGCATCTGTGATCTGGGGCCCTTGAGAGAAGGCTAAGATGGATCATCCACTCAGCACATGAAGATGGCTAAAACATATTTGATTTAAAAATAGAATGTTTCATTGCACAGTCTCAAGATCAGTAGGTTAGGGAACCTAGTAAACTTGGCTCTAATCCGATATGCAAAAATGGTTGAATTGTTGGCTGAAACTTTTAACAGAAGGAAGTAGATTGGAAACTCGATGCCACTGAAATTTGTAATGTTTGAAACCTCTGTGCAACACCACAATTATTCCCAGATGTTTTAGTTGAAACTGACAATTATTTAGCTCTTATAGTTACATGTTCATTTTATAGTCCAGTTTTTATCCGGTACCTTGTAAGTTTCAAAGCTTTCATAACTTAGTATGCAGGAATAAAATATTCTATTGAGTTGTCAGCTGTGTGATATAAACTAGATTTGCTGTTTCACTGTCCAGAATTTCCAAACACATTAATGCAGTGGCATAAATTTTGACCTTTAGGAACCCTGTGGCTGACCCCACCAACTGTTATGGAAGGGTTAATGGGGATAATAGCACTCTATTTTTTTAAAAATGTTTTTGCTAACTGATGTGAACTTAAAGATGATAATGCTTCGATTCAGCTGTACCGCTGGAACTGATATGTTTTTGTTTCAGAAACTTTAAGGCCTTCCTTCCTTCAAGACTCTAGCCTAATCTCAATATTATAACAATTCAGTCCTGCCCTTGGGTTGAAATAAAAATAATTTAACTCTGTTCCATTTTCACCAAATTCCAGTGGGACTGGTAAGCCTGCATTCTTACCTTTTTTTTTTTCTCTGTGACTTTTTTTATTTCCACAATCCCTATCCATCTCTGCATGTGTCAGCTCAGGCTGTGATGCAGGATCTGTACGAGAGGTGCTACTCCAGCGCTTTGCCTCTGCCAGTCAAAGTTGAATACAGACACATGTTTTAGGAAAACCTCATTACTTTCTAATTAATAGTCAAGTCAGTTTGCTAATGACAGAGGAAACAATTTCTGGGGTGGACAGAGATGCTTGGTATCAGCTTAACAAGGTGTAGAGCTGGATGAACACAGCAGGCCAGGCAACATCAGAGGAGCAGGAAAGTTGACGTTTCGGGTCTGGACCCTTCTTCAGAAATGGGGGAGGGGAGAAGGAGGCTTCCCTCATTGCCTCCCCCTCCTCTCTATTTATTTCAATGAGGGGGCTTCCCTCATTG
>NC_063357.1:22452464-22459613 GCF_021869965.1 Rhincodon typus | reverse complement strand
CCCTCATTGCCTCCCCCTCCTCTCTATTTATTTCAATGAGGGAAGCCTCCTTCTCCCCTCCCCCATTTCTGAAGAAGGGTCCAGACCTGAAACGTCAGCTTTCCTGCTCCGCCAATGCTGCCTGGCCTGTGTTCATTCAGCTCTACACCTTGTTATCTCAGATTCTCCAGCATCGGCAGTTCCTACTATCTCTGCTTGGTATCAGCTGCTTGTTTTATATACACCATCCAATTTTCCTTTGATCAAATTTTATGCAGGTGAGAGTATACAGCTTAAAACATTTTAGTCATCTAGTCGCTTACATTTCTAGCAATTAGCACTGAAATTGTATAGTTACTTCACAATTGTTAAGTTAATTTTAAATTCTAATTTTTTATGATAAGATAGTGAAGACTTGCAAGAATTATAGGAGGAAGAAGGACATTATAATGAAAAGCTTTACAGATTGGCTGGCCCAGAAGATTTGGTTTGAGACACTGGGGAGGTGAAGATGGATAGAACAGGGTTCGGAGGTGGTGAAGAAGAGTACTGGTCAGGATGTTGTATTTGCAAATCGGGTCTGCAGCTATCCAGCACACTTGTAAAGCATAAATGTGCAGTTTCCCATGATACAGCAGACATGCACCAAATTAACAATTTGCGTGCTATTTAATAAAAACATTGTGGCAATTAAGCTTGTTAACAAACCCATTGACCCAAATAATATGCTGCCTATCCCATAATGGGATGAAAAAGTGAGAAGCAAGGAGTGCACAGCACACTTTCCAAGGATGCACATATCATCCCCAAGTTTGATACTCCTCCTTAGTGGTCACTGTGTCTGGTTTTCCTAAACCCATCCCCTTACTCCTTTCCCGATGGTGCCCAATCTCTTCCCACCTCAATGACCCATGAGTTAACTGGGTCTGGGCACCATTGATGTTCTTTTGGGCTGTTTGCAGTCCTAGCAGTACCCATGACTGAGTTCTGAGTGGAATCTGGATGGCATGATACAGCAGCATTTAGTGGTGGGCAGCCTGTAACTACACTGTCAAGTAAATAGGACTTTTCCCTTACAAAACATGATCACAAAACTGATAACTTAAAAGTCCTGATGAATGCTTGTGAGCTTTTTAAAATTGCTATCAAAACCTCTGCATAGAAGCTGCAGAGGTTGATCAGGTAGATGTAAAATATGTTATGGCCCTATTTTGAACAAGTAATACAACTAGATTAAGATTTGAACTTTTATTTCTTTGAACGTTTGTAACAATGAACAGTTTGGGAATAAAACAATTTGTCTTCAGTTTATCGTTCACAATTACGAAAAGCATTAGAAAGATGACATCTGACTTTAAAGAATATGATTTGATATGTTTTGATAGTATTGTCAAGAATGTCCTTGTCATTGGTTTAAAGGAATTCCCTTGTTTCTGTTTACCATGAGCGCTCCTTTCAATGAGTCCAGTGGTTTAAGTCATTTTGAACTGATGAGGACATGAGATGACAGCACTGCTCAAGTCCAAGAGAAATTAGTAAACCCAAATTCTGACTACACTTCCAACCTAACTAAAATGAGAGAGTTGGCTACAAAGCACACGAAAAGAGAAAACAATGAACCCTAGGGGAGGTTTAAAAAAACCAAATCATTAACTTTGTTAGCAGAGTCTCTCTGAAGTATTAAACGGAAGATTCACGGGACCTTATTAAGTCAAAAAGAGAGTAAATTACATGAATTACATTGCAAACAGCGTTCCTTCTAAGCTAAAAGGCTGCAGAATGGTCAGAGTCCATGCATGGTGATTGACGTACCAAAGTTTTGACTTGTAGTTCCTGAAGTTGCTGCTGACAGATCCTGGAGATGTATGCAGATGAAAACAAGATTAACAGGGGCATTGGTAGTGAGTAATCTGGACAGGTGACAATATCAAAAGCATATTATTATTGTTATCAATATGATAAACAGATACTTTAAGTCAGGATAGAAGTGTATTTGCATTGGTGTAAGAAATAGGGACTGAAATGACTGGAAAATGGATAAGAAATTGCTAACCAAAATTTCTAAAGCACATTTCATGGTCTAGCAAGCTAGGGTTCACTGTAGGAAAGTGTATTGATTATTCTAATCAGCCTCTTGAGCAATTTTATTACACGTCTCTGAACCCAGGCCCAGAAATGAGGACACTACCACTGTACCACGAAAGCTACTTTGACTCTGGAAACTGATTTATCCAATATTGCCATCAGTTGCAGCCATAAAATATAATTAGTGAACACCTTGTACCTGGTTTCCACCGTGACTTACAAATGCAATCAATCTGTTGGTAGTGCCTTTTTGAATAGATGTTATTCATAACATTATCATTACTGCTGAATATGCTTTGACTTTATAGATCTCTGACCCATTCAAAGACTCTTCTGTCCTATTGATCAAGTTCAACATTATATTCCTCTTGGAAGTCACAAATCTGAAAATTCTTTATATCCAATATATGTGGATGTATTGAACTTCTCTTATTGAACTTAGTTCATTTGGTGTTATGTTCTAAAATTGCGTGTGATAAGTTTTGTGTATATAAATATAATTTCCAATGTTTTCATCCCCTGAATTTGTGGCATTTTATTTATTCTTGGCTTGCAGGTTATTTCATTCATGATTTTATAGACATGCTGTGGAACCAAAAATTTCAACATTCCTGGGAACTGCTTTTCCACCATGTTGTGGTAAGTGGTTTAGCAATCATTTGTCACTTTTTTTAACAGGCTCAGTTCTCCTTTGCCTCAGATCTTGTATGACAATCTGTTTCCTACCCTGGTCCTTTTCACAATTGTAACTTGGGTAGTATTGCCCATTCTTAATTAATCCATAATCCAAATCAACAGGCAACTTTGTAACCAATGTGAATTTATCTATAAGCAAAATAACTGATTATCATGTGCTGTTCTGAAATACCTTCATAAAGTAGAGAGACTATATTTCCAAATTTCCTGTTTTTAAAAAAAAAAAGCAGTTCAGGTACCTGGTTTTTTGACTGTGGGACTACTGTTCAGTCAATATGTTAAGGAAGGCAAGATGGAGAAGCTGAAAAATTTAATTTAGTCAACTCTCTGTGGTGGATAAGTTATTGAATTTATATTTAACAAAGGGGAATGACTGAACACTTGAAAATCTTGAACTCCTTGCAGGCAAGACAACATGAATTTCTAAAGAGGAAGTCACGTCTGCTAATCTAGTCAAACTTATTGAGGAAATATGTGGTAGGCAGTAAATTTCTCGAGGAATGTGATAAATATGGAATTACTGCAGGCGTTCACTGTGGTTCAAATAAGGTAAAACTCCTGTTAGAAACAATTTTAAAGTGCTGAAGAATCTTGGGTCTGGCATTTATCTGTGGAGCAAGAAACAGTGTTAGTGTTTCAAAACCAACATGTCTCTTCTGCAGAACTAAAATGGACTGGGAAAACTTTTTTTTAATATATGCTGTTGACAGAAGGGAACAAGTAGAACAGATTGGGACGGTGTTCAGAGCAAAACAAAACAAAAGCAATGCTAATGGCGGTGGAGGAGAAATGGAGAGCGAGAAAAGGTAGTAAATAAAGGTGTGAAAAGGAGACATTAGGTCTGCTTTGCTGATGCTGTCTATTTATTTTTGTTTCAGCTAGTCAATGAAAGACTACTAACACCACACAGTAAATATGGAAATGCATGCCTACTCTAAGAGTAATTTGATTGACATTTTTATAATTTTGTAAAGAATTTACAGGTGATGGAGAAAAGAAGCTTTTTCTGCTGGGTGGGGGGGTGCCTTGGACAAGGGTTTGTATTCTTTAAGTCAGAGCCAGGTCACTGAGGAGAAGTTGGGAAACAGTCACACACAGGATAGAAGGATAGATTTCCCTTCTTCAAAAACAGTCACAATTATTAATTGTGAAGTGCAAATGAGTAGATATTTGCTGAACAAGAGCGTGAAAGGATGTGGGCAAGTGGATGGATCAGCCGTAGATTAGTTAAATGTCAGAACAGACTTGCTGGACTGAAGGGTTTACTCCTTCATGTATGTGTATGTGCTGCAAAAAGCACATTTCCATGTCCATTTTGCACTTCATTGCCTGAAATTTCATAGTGATGGCAGCTCAGTGCAAAGTTGAACAAAGGCCTAATTTCACTGCTTGTTTCTCTGGTGTTCCTACTGTTGCCTTCAATTAACCAGAGTATGAGACTTCAACAAGGAAGTGAACAAGACCTCACTTTCTTTTTTTTTGCACTAGAAAATCAAAGTTTTTGTCTTAAGAAAAGCTAAAGTTGGCTCACAGAAGCTATCTTGGAATGAAAAGAGAAGCTGAACTAATAATATAGCTCCATAAACACTTGAAATTGATTTTGTACCACCTGTGTTGTGAATTTATTGCTAAAGTCACATTATTAAAGAATTTTTTTGAGTATACATGAAATGTTTATTCTTCAAGTTTGCTTGCAAGCTGCTGTGTATCCCTTGTGAAGGTTTTATTAGAGAATGCTGTGTTGTTAGCTTGAAGTTTAACTGGAGCATTTAATTGGCACTTCAAATAATGACTATTTTTCTGACTTGCTTATTGTGACAAGCTACGTCTCTTTTTACTTCGACTCTTTAAGAGCAGAGTGTAAAAATTCTCAAATATTCAGAGAATGCTGCCTTAGATCTCTGGCTGATCATTGATAGAGACATCCGAAGTAATTGGAAATTTGTTTGTTTGAATATTAAATGCATTAAAATGTAGATTGTGTGATAAAAGTAATTGAAGTAAACTGCATTTTTCTTCTCTGATAGCAACAATTAACACAATCATTTGATCTTTCTGTTTGCAAACATCATCTACTTCCATCTGACTTTTCAAGCAATAGAACAATACAAATAACATATGATAGGAATTCACTTTTGGACTTTAATGTAATTGGTTGTACATGAAATATCAAAGCATGCAAAACCTTTTGAACTTGAGATCTTTGATAGAAAGAAGGGTATGGTCTGATGAAACGTCCATTCCCAAAACCCCAAGATGAGCCAACTTTGCAGTTGCTCAGTTTTTGTTGCTGTTTTTGATGACTTCTTTATTTGTGTTCCAATTTTTAGTTGTTTTATTTGCAGAAGTGGGTGAGAAGTGACTGTGTGTCTGAGACATGCTATTGTATGAGCGAGAAAGAAGGTGGCTCACAGGAAAGATGGGTGTTTCAAACAAAAAAAAATGGGTTGTGAACATCATGATGTTTGGTGGTGTATAGTTTTGATTTGAGTTCTGAACACAGAAGCAATTCTCAAATGAAGTATTTGGATTGTGAAATTCCAAAAAATTGAAGTGTTGAAATTATGTCTTTAGCTATCTGTCCCCTCAATTGATGATGTTTGGTTACTAGCTGCAGAACGGCAACATTGGGAAATATGACAGTACTCCATTGGATTGGTGGTTCAGGAGTGCACCAGAGACAGCTTAACACAGGAAGAGGAATCATCGATTCATACCCTTGAAGCTGTTCAGCCATTATTAAATTGTGGCTGATCTATACCACAAAAATACTTACCTTGCCCTTTCCGTTTATATCTCTTGACACCCAAAATTCTCAAGATGAGTTCCAGATTTCCATAATCCTTCTGTATGGGGAAAAATGCTTTCCAGTTTCATTTTTAAAGATCTTCAGCAGACTAAGGTTGCAGAGAGGAGCGGGGTTGATGTTTCTCTTCAGTTTAAAAAGTCTTTGGACTCAACGTTAACTGTGTGTGTGTGTCTCTCTCCACAACTGCTGCCAGACCTCCTAAGTTTCTCTCCAGTGTTCTCTTTCTTTTAACATTTCCAGCATCCACAGTATTTTGCTTTTACAAGAGTACAGAGCACCAGATGAGAGCAGCAATTTCGGGGAACCCTGAGGAGGAAATGGGGACCGTAAGTTATGAAGTGTGTAGAATAACTGAAGGCGGTGCTTTAGGGAAATGATGAGTTGGAAGTGGAACCGTTGGGAATATAAGATTTATAATCACACAGTCAGGCCTTGAGGATTGCGCTGCTGACTGTTGTGAGAATGGCTGTTTAAGTCGGTATCCAAGTAACACTTCAGTGAATTCACAACCCAAAGGGTTGTGAATCTGTGGAATTCCCTGCCTAGTGAAGCGGTTGAAGCTACCTCACTGAATGTTTTTAAGGCAAGGCTAGATAAGTTTTTGAACAGTAAAGGAATTAAGGGTTTGGGTAAGTGGAGCTGAGTCTCAAAAAGATCAGCCATGATCTTATTAAATGGCGGGGCAGGCTTGAGGGGCCAGATGGCCTACTCCTGCTCTTAGTTCTTGTGTTCTTATGAATATTGAGCTAACTTTCTCAAATCGGTGTCAGATGAAATATTCCATTTTTCAACTAATCAAATAGTTGTCTTTCCTGTGTGCTACTGATTTTAATATGTAGCATTACAAAATATTAAATGTATTCAGACATTTTCAAAAACAGCTCCGATTGGAATGTATGCACGCAATATCGCATCAAATGTTGTAGTTATTTGTAGATGTCATTTGCTGGAAAGCTCGGGTACAGAAGGAGCACAGTTGATTTTAAACATTTCCACCAAGATTCCATCTAAACAAAGCTTGGATGGGTGTTTTTGATGATCAGCACACTCCAGGGGTGCAATAAATATCACAAGCATATAGTACGGCAGGTAATTGAAATGGTGTCATCAGTAATTTGTAGAAGTTGCTGCAGCTGAGCCCTGCAGTGTGAGGAATATGGTTTCTAGACAACATCCTGGTCTTTTCGTACAAATTTAAATGGATCGCTTTCAAATGAGCATATCTGTGAAGTTACCGATTCTATTTTTAAAAATGTTAACGTTAAATATTTAGATTTTACAGAATGACACCGCACTGAAGATGGCCATTTGGCCCATCATGCAAGATTTTTGGTAGAGCTATCCAGTTACCTCTACCTGTCTTTTTTTGACCATTTTATTGTTTTTCCCTTCAGGTATTTGTCCAATTTAGTTTTGAATCTACATCCACCATCTTTTCAAGTTGGATATTCTTGAAAATAACGTTTTTTGTTTTTAAGAAAAAATGGAATTTCCACAAGTTGTTTCAGAGATAGTAGGAACTGCAGATGCTGGAGAATCTGAGATAACAAGGTGTAGAGCTGGATGAACACAGCAGGCCC
>NC_063357.1:22419991-22452364 GCF_021869965.1 Rhincodon typus | reverse complement strand
TCTATGTCCACAAGTTACCCTGATTGGCAAAAACAAGCACCTTTTTAAACCTGTTTCTTTCTGGTTACTGACCACTCTGTCTCTGTCACTGTCACTGTCACTGGAATATTTCCCTTTTATTTACTTTATCAAAACCCTTCATATTTTAAAACACCCCTATCCAATTTCCCATAATCTTTCTACACTGTAAAGAGTGATGCCAGCTTCTCCAACTCCTGCATGTAACTACAATATCTCATCCCTGGTATCATTCAAAGTAATTGTTTCTATACCGTCAGCAAAGACATGACAACTTTCTTAAAATTTGGGACACAAAATCAAATGCTTCTTGATGTCTGTTGAGACAAAGAGTGAACTTCTGTCCTACGTCTGACCTGAGTTTCTTTGCTGCTGCTGGGCAACAGGTTTGGCAACATAAATGAAGTGTGACAAAAGCTATTGAAATAATATCACTGGTAATGGAGGAGCACACCAGTGGTAATGACTGAGCTCTGAAAGCATGCAGTAGCATGAGGGTGGATGGGAGTATTGGCGCCACTGGTGGTGTACAAAAATGCACCAGTTATTCAGTTCTGTACTCTGCTCCATATGAGCAATGGACATAGTGGTGAGTGGACTGTTGGCGATGGGAATATTTGATATTGTGTTGCTGCATCTTTCAAATTCCAGTGTGAATGAATCATGGGGCCTGAAGCGAAAACCCTTTGATGTAACTGTAATGGAGAAACAAACGTGCTCAATATGTCTGTTATAAGTCCTGGAGTAATAAAGACATATGTCAAATGGCAAAAAAAGTACAGCAATAAGTGGTGAAGCCAAGACATAAGATATTTTAATAAAGTGGGCTCTGCTGAACTTGAGCACAAAGGCTTGAAATAGGGTCGTGCAGAAATATATGGATCTGGGCATGAATAGACATGGTGAAATAAATTGCAAGAGGCCTCAATGCTCAATACAAGATGACATGAGGTAGGTTAGAAGGAAGGGCCAGACTTCATTTAAATAGAAAGATCGTCGCAACTCAGCATGGATTCAGAATCTGGATCAGCTCCAAAAGAGAGGTGTTGGGTGCAGAGAAACCAAGCAGTAACCAGTTGCTAGCTTGTTCTAAACTAAATCATGATTTAGTCAGCCTTGGATCATTGGTGATTTTGCTTCTGAGTCATCCGGTGGTGGGTTCAAGCCTTATTCTAGAAGCGCGTATAAAAAGCCTAGGTTGTTTTGTTAGTGCTTTGTTGAAGTGTTGCAATGTTTGCGTTGTCTTTCTCAGAAGACTTTGAACTAAGGTGCCATGACCTGTCATGTGAACATAAAGGATTCTATTACACTGTTCAAATAGTAGGAGGGCTCTCTCCAGTAAGTCAACATCACAAAAACCAAATTTTCTTATCATTAGCTCATTGCTATTTGATGGACCTTGCTATGTATATTGATCACTTCTCTTATGTTACAACAATAACTGTATTTCACATGCATCTTATTAGCTGAAAGTGCTTTGTAATGTCCTCAGTTTGAAAGGTGGTCTTTATGATCCCTTTGGAAACATTTTTTTTAAACAAAATCAGAATTTCCCAGTGAAGGGATTGAACAAAATTTCATATTTAAGAATTTTGTTGTAACAAACAAACCAAAATCAACATTGACTAAACTACAGAAAGTTCATTTCCAATTAACTTAATAAACCAAAAACTCTATTTATACATTACACTACACTGCACTCTCAGCACAAATGTAGTCTTATCCTCAAAGTTCCAATGTTCCAGCTTTTAATAGGAAACTTTCTTCCCTGTATTATCAGAGTGAACGTTCCAGTATCTATTTAAACAAAGTTTCCAGTGCCTAGGTCTTTTTGGTGAGATGTGATTTGAACTTGGTAAAAGTAAGTTAGTCCTGATCACTTCCAGGGATGCTCGTGTGTGTGTGTGTGTGTGAGATCATTTCAAACCAGTTGGATCTATTTTTCTTAATACAAGGCGAATATGTAGTTTTTAATTAGGAAGATCATCCAGAAATTAAAATCTGACACAAAATCAAATTGACAAGAATTTTTAACAAAGCTATGGTATCCTGGCCATGAACATGTATGGTCCTTTAAGTAAATCGAAGGCACTTTCCTGTGCCAAGAGTCTTGGGAGTCAAAAGGTCATGTTTCAACCAAAGCCCGTATGACTTTTTGATAATGCAATTAAATTCAAGATTTTGAGGTTTGCAATCATAGTTTAACAATTCTTCGTTACCTGAGTTTGTTATACAGACATGAGTTTAAAATACATAAAACTAATCATAATGAAGACTATTTGGGACAGACTAATTATATAATGGAATGTTGGCATCATTCACAATAGTTACAAAACAGTGTTAAACATGACTGACTATAATTGCATACAGTCCATTTGATAACATACTTAGTACAATTGAATATCAAACCTAATTCCTTCTACAATTTTTGATTGTATGCATAATCAAATGAACTTTCAGTAGTAAGGTACTGGTGACTCCTTTTGGTTGTTTAACTCTTGACAAGCTTCGCTTTGTTAAATCAAGAAGCATTCTCAATAGCGCTGTGCCTGGTGGTCCATCCAAAGACAATCCTTTTCTCCTGCCTGGAAAAGCAGCAACTTTTGTGGGTCTTATTCCCCCAAGTATTGTGCTCTGACTGACTGAGAATTTGGGCAGTAGCCAGGCCTACTGCCACCTCCTTTGTGGTAAGGTATTAAAACTTGAACCTGATTTAGTTTCATTTAAGTTTTGGTGTCCATAATAAACAGGCCATATGGATTAATTTCTGGATAGATTTCATAGGCGATCACGTGGGCTTGCCTTTGGGCAGATTTTGTCCCTTCTCCAAATAATTCCATTTCTTCTTGCATTTGAGGGTACAGTTTTAAATATCAAATATCCTGCATTCATAACATTCCAATGGTAATTTGCCTTGTTCCACATATAATAATGAAATCAAAATCAATTACAACATAAGTGCTGAGATATTTCTTGAGGTATGAAGCTACCTCCTAGACAATAAACATACTTGTCGTCAGAGTTAAGAAGCTAGTGAACTTTGACTTGCCGGATGCAACTGATCTTAACCATCTGATTTCATAGCATCAAGCTGTGATTGTTCAGAATGTTGACCCAATGAAAAATGAAACATCCTGTTTTCTACATTCCCAAATTTGGGTGATTCATATGAAAGCAGGGAAGGATTGACAAAGCAAAAGAAGAAACACGTGTTACATTTCTTTGAAAGAACTTTTGTAATTCCCTTAAAGGAGATGACTTGGCCATAATCACCACAACAGTTATGGCATGGAAGTGCCTGACTGTTCATTACTAAATAACTGAAAATTGGATCAGTGATTCAGCAAAACCTAGAAGAGATGTGTCACTTAATCCCTTTTAGTCAGTCTATAAGACTATGAAATGTGTTTGAGTGCCAACTCTATTGCAATGCTATGAATGACATTGGACTAATAAGCAACAGAAAACTGCTTTAATTCTGTCACTTTGCATCTCTAGTATACTATAAATTTTAGTTCAAAAATTAACATCTGGAATCTGTGTGAGGAATTCCGACTTGACGTTTGGTATAAATGCCCTGGTTTTTAAAAAAAAGTCTGTCATTCTCCAAAGTTTACACAACAGTTAGAGCAGCAAAGGTTATTAAGTTTATTGGTTGGCAACTATATCAAACGCAGCTAGCATTTATCTGCGTATGATCCATATGGTAGCCTCATGCTACAATTATGTAAGGCCATCCTGAATGGATTGAATAGGATATTGTAGTTGGGTTAAGCTCCTATTTATGGAAACATTTAAAACAAAAATGCCAGCATACTTAAAATATACAGGAAATGTAGCATATGTACTAATGTAAGTTAAGCTATGGATTTTTAGTTTTAGAAATGGTTCCTGTATCTCATGTAAAATTTGCCCCTTGTTTCTTTTAGGGAACAAACTACATCTTGGTTATTAATAACTACAATTTCAAGACATGCATGGTAATTTTTTAAAGAGTTCCCTTCCACCAATTCTACAGGCATTCTCCCATTCAATTTGAGGAATTATATGTACCACCTGATCTATCACAATGCCTTGGAGAAAAAAAAACGAGCACACAGCTCTATTTAAACTGAACTCCAAAATGGCAGAATGGGTTAACAAGTATCAGCAAAATGTTCATATCAGCCTCTAAGCGATTATGACTCTACATCCTCAGAAATTAAGAAAATGGTATTTGAGAATTCAAGAATATACATTGGTGCATTTTAGTACTCCATCAGAAAACAAAAATTTCACACTGTGCCTCCTGAACTTAACATTAAGTCATCAAATTCCACTGTCTAGTCATTTGACATCGAGGAAAAGAATGTGTATTGATGTCTTGCATTGGAAAAATGGTTGAGTCACTGATAAATTTCAACGTGCCATCAAACAATACTGACATAGACATGGAATCCCTACTGTGTGGAAACCAGCCATTCAGCCCAACAAGCCCACGTTGACTCTCTGAAGAGCATCCCTCCTCCGACCCATCAGTTCCTCAAAAACATTACTTGTATCAGTTGGCTTTATGACTTTTTGCTTATACAACAAAAAAAAGTTGGGATCTCAAATTGGTGAATGGATGATAGAGATGTTGTAAAATGAGTTACTTGTATGATTAATGCAGGGTGTTTCCCAGAGAAAAACATTTAATAATGTATTATTTTATCAAGGTGTGGGTGTTGTTGGCTCTGCCAGCAATTTAGCCTATTTCTGATTGCCCTCAAGATTATGGTGAGTCAGGAGCAGTTGGGAATGCCTATGGTTAATTAAAAAGGTACATGTGAGATAAATTGTATTTAGGTTTCTAAACCAAAGGCTGTTGGGCCCTCTTGTGGCTCAGTGGTAGTGTCCCTACCCTGAGACTGAGAGGCCTGGGTTCAAGTACCACCTACTCCAGACCTGTGTAATGACATCTCGGAGCAGGTTGACTAGGAAAAATAGATAAAATGAAAGCTTTGATTAATCAATGAAAAACAGCATGGGTGATTTGGTGGTGGAAAAACGAACATGGAAGGTAGAGCTCCCTATTAGAATCCCTACAGTATGGAAGCAGGCCATTTGGCCCATCAAGTCCACTCCAAAGAGTATCTCACCCAGATCAAACCCTATCCCCGTAACCCATGGCCAATTCATCTAACCTGCACATAGAACATAGAACAGTATAGCACAGGAACAGGCCCTGTGGCCTACATGTTGTGCCGAATATGCCACCAAATTAAACTAATCCCTTCTGCCTGCCCCGATCCATATCCCTCCATTCCTTGCATATTCATGTGCTTATCTAAAAGTCCTTGAACACCCCTATTGTATCTGCCTCCTCCACCCCTGACAATGTGGTCCAGACTCCTATCACTCTGTGTAAACAAACTTGCCCCTCACATGTCCTTTTGAACTTTACCCCTCTCACCTTAAATACGTGCCCCCTAGTATTAGATATTTCAACTCTTGGCAGGAAAACGGGTCGACCGTCGGAACCTATCTATGCATCCTACAATATTATAGACTTCCATCAAGTGCCACCCCCCCCCCCCCCCCGCCACTCTAGAGAAAACAACCTGAGTTTTTCCAGCCTCTCCTTTTTTAACTCGTACCTTCTAATCCAGGCAACATTTGGTAAACCTCTTCTGCATCCTCTCCAAAGCCTCCACATCCTTCCTTTTAATGTGGTGACTAGAATTGAATGCAATGTGTGGCCTGACCAAAGTCTTGTAAACCTTCAACATGACATCCTGACTCTTGTACTTAATTCTCTGACCCAATAAAGGCAAGTATGCCACACACCTTCTTTACCACCCTATCTACTTGAGTGGCCACTTTCAGGGAGCTTTAGACTTTGAACCCAAGAGCCCTTGCTGTTCAGGGTTCTGCCATTAAACATTTGATTTCTCAAAGTGCAGCACTTTATACTTAGCTGGATTAAACTCTACCTGCCATTTCTCCACCTATATCTGCAAGGGATCTATATCATATATAATATATCCCACTGTATCCTTTGACTACCTTCTACAATATCCACAATTCTGCTGATCTTTGTACTGTCTGTAAATTTACTAACCCAACATCTACATTTGGATTGTGGGAGGAAACAGGAGTACCTGGAGGAAGCCCACTGGGTGAATGTGCAAACTCCACACACACAGTCGCCCAAGGGTGGAATTGAACCCAGGTCCGTGGCATTGGGAGGCAGCAGTGCTAACCACTGTGCCACCATTGGAATTGGTCACCAATTGAAATATAAGGCTGAATGAGGCATGATTAGTGGATATGTACAGAAAAGGATGGAATGATGAAATGCGTGTTGCCAGCTGGCCCTGTCCCAACCCCGGTCCATTTTCTTTGGAACGGCTGATCCTACCTCCACAAAGTGTAAAGATTGAAGCTCGTTCACTGAACCTGTGCCTCACTCTCCTCCTCCCCTTTCTTGTGATCCAAATCAAGCCAACACCAATGTACAACTGTGTTTGATAATTACTTACTTCAGGCTCAAGTTTGACTAAAAGCAATTAAACAATATTCCTGCTTTTAATAGAGTTAATAAGAATGCAATGTGAAGAAAAATATTCCTCAATCATTTGATTGAAGTGACCACATGATATTGACATTGTTTCTGCCTGACCTCTGAAACAATTGTTCTAGGATGTAATAGGACCTGGATATGATTTCCAGTAGCCAAATTAATGGACTTTATGCACCCTTGCCTCCCACAGGAAATTTCTGCCCTGTTCGAATCATTCTGTGTAATTTAAGTGCAATTCTGAGAATTTCCTCAAGTTATGTTTAAAACTATTTTTGTATCCCATTAATAACTACAAATTACTAGCCTGTATATGTAGGCAAATGTATTGATACTGTTCTCACATGAATTCTTAACACCCAAGCCAAATGCCAATATGGACATGTCTAGTGGAAGTCTTACATCGTACTCCTGATCAGTTATTACAGTCAAATAGCGAAGGCAAATTTGGAAGAATGGTGCATTCATAGGAGAGTGTCAGACATAGTTTCCACTTTGAACTATTACCTCCTGCGGTTAGTTTCAATGTGAGCATTTTCATTTGGAAGCAAGTAGCTCACAGCACTAATGATGCATTTCATAATTTAATAAAAAATGCATGGATGAATCAACTTTCACATCTCAGTAATTTGGATCTTTTGAATTACTTTTCAGTTGTTGTCATTCATTATGTAGCAGGTGGAGCAGCCAAACTGCATTTGGAAAAGTTCCACAAACAGCAAATTTGGAAGCTACATTTGTATAATTGTGAAGAAATACACATTTGAAGACTGATTTCAGAGCTCTCCTTTAGCCTCATTGCAACGATTATGTTTTTAATTATCCTTCCTCGTCCACTTGTTCTGAAATAATTGCAGGCCTGGCATATGGAAACAATAATGCTTAAAGTATTACTCCCATCTTGGCCAAATTACAAATTGACAGTGATGAGAGGGTTAAATTAGGCTTCACTGCATTTGGTTAGGGAATGAAATAAATAACCACGGGTTTGGGGTGAGAATGTTCTGTGTGTGTGTGTGTGCACATCAGTCATTAGGTGTAGTTATAATAGCCACGTCTGGTCTTGTGTGGGAGACCATATGGAATGTGTGATTCCATACAGTCAAAAATCAGAGCATGACTAAAGCAGACCCAAGCATTATCCACCAGGAAGGGAAGCAATTCCATTTGTCTTCTGTAAAGAGGTATTTTATTCTGGTGCTCCAGAGCCCCACGGGTATACTGGAATGATAGTGGGTTAAAATAAGTATGTATAGATTATACATGGCTTGCATTCCCTCAAACTTAGGAAGTGAAGGACTGATCCATTCAAAACATTTAACGTGTTATCATTTTATGGGTAAAAATGGAGAAACTGTTTCTTCTGGAAGAAACAAAGATGAGGAGGTGTAGAATCATAGACTAACAGCATGGACAGCAACTATTTGATCTCGTGTGCCTCTGCTGGCTCACTGAAAGAGCAGTTATACTTAGTCACACATCCCTGTTTCTTGTTGGTAAGCTGGTGTGTTCTTCAAATACCAGTCCAACATCCTTTACAATATTATCTATAAATTCCGCTTCCACAACCTTTCTCAAATGGTCAACTGAGAGATTTTTTTAAAAAAATATTCCATGTCTCCTCTATATTGTTTGCCAGTGATTTTTTTAAACTGTCTTCAGGTCATTGACCCATGCACCAGAGGAAATAGTTTTCTCCGTCCTCCGAGCACAAGCTGTCATCTAGAGGTGGTTACAGCACAAGAGGGGACATACAGCCCATTATGTCTATTCTAGCCTCCAAAGGAACCGTTCACTTAGTCCCACTTCCCTATAGTCCTGACTTTTATTTTCCTTTTCAGGTTTCCAAATTCTTTTTGAAAGCCTCAATGCACCCTGCCTCTGCTACAGTCTCTCAGGAATTCAGATCCTAAGCATCCACTGTGTGAATAAAATTTCTTGACACAATTGCTTCTTTTGTCAATCACCTTAAACCTGTATCCACTTGTTCTCCATTATTCTGCCAGGATGAGCCGTTTCTCCCGAACTGCATTGTCTAGAACCTTCACGATTTTCAATACCAACTTTCCTTCTCCCAAGGAAAATGGTCCCAACATCACCAGTCAATCTCTGCAACTGAAGTTCCTCATTCCTGGAATTATTGCATGATTGTTTTATCTGCACCTTCCCTTTTGCTTTCACGTCCGTCATAAAGTGCAGCACCAAGAATGGGATGCAGTAACCCAGTCGAGGCTGAACCAGCATTTCATAACCTCCTTGCTTCAGTATTCTCTGTCCCTATTGATAATGCATAGGATTCCATATTCTTTGTAAACCATTTTCCACAACTAGTCCTGCCCCTTTCCATGATTGTGTGCACACACCCATACACCCAGGTCCTTTTGCTCCTGTACCTTCTTTAGAATTGTACCCTCTACGTTCTCTCTACTTCACATTTCTCTGCATTAAACTTAATATGCTGTTTCTACATCTTTTCCTCAAATCTGTCTATGCCCTCTGGAAAGTTCTACACTGTCCCCTTCGCAGTTCATAGTACTTCCATGTTTGTATCTTCCACAGATTTTAAAATTGCGACTCTTACACCAAGGTCCGGGTCATTATCATATGTCAAGAACACAAACCTCTCTCCCTCTTGCGCTTGCGCGCACACGCACATCTCTCCTTTTGATTGAGAGCAATATATTAGCCATGACACTACGGTTGCTCCCCTACTTTCTTTTGAAATACTGCCATGGATCTTTCACATCAGTCCTCTTCCTTGACTAATGGTAAAATGTCACCTTAAACTTAGAATGAAGTTATTTAAGAATGAAATTGCGAATCAGTTTTTCACATGAAAGATAATGCACATATGTGCTATTTCTTGAAAAGGTTATGGGTGATTGGAGGGGACAGCTAAATGACAGAGCAGGGCTGAATTACCTATTCATCTTCATAATGTTACTATGCAATTGAAAGTACAGCTAATATGTATTGCAATACTTTGGCAATGAATAGAATTGTTTTGTTTTGCAAAGCAGGATCTCTGTTGGCAATAATGTAATTACATGGATTGGAGTGCTGAATTCAAGGAACTTGGTGTATCATTACTCACAATGTGCTATTTCCATGATAAAATTGGCATTTAGTGCAGCAACAACTGTTTCGCATGAGGACAGTCCTACATTCCAATACAGGAAGTTCAGCAAAATCAGGACTGCATTAATGCAAGTGTTTATAGGACCTGTTCGTTGAGATTATAGCTGAATTATTGCCAGTAGCCTTATGAACACACACTTAGCAGTCACTGACTGGCTATTGGTAAGGTTAAACTGTGCTGCATGCTGGCAGGCTGGAATTGAAACATTGGGTTTCTTCTAGCCTGATAGGGGTGCTGAGTTACGGATGGTGGTTTCACTCACCAGTTGTTTAAGTGTAAAATATTAATATCATGAGTAAATATTTCTTTGGGCCTGTTTCTTTGTGTATTTTGCACATTTATGTTTTAATTTATGGGAGGGAGGGGGTTTGCTGAGATGGTGGAAAATGATCCTGGTGCTTGGAATCCCAAGAATTCATTTTGTGCCCCCAAGTTAAATTCAATGAAAAAGTTCCGTAGTTCCCTCGCATTTAGTTATACATTTTAATCTTCTTGATTTCTCTGCCCAAATACAGGTCTGACCCTCATCTACCCCAGCCAGAATAGGAACTAAGTTGCGTACTATTGGCACCGATCTGATCTACACGGGCCATCCAAACATCTGACCCCGTTCCCCCAACCCCTAGGGAGTCCAAGTTGCTGTGGCAACATACAATTTAAGATAAATGTTGTAGCCTGGAGCTATCAACAGTGAGAGAGTCCAATTTCTGTCCATCTTGTGACTGACCAGGGATCTCTCCTGCTATTGCTGTCTGCCACTTGTGTATGTTGGCAGAACTTGCAAATTGATACTTAATTTATTTGGTCACATTATGAATGTTCCTCCCTTGGCCATCAACTACTAGGGTGGAACTTAAAGTTACACATTTTGTTATTGTTAATTTTGTAGCTGAAGCTTCCGTTGTGTGCATGTGGAAACAAATTGTCAGATCTTGGATCGAGTTCCTCACAGTTTTACCAGCAAGTATTTTCCTATGTCCCACAGGGGAGACTAGCATATTTTGTAACTCATTACTTGCAAGATGTCTTTTCAATTCATTCTAACAAAAATGTCATTGTTCTGATAGGAGAGGCAGGATTGTCCTGGTATTTGGTTTTGGTTTGTGGTGGGATATGACATGCAGGGCAATTCTAATAACTCCCTGCTTGCCCTCCCTCCACCCCTGCCTCCATGTCCACCAGGAAGTAATGAGCAGTTTGAATTCCTACTTGAAGGCTACTTGCTGCCTTCAATCTGACTACTTTCCAGATATTAATTTTTTAGCAGGTGTGTAAAAGGTAATGGTGTGTGACAGCAGCTTCAGGATCCAATCTAAATCTGGTCACCAGCGTCTTGGAAGCCGTGGTGGAGTGTCAGCTGTGGGTTTGGAGTCCTAGATAAGTCAGACCAGGTAAGGACAGTGAATTTCCTTTCCTAAAGGAAATTAATAAACCAGATAGGTTTGAATGACAATCGACAGGGTTAACATTAAGCCAGAGTTTTAATTCCAGTTTGTTTCTTTTTAATTGAATTCAAATTTCGCCGTCTGTCTTGTTGGGATTCGAACCCATTCCACCAGAACATTTACCAGCGATTCTGAATTACTAGCTCAGAAATGTTGCAGCAACACTGCCTCCCTTTGAAATTCCTATTACACAATATGCACATTCTGCATTTTTAAAAATTGAGGAGTGATGAACACTGTGGGTCTACTTACGGCACTGGGACTGCAGCAATTAAAGAGGGCACCACCTTTTCTCGGGCTGCTAGCGATGGGCAATCAATGCTGGTCCAGTCAGTGACACCCACACCTCGTGTCCCATGAGTGAATATTTTAAAAAGTGTCAATCTGTCCTTCAACTTATGTGCAATAACGGATAATTTTATGTACAATATAAACTATTCCTGGTTAGAAATGTGCCTGAATACAACTGTGTACCAGTATTTTATTTGAAAATGCTGACCAAAGTCACTGGATTACTGGCCCAGGATCCTCTCTCACCATCTCTGTAGTTTGAACTGATGTGGTTAGTTATTAATTCAAAGTCACTAAATTGAATTCAATGATACTTAGTTCCATTTAAACTTTCATGTTTTCACATTCTTGTTATTGTTTATTTCAAGTTTTATGTACTTCAAATTTGTTACAGCAACATCCACTTTGAATTGTCTGGGTAAACTCCAAATATGTTTCACACAATTTGTTTGTTTGTCAATAATCATGATATGCATATAAAACTGGCTACCTGAGAGAATGTGTGTACTTTTAAATGGGCAGGATCAGGACAAGAAGAGTGCAGTACTAATATATTAAAGAATATATATTGACTGAACTCCTTCCAACCAAAGGTTTTATTAATTATAATAATCAACAGACTTGTAGTCCGAATAACATTTGTCTTTGGTACCCTATAATATTGTGAATGTATCTGCCTAGTGAACACCATCACATCAGCAGTAGATTACAAAGGATTGCCTGACATAATCTCTAATAATTGACACTGTTGCTCTGCAAACTTCTTCAGAGTGTGAATCCCCATTCGTGCTGTCCAAGCTTTGCTCCTGGCTTGAGAATTTTAAATATTTTGAGTGCAAGCAAGAGCTCTTAAACATTAAAGGAAAAAATTGCTTCAGTTAAGTCTTCAGCAGATTAGAGGAACCACAAAGATTTTTTTTTAAACCTGTCTTCAGGCTCTAGTGATTCTAACTGGTGCTGTTGACAACAAGCAAACTTGTCATTTCTGTGCTTCAGAAATCAGGTTGGGACTTCAAATAACAGCAGGTACAGCTGTGTGGAGAAGCACTTTGTTTTAATGCAAATGTGATGAACTATTTATGAGTGAAGCAGTATTATCTGCTTTTAACTAAGAAAAATGTTCACACACCTGTACCTGCTGTTTACATGGAGGTGTAAATCAAGCATTACGTTGCTATAGCAACCATTTTATAAGGTCCTATGATTAAATTAATTTGATTTCACTGAAGCTTGCTTGTTACTGTTTCAGAAGCTCTGATCATTAAGGGTATCATGAAAATTTCCATTGCTAATTGTCGCAATATCATGATTTTATTTGATGTTCTTTGCATTTTCAATTTCCTTTATGATCATCTTTAAAACACAACTCTCTAAACAAATATTGTAGTTCCTCTTAATTTTTCTTCATTTTGGATTGGTGTTCATTTCTAGCACACCCACACCAGCAGTGGCACTTGCATTTATGTAGAACCTTTAAATTAATAAAATGTATTAATATACTTGGTGCACGGTCTAGACAGAAATTGATATCAAGACAAAGAAACAGACATTTGGGCAGGTGAGTAGAAGCTTGCTGAAATATTTTGGTTTTGACAATCTTAAAAAAAGGACATAGAGAGTTTTCAGATTGGGGTTCAGGAGCTTAGAAGCTGAACAGCTGAAGATGCAGCTGCCAAAGATGGGCAAAGGAAGTCAAGGTGTAAGTAGACAATCTTGGTGTTTGGCAAGCAACATGATAACTATTTCCACTCATAAAAGGATCACGAACCACAGGGTACTGCTTTAAAGTGTTCTGCAAAAGAAGCAAATACAAGGTGAGGAAAAAATCTTCCTTCACACAGCAGGTTCAATCGAGGCATTGAAGAGAACATTTGATGATTGAAACAATTTGCATGATTACATGGAAAAAGGAGGAGATTGGCACTAAGTTAAAATCCTCAGAGAGCCAGTGCAGACACAATGGTGGAATGGTCCCCTTTATTTTCATTCGTCACCATAAATTTTGTGATTCTGTAGTGAAATAGTGTTCAGTGTCCTTAGTATACAAATGAAATAGAACATTAAAGATGGTATTTAAAAGGTGGCTGGTGATGGTGTATTTTTAGCAGTACTAGTAATAGCTTCACTTGTATATGTGACCAAAGTAAAAGACAACCTCATGTGATTATATATTATGAATTCATTGCACAATAGATGTCTCAACACGAACCTGGGTATGCTATTCTCCCACTGCAATATATGCAACCAGTCTCCAGTAAACGGGCATGAAATGCTGCTGAGCTTTGCAAAGTAAAGTGATCTAATCATTGAAGTATTTACTACTGAATGGTGCTCGTGCTATCTGCTTTATTTAACTGACTATTGGTTTTCTAACTGCAGCTGATCCTGGCACAGAAAGCAGTTGTAACACTTGAGGTATACATGGGCAATAAGCTTGCCACTTGTTTCTCTTCAGACTCATAGCTTGATTCAAAATGAAAATCAATCATAAGACTTTTTAAATGCTGTAATATCTAGGTAGAGGCCAGTTGATGTGGTACTGTTATTAATCAAAACTGTAAATGGAAATTTGAATGATGCTGGACACGTTTGTCCTTTTTTTTTCATGGAATTAGCAGAAATGAGTGGGCTACATTAGACAATTGGCTTGCTGTGGAGATCTTTTTATGAACAGGAACAAAAACAAAATTGCTGGAAAAGCTCAGCAGGTCTGGCAGCATC
The DNA here is from genome assembly GCF_021869965.1 of Rhincodon typus. Taxonomy (NCBI): domain Eukaryota; kingdom Metazoa; phylum Chordata; class Chondrichthyes; order Orectolobiformes; family Rhincodontidae; genus Rhincodon; species Rhincodon typus. The sequence continues at coordinate 22,438,209 of NC_063357.1, read as the reverse complement.
TGTGAAGGAAAAAACACAGTTAATGTTTCGGGTCTGGTGACCCTTCCTCAGAACTGTTGGTGGCTGGGAAAACGTCAGTTTATATGCAGAAAATAGGGAGGTGGGTGAGGTAGGGAGTAAACGATAGGATAGAGCCCAAAGAGAAAGACAATTGGACAGACAAAGGAGTTGCTAACGATCAGGCTGGGAGGGTGAATAGTTGTTAATGGGGACTGTTAGTGACTAACAACAGGGTGTGTGTAGTGGCAGGCTATGTGGTAACACGGCCTGGTGTGTGGGGTGAGGGGCTGGGACACGGGAGAGTTTAGGCCCTAAAATTATTGAACTCAATATTGAGTCCGGAGGGCTGTAGGGTCCCCAAGTGGATCTTTTTATGATCTGGGCTTCAGTGTTGGTAAACTGATAAGTTTCTGTATTATCATTATAACGATTAGATAATGTGTAAGTTAATTTTAACACAAGCAATGTTTATTCATTAATCAAATTTTAAACTGAAATAATCATCACTTAACGCATTGAACAAAGTCACAGTCACTCAGTTCACAACTTGTACCTATAATAACTATCCGTACTCGTATAGTGTGCTTTAATGTAGTAAAGTGGTTGATTCACAGTGGTGTTATCAGACAGAAATTGACAAGCAGTGAAAGAGGGGGATTTAAGACAGATAGCAAAAATTTTAACCAGAGTTAGGGACTGTTGGCTTGGATAGATGTGAGTACAACAACCAATAAGGGGTGAAGGAAGTCGAATTAACAAGAAACCAGACATAGAGGAAGGTAGCATAATAGGTTTTAGAGCTAGAAGAGATTACAGAGTTGGGGAGGAAAGAGGCCCTCAGGGGTTCTAACATTTAAGGTGAACTGGAAACCATTGTCAATTGATGAGCTTTGGGGTGAGCGGTTAATATGATCTGTCGAATAGTAAAATGAAGGCCAGCAAGCATTTTGAATTTTGAGTGTTTCAAACATTTTTAGCAGAACAATGTTTCAAAGTCTGTTTCATCTGACTATATGCCACAGCATGCCCCAGCAAGTTGGTTAATATACCAGTCAAACATTGGTATGGTTCTGCTGTCTCTAACCTTTGAGACAGCTGAATGGAGACAGGACTGAGGTGAGAATCTTACAGACAGAGCCAATTTCAAGTAATAAGTCAACTGAGTTAATTTAAAAGCCATCTGGATAAGTACATGAGTAGGAAGGCTTTAGTGGAATATGGGCCAAAAGTGGCAAATGGGACTATTTAGGATAGTTGGTCAGCATGAATGAGTTGGACTGAAGGGTCCGTTTCTGTGTTGTAAAACTCTGACTCTGACACTAAAAGCATTTTCCACTACCAGGACCTTTTCCAGTCCTGATCCACATTGCTTCAGTAGTGTGCAGTTCACAAATAAGCAGGTTGCCTCTGTGTTTTCCATCCAATTTGGGAAGGCTGGCAAGTGCAGCAGGCATGGATTTGACACCATGTGATGATGGCTAGGGAGGCTGGCAGCCTTAATGTCTCACCAGGGAGAGGGTTGCTAAGGGTTAGGTAACAGGAGCAGCAGAAATATCATCTTTACCAGCTGTCACTGCACCAGTCCCCAGCCTGTTTTTGCTTTGCAGTTATGCATTTAAAACCCTTCAAATTGTTCACAGCTCTGACCTCAGTTGCCTCCTCTGGGTTGGAGTGGGTACTGGCATAGCAAGAGGCTTGTGCAATGCTGGCAAAATTGCCTTTGGCTGGGAAAATGTCTGTGTCAGGACCCCAGTTAGGGATCCATTGGATTGCCAGCATCAGACCTTGCACATCCCTGGGAGATAGCGCTATGCGGAGGTAGCATTAACATTGGGAGCTGGCCTGACACTTTAGGAGAATATTTCCTGGCCCCACCGCCTCCAGAACTGCTTCTAAAGGGTTAGGATTCACCCCTGCCATCTGTCCAAATTTTATCTCCCCTGCTGTAATTTTAGCTTTATTTTGTTAAATTTTATCATGTTTGAGTGTGTTTATAAGTCTGACCATTTGGATTCATCTTCTAGTTCAGTAGCATAATGTGAAAGAATAATGGAAATGCAACTGACTAATGTGTGTGATGGCAAACAGCTTCATAAATTGAAAGAAAATAAGGTGGCCTTTCACTATCTGGAATGGCTTGATGCAAAGTCAATTTGCATGATTTGAAGATGTTTATATTTTCCATATTAAAGATAGAGTTATAGAATCATACAGCATGGAAACAGAACCTTCGATCCAACTAGGCCATGCCAACCATGTTCCCACACTAAACCAGTTCCACCTGCCTGCACTTGGCCCAGATCCCTCCAAACCTTTCCTATTCATGAACTTATCCAAATGTCTTTTAAACGTTGTAATTATACCTGCATCTACACTTCAGTGATTTTAAAACCAAGATGTTGCAGTAGGAGTTTCAGCCAGTATTTGACTTGATTTACACCACTAAGAATGAGTGAGTTATTTTGTTCTGAAATTGGGCTTCCACTGATTTTTCCTAAACTTACAATAGTGGCTACACTTCAACAGTATTTCATGAGCTGCAAAGGTCAAGGTGCAATATGGGATTGGGCCATGTGACAGTTTTATTGTTAAAATGTAATTTCTTTATTAGCAAATTGAGTTGTAGAGTAAAATGTCACTTTCATAAAAGGCATACACTATTCAACCTGTGCAGTGGGAATTCCTTAAATTATTTTTTTTCTTTCACGGTACAAAATAAAAACAGTTTTTATCTCTCTTTATAGTCATGTTAGGCATGTAGTTTTAATGATAGAAGAATATATTTACTAATCGACCTGATGAAATTTTGAAGGCGGCATATATTCTACATATATAGTGATTTCAGATTTCCATATTTATTGAATTTTTTTTGTATAATGCACCTACTATCACACCTTCTTTGGACTCTGGAACAGTCCCTAAATATTGGAGAGTAGCAAATGTAACTCTACTATTTAAGAAGGAAGATAGAGAGAAAACAGGATTATAGACCAGTGAGTCTTATGTTAGGAGTGGGGAGGATGCTAGAGTCCTGGAATTTATAGTAGGGCACTTAGAAAACAGTGGTAGAATCAGACACAGTCAGCAGGGATTTACAACAGGGGAATCATGCTTGTGAAATCTGCTGGAATTCTTTGACAATGTAACTAGTAGAGTTGATCAGGAGAGCCAGTGGATGTGGTTTATTTGGACTTTCAGAAGGTTTTTGCAAAGAACCACACAAGAGATTAATTTGTAACAGTTAAAGCAAAAGAGATTGGAGGTAGTGTATTAAGATGGATAGAAAATTGATTAGCAGGCAGGAAACAGAGTAGGAATAAATGGGTCTTTTACTGAATGGCAGGCAGTGACTGCAGGGATCAGTACTAGGACCCCAGCATTAAAAATACCTGTTAATGATTTAGATGAGGGAACTAAACATAATATCTCAAAATGCGCAGATGACACAAAGCTGTGTGGAAAGGTGAGCTGTGAGGAGTATGCAGAAATGGACAGACTGAGTGAGTGGCTGTATCCATGACAGATATAGTATAATGTGGATAAATGTGAGGTTATCCACTTTGGTAGCAAAAATAGGGAGGCAGATTATTATTTGAATGGCTGTAAATTGAGAGAGGAGAATGTTGAATGGGACCTGGTACCTATCCTTGTGCACCGTAAACTAAAAGTAGGCACGTAGTTGAAGTAGGCTGTCAAGAAAGCAAACTGTATGTTGGCCTTCATAGCAAGAAGATTCAACTATGGGAGCAGAGATGTCTTAGGGCAGTGATGAACCACACCTGGAATATTGAGTGCATTTTAGTCTCCTTATCTGAGGAAGGATATTCTTGTTACAGGGAGAGTGCAGCAAAGGTTTACCAAATTCATTCCTGAGATGGCAGGGCTGAGGTATGAGAAGCAATTGATTCAGTTCAGATTGTATTCATTGGAGTTTAGAGGAATGAGGATGGATCTCATAGAAACCTATAAAACTCTATAACAGGACTGGACAGGTTAGATGCAGCAGGGATGTTTCCAATGGTCAGGGAGTCCAGAACATGGTTTAAGGATACAGGGTAAACCTTTTTAGGACTGAGATTAAGAGAGAGCTTTTCACCCAGAGAGTGGTGAGCATGTGAAATTCACTGCCACATAAAGTGACTGAGGCCAAAACGTTTTGTGGTTTCAAGAAGCAGGTAAGTATAGCTCTTGTGACTAATGAGATCAAGGGATATGGGGGGGAAGGGCAGGATTAGGGTCTTGAATTCAATAATCAGCCATGATCCTATTGAATGGTGGAGCAAACCTGAGGGTTTGAATAGCCTGCTTCTGGTGCTGTTTACTATGTTTTAGTTTTCTGTGTCACCCCCCTCAGATGGTTCTTATGGTCAGGCATCCTTCCACAGAAACGCGTTGAGCTGAGGCAGCCTGAAGAAAACCAACTTTAAGTATCTTTACATCCTGCTATAATAGATCCTAATCAAGGATTTCTATTTTTTTTATTCACTTGTGGAAGATGGATGTTGCTGGCTGGGGCAATATTTGTTGCCATTCCTGGTTGCCTTTGAGAAGATTGTAGTGATCCGCCTTTTTGAACTGCTACAGTTAGACCCATAATGTCGTTAGAGAGTGAATCGCAGGATTTTGCCCCAGTGATACTGAAGGAACGGTAATATATTTCTAAGTCAAAATAGTGAGTGCTTTGGAGGGAACTTGCAGGTTATGGTGTTACAGGTACCTGAAGCTCTTGTCTTTCTAGATGGTAGTGGTTGAGGGTTTGGAAGGTGCTGTGTAAGGCACTTGGTGAATTTTTGCAGTGCATCTTGTAGGTAATATACACTGTTACTGCTGAGCATCAGTGGTGGAGGGAGTGGAAGATTGTGGATGTGGTGCTAATCAAGTAGGCTGATTTGTCCTGGATAGTGTCAAGCTTCTTGAGTGTTGGAGCTACACCCATCCAGGTGGAGAGTATTCCATCACAGTCCTAACTTGTGCCTTGTAGATGATGGACAGGCTTTGGCGAATCAGGAGCTAAGTTACTTGCTGCAGTGTTCCTAACCTCTGACCTGCTCTTATAGCCATTGTGTCTAAGTGGTGAGTCTAGTTGAGCATCTGGTTAATGGTAACTCAAAGGATGTTGATAGTGGGCGATTCAATGATGGTAACTCCATTGAACGTAAAGGGGCGGTGGTTAGATTGTCTGTTACTTGTGATGGCCATTGCCTGGCATTTGTGTGGTGTGAATATCACTTGCCACTTGTCAGCCTGAGCCTGGATATTGTCCAGACCTTGTTGCATTTGGACATGGACTGCTTCAGTCCCTGAGGAGTCATGAATGGTGCTGAACATTGTGCAATCATCAGTGAACATCCCTATTTCTGACCTTATGATGGAGGAAAGGTCATTGATGCAGCAGCTGAAGGTGGTATGGTATTTGACACTACTGTGAGGAACTCCTGTAGAAATGTCCTGGAACTGAGATGACTGACCTCCAACAACCTGCTTGGAGCACTGAGAAACAGCTGGGGAATGTTTGCAAGGTGCATTTTTTTTTTAAAAAAAGTCTGTAATTGGACCTTCCTTTTCACATTACAAAAGTAACTCCTTTTTAGAAAGTACTTTGTTGGCTGTAAAGCACTTTTTGACATCTCTGTAGTCATGATGTATTTTACATAATTGCAAATTATTTATTTGCATTTTGTTCATTCATGGGATAGCCAGACTAACATTTATTGCCCATTTCTAATTGCCCAATCACATTGCTGTAGTCTGGAGTCACATGTAAGCCACACCAGATAAGGACAGCAGTTTCCTCCCCAAAATCATTACTGAACTGGATTGATTTTTCCCCCTCAATTTACAAGTTAATTCCAGATTTATATTGAATTTAGATTCCATCATGTGTCATGGTGGGATCTGCAGTAAGGTTCCCAGAACATTATCTGGGTTTCTGGACTAATAGTCTGTTATTAATAACACTGGGCCATCAGCTCCCAAGCCAGACCATGTAAGGATATCAGTTTCCTTCCTTAAAGGACATTAGTGTACCAGATAAGTTTGCCCTGGAGATTTCCATAACATGTGCTGAATATACAAATGACCAAAAAGTGTGACATCAATAGCTCAAATTCTTTTTTCCAGCTGGTATACTCGGTACTGTATACCAGTTCACAACGAATAACAGACGAGATGTACAATTCTGTGAAATTTACAGCTGTGACGTCAGTAGACTTTCGTTGAATAGCTGGAGGAAATAAATAAAGATAGACAGTAGTTTCTGCTTGTAGCTATATAATCGCTATGGAGAATTAATTTTCCATCTGTTCATTTTGATACTCAGATGACTCAAGTCACCTGGAGTTGTTCAAGGCACTAGAAGGTTCCTGTTCTGGCTGGAAGCATTCAAAGAATTCCTACAATGTGGAAGCGGGCCATTCAGCCCATCGAGTCCACTTTCCAGACAGCATCCCATTACTCTTGACCCCACATTTCCCATGGCCAGTCCACCTAACCTGCACATCTTTGGATTGTGGGAAGAAACTGGAGCACCAGGAAACCCACGCAGACACAGGGAAAACATGCAAACTCCTCACAGTTGCCAAGGGTGGAATTGAACCTGGGTCCCTGGCACTGAGAAACAGTAGTGCTAAGCACTGAGTCACTATGCCACCCATTCCTTTCAACTGAGTGGACCCATTTTCTTCTCTTCACACCTTCCTTAACACCCAGTTTACATCTGTATTTTTCCTTTACCACCATTAGCACTGCACTTGTCTTTTACTCTGAGCACCCTTTTTTCTAGTCTGTTCTGGTCTCTCATCCACCTCTTCTGTCAACAACATTACAAAAACGCTAAGTTCCCATCCCTTTCGGTTCCAAAGAGACATTGGACTCAAAATGTGAACTGTTTTTCCCTCCACAGATGCTGCTAGAACTGCTAAGTTTCTCCAGCACTTTGTTTTATTTCAGATTTCTAGCATCCGCAGTATTTTGTTTCTACATGGTAGCATTACTTACTGGTTGTACTCTGCAACCTGGCAGCAACTCTTATAATGTCAAGTAAAATGAATACGCTGATCCACGAGTAAAGTCACTGACTCAGATTCTCCTCTGACAATAATGATGAGGCCAATGATGATGATCATAAAGTACCTCAGATAAGCTTCTATGAAGCTCCAGTGTAAAAGAGCACAAAGACTCACCCATGTTCAATATTCGCCAATCTTTTGTTCTGGTTTTGGCCAAATCACTCACCTTTTTGGTATAAACAGAAGCTTCACCACTTTTTGTTTCCATTTTTCACAGCTGTACAGGAGAAGAGCCCACAGTAACTTTTCCCAGTTTACTCTCCACAATGTTGCAACTGTTGATTTCATTTCTGTTGTAATCTCTTTAAAACTAAGTGAACTTCCGGTGCAAATTATGAATAAGCTCATTAGGCAGTGGGATGTTAGAAGCTGCTGCTTTTTCTTTAAAAGACAGCTGTTAGACCATGCCTGCCAAGGGTTCTGCTTGGAATTAAAAATGGAAATTAATTCTGGCAGTTTTGAAATCATTCTAATTGTAATAGTAATTTTAAGGAGGAATGGGGAGGATCGTTTTAGGGCTTTTAGCTCGTGACTGAAAGAATATCTTTGAGATTCAAATTATAGATTGCACATTACACCACATTGTTTATAGTAGGTGTGTATTTATGTAACATTAGCTGGATGCCAGGCTGTTAGAAACAAAGCTGTAGCACATTATTCAGTGCCTTATAAATTCTTTAAACAGTCAAGATAAAGTCAATAAATTTTAAATACAATGCCTATGTTTTATCTTTTTCATTTGAGCGCCAAATCATAAGCTTACAGGGAGCATAAGAACTGACTGTAAAAGTTTCTATAGCTACGTAAAGAGAAAAGAAAACTAATGTAGGACCTTTACAAGTTAAAAGTAGAACAATTTATATTAGAGAACAAAGAAATGACTGACAAACAAAATTCATACTTCACTTCTATCTTCACAAAGGGGTGCACAGATAACCCGAAGCACTAGAAATGATGGGGAACATGGAGTTTAATGTGAGGGAGAAGTTGAAGGAAATCTGTTTTAGTAGAGGAATAGTGTCAGAGAAATTGATGGGATTGAATGCTGATAAATCGCCAAGGGCTGATAATCTACATTGCAGAATACTTAAGGAAGTGGCCTTTGAAATAGTAGTCATCTTCCAAGGTTCTTTAGACTCCTACAGATCGGAGAGTAGCTAATGCAACCCCAATATTTAAAGAGGGAGGTAGAGAGAAAACAGGGGATTATAGACCAGTGAGTCTGATGTCAGGGAAGGGGAATATTCCAGTGTCCATGTTCAAGGATTTTATAGCAGAGTGCTTAGAAAACTGTGGTAGAATCAGAACACGGTCAGCATGGATTTACAAAAGGGAAATGATACTTGACAAATCTGCTGGAATTCTTCGAAGATGTAACTAGTAGAGTTGATCGGGGAGCCAAAAGATCTGGTTTATTTGGACTTTCAGAGGCTTTTGACAAAATACCACTGGAGGGATTAATGTGTAAAATTAAAGCACAAGGGATTGGGGTGTTGTCTAGTTCCTCCTTAAAACAAGTCAGACCACTCCAACCAGAATGTAATGAATGAATTTGCCCAGGTGTCCTACAATGCCGAAGCAGTCAAATCACTACGAACACAAGCCAATACCAATGCAAAACGCTCCCAACTTTATTAGGAAATAAGTTACAATAGATTTTACTACAAAACAATACAATCATTAATCCTATCTGGCCCCTTAAGCTTACAATACTTCCCAAGTCTCTTGTAGATTTACACCGTCACTCCCTTTCTCTGTTTCTGTGGGACTGCAAATCTGCTGTCTCCGCCTCCGCCTCCAGATGTCTAGTGGGTCCCTGCCTTTGGCCAGGCCGGTTTCCTCAGAGAGAGACTTGCCGGCGAATCCTGTTTTTATACCTTTTTTAGATGGTTTTGGCCAATCAGGGAGGCTCACTTAATAGTTTGAAACAGAGTCAATCATTTGGATGGCTTGTTACTATTTGTTTCTTTGGGTAGTCAGTGCCTTTCTGTCTGGACTTTCCTTTATTTGGGGGATAAGTTCTCAGGGGTGTGTCTGTCCAAAATAACTGTAGCCTCTTACATTATGGTAGTGTCATTATCATCTGGGTGCTGTATTTGCACCGTGATTTTTGTGTGGGTTTTGTGACTTCAGAGTTTTACTTGGTCAAAGTACCCAGCATCCCTTGCTGTTAGGCTAAGTTAGCAATCTGTCTGTGTTTTAGCAGCCAGGAGGCTGCTACAGGAAGTAGTGCATTATGATGGATGGAAAATTTATTAGCAGACAGGAAATAAAGTAGGAATAAATGGGTCCTTTTCTGAATGGCAGGTGTAGTGATTGCAATGAGGTCAGCCAAGTGGACCTCCATAGAATGAGTTCCCTGATTGGAGCCGTTAATCTGGTCCAATAAAGGAGCCCTGGCTGACAGATATAAACAGGAGTGTCAGAAGTTCTGTTCACTCTGAGAGCCCTCGTTGAGGGAGATGGATCAGTGTCAAGGACTCTCCACATGTATATAATGAGTGACTTGGTGATGAGATACCAGCCTCTCTGGAGTCATTTCAGCAAGCAGCTACTAATGGGGAAAAGCAGGGTTTGGTACTAGGACCCCAACAATTCACAAATATCTGTTAATGATTTAGGTGAGGGAACTAAATGTAATATCTCAAAATTCACACATGATTGAAAGCTGAATTTAAAGGTGAGCTGTGAGGAGAATGCAGAAATATTGCAGTGTGATTTAGACAGGCCGAGTGAGTGGGAACATGCATGGCAGATGTAGTATAATTTGGATAAACGAGGTTATCCACTTTGGTAGCAAAATTAGGAAGGCATGTTATTATTTGAATGGCTGTTATTTGAGAGAGGGGAATGTTCAACAAGACTTGGGTGTCCTTGGGCATGAGGTGCTGGAAGTAAGTGTGCAGATGCAGCAGGCAGTAAAGAAAGCAGTTTGTATCTTAGCCTTCGTAGCGAGATGATTGATGTAAAGGGACTAGATGTGTTGCTGCAATTATTTAGGGCATTGAGGCCACACCTGGATTTACTATTGTGATGAAGTCATAAGTAATTTATTGAAGATGAGGCTGAGTGAATGGGCAAAAATCTGGCAGATGAAGTTGTTCGGTTTACCAGAAGGAACAAAGAAAAGGAATATTTCTTAAACAGAGAATGACTGTGGAATTCAGAGGTGTAGTCGGGTTTAGGTGTAATAGTGTAAAAGCCACAAAATTAGTATGCAGGTATAATACTGAATCAAGATTAAAAGAATATTCTCCTTTATTAGAAAAGGAATTGAACAGTTAGTCAGTTATATAAGGCCTTGGTGCGATCACATGGAGTCATAGGGCCTGGAAGCAGCCCCTTGAGTCAACTCCTCCGTGCTGACTAGACATCCTTATCTGACCTAGCCCCATTTACCAGCATTTGGCCCAGATCCCTCTATTACCTTCCTATTCATATACCCATCCGGATGCCTTTTAAGCGTTGTAATGGTACCCACCTCCACTACTTCCTCTGGAAGTTTGTTCCATGCACACAGCACCTGCTGTGTGAAAAAGTTACCCTCAGGCCCTTTTTAAATATATTCCCTCTCACCTTAAACCTATGTTCTCTAGTTTTGGACTCCCCTATCCTGAGAAAAAGACTAAGTTCTTCACTCTATCCATACCCCTCATGACTTTATAAACTTCTGTAAGGTCACTCCTCAGCCTGCTAAGCTTCAGGGGGTAAAAAGCACCAACCTTTTCAGCTTCTCCCTAAAGCTCAAATCCCCCAGTCCCGGCAACATCCTTGGAAATCTTTTCTGCACCCTGTCAAGTTTAACAACGTCCTTCATGTAGCAGGGAGACCAGAATTTTACATAATATTCCGAAAGTGGCCTTACCACTGTCCTGTACAGCCATAACATGATGTTCCAACTCCTAAACTCAATGTTCTGATCAATGAAGGTAAGCATGTCAAACACTGCCTTCACCATTCTGTCTACCTGCAACTCCACTATCAAGGAACTGTACACCTGAACCCCTAGGTCTCTTTGTTCGGTAACACTCCCCAGTACTATTTACAGTTTTGGTTTGCTTGTTTTAAGGGAGTGTGTAAATACATTGCAGTCTGTTCAATAAAACCTTGTGAGATTGATACCTGGAATGAGCTGGTTGTCTTTTGAGGATAGGTTGGGCAGATTTAGTCTGTTTCCACTAGAGTGTAGAAGAGTGAAAGGTGACTTGATTGAAATGTAAAAACCCTGAATAGTCTTAACAAGATGATCCCTCTTCTGGATGAGTCCAGAACTAGGGTGCATTGTTTTAAAATTAGATCTCATCTTTAAAAAGCAGAAATGAGAATTATTTTCACTGAGACTCGAGCTCTGCCTCAACCAGCATTAGAAGTAATGTCATTGCATATTTTATGGTGGAGGTAGATACATTCTTGTTAGTCAGGAGAATCCAAAGTTTTGGGGATAAATGGGAATGTGAAAATCAAAACACAAACAGATCAGCCACAATTCCGCTGAATGGTGGGGCAGCCTTGATAGGTTGAGTGGCCTACTTATGTTCCTATTTCATTTGTTCGTATTAGGAAGCATCATTTACTAGAATAGAGTAACATTTGACTCCAAATTGCTGTAGTTCATAGAAATACAAGCATGAGTAGGCCATCAAGGCTGCTCTACCATTTGGTAAAATCGTTGCTGATATGATAATGAACTTAACTACAGTTGTCTTCCTGTGTTTTGAAAATTCAGATGCACTAGATCTGTGATTCTCCTTATTTCCACCTTGCCTGTTACATCATAAGAGAACTCTAATACATTTATCAGATGTGATTTCCCTTTCACAAAACCATGTTGACTCTGCCTGATTGTATCATCATTTTCTAAATGTTGAGTTAACTGCTAAGTTAAGTGTCACATGGCCCCTGTTATGCTCTGGACCTAGGTTCACCAGCTAAATCTTCCCCACCTTTGCTTTTACCAAACCATGTTTCAGAGTGCCGTTAAATTTGTGTGTGTGTGCATGTACTTTTACAATCAGCACTGTTTTTGTTGAACTTCTTTGCCACAATAAGCATCTATAATCTAATCCTCTTCATTTACACGACCATTATTATACTAGAAAATTACTTTTGACATTCCTATGAGATGTTTGTTTTAGATTTCAAATAAAACTTTGTTCAGGAACTCCTCTGATGATTAAGCAAGTGGGCATGAAATATGTATTCTGTTATGTTGGATTTCAAAATAAAGGCAGATGGATGTGGATGAACTCTGATCATTTTAATTGAAAACCCTCAAAGTCAATTTGGAACATTGAATTAAATACATCAGTTCCAAGAAAGCATGTGATTGCAGTAGAGTGCCTGAGAAAAACCCTGTAGTTTTAATGGATAAAATATTGTTGTGTTTGTGGCAGATGGAATAAGCACATTTAGGTAGAACTGTTTCTCTGAGCAGGAGAATCCAGTTCATTCAGGGGACCCAGTTATCTCAGCAGAAGTGATTTCATTTAAGTGGAGCTTCCAAGCCAGGAGAGTTTGGATAGAAATATTCAAGTTATTAGAACTTTGGAAGTTTAGGTCAGTAGAATTGTGGAAGATTCATGCCAGTGTACCTGGAAAGGAGTTCTAAAATTGTCTGTCCAGGCCAAAGAAAAGCAACTTGAAAGCATCAGTAAAAGTCTTAAAAGGCTAAGATAGACTGATATTTCTCTCATTGATTTTCTATGATAGATGATGTTGGAAAACAGTTCGAAACTTTTGTATGATGTTTGTGTTAAGATCTATTAACTGACTTCTATATTGTGTAGATTTGTTTATTTTGTGTTTTGTTGAAGAACATCTGCAGCTTCATGTGAATATCTTTTGAGATCAACCACCATGTTAAGCAACTAGAAAAATACATCTGGTCTATCAAGCCAGATTTCATTCTGCAAAATGTCTTATAGAGTGGTAGAATTGTACAGCATGGAAACAGACCATTCAATCTAATTTGCCTATGCCAATCAGATATCCTAAATTGATCTAATCCCATTTAGCAGCATTTGGTCCATATTCCCACTTGCCCAGTAACACCACCAGCTGGGATTGTGAAAAAGCTCATCTGGTGAGCTGTTGAACTCTATTATTCAGGAAGGTTTGAGTTTCAGTGCTAATAACTGATCTTGACCAGATTTTTTCTGAAACCCCTACAGGGGTCAAATTTATATATTTTACAGAATTCTTGAAACAAAAATCACAGGGGTCTGGAGAATGTAAATCTGGAGTGAACATTTAATGCAAGGATTGAGATTCAAAGTTGTAATTTCATCAAAACTTTCAGTTGTAAGCTAGTTGAGGTTCATTGACAGCTTAGCACAGTGTTTCCTCACGGTGCAGGATAAATAAAATCATTTCAACTGAATTCTGCTTCATGACACCTAATTGGGAATATTAACTCAATGTACCATGTTACAGAAAATAATTTAATAAAACAGAGCCATAAGATAACAATCTGCCACCTTTCTGTATACTCCACAGAGGTGACAGGGACAGACTTAAACAGATTCTGTGTTGCTGTCCACAGCGCTGCTCTTAATACTCGATTTAGACATGGTTATAGGCAGATCCCAGGGCCCGAGCCTAACGAGCATCCATGAACAGAGAATCAAGCATGGGACAGGGAGTGCAGTGCCTTCTCTGACTCTGCTTTGAAAGGCAGTGATGCATGCTCAGCCCAAAGCCAAGACCCATTCCAACAGGGCTGATTCTCCAGTTCCCCCATTTGATGCACAAGGGTGACTGTGTGCAATGCATGTCAAATCCATTGCTCTTATCTACTTGACCACTATCAAGATTCTGAAGCTGGTCAGCAATGTGGCCCAGGCCAAGGAGATGATCCACATCATCCACCTCTATCTCCAGCTCACCAATCAATGTCAGAAAGCTGCTGGAAAGACATCGCATAGTTCAAGCTGCTTTAGGTCCTACCAACATCCAAGCTGTGTTGTTGCCCCAGAAAGGTAAAAAAAAAAAGACAATCAAAAGAAAAGGACAGGAAAGAGCAGAGCTATGATTAGAGTTGCTGGAGCTGTAACTTGGGAGAGCCATAATCTGTGTTGGAGTGGCAGCTCCTCTGAAATTCTGGCTCCCATGTTGGTGCCCCCATGTATTTTGAACACTTGTTTCTATGAAGAATGGAAACATTGAGGATGGGAAGAGAGGAAAAAGTGGCAAAACCATCAGAAAATTATATACTAAGATGTGTGTGGCATTTACTGTTCTGTCATCGATTGTATATCTTAATTGTATAACTTTTAATTAATAACTTGTTATGTGTTTTGCAAAGGTCTGACATATGGTACCACTTATAAGATTAAGTTGTGATGTGTGCTGAAGATCACGAGGAGATCTATTCAAGAATCCCATTCATTGTGACTTCTGATGCAGTGTTGTGATGTAATTACAGAAATAGTAGCGCAAGTCTTCACTGAGGGAAATCAAGACTTAGATTGTCTCCTTGTGCAGTTTGTCTTTTTTCTTGTATCTCTATGCTCTGGAAATCCAGTTTCAGTCTTTCAAGATTTCTAAAATTTTACTTTACTGACTTTTTAATACTTGATTAAATCTTGGCTTCTGTCCTACACTCTTCAATCTCAATGATGTAGGTCTACTGGCAAAACTGTTAGTTATCCATCTCTCAATGTAAATATTCATTTTTCAGACTATAGTTTTAAGTTTGGCAAATTTGAAAGCTCTAGAATCAGGAGGGACAGTTTATTATTTTTTGCACTTCTTTTAGAAGTGGGTGGAGAGGTTATGTAAATGAAAGGAAATTAAATTCTCATTGCAGAACGTAAACTAGTCTTTGTTTAAAAAAACTATAGTGAGATTAAAACTGAATTCTTATCAGTAACTTGAAAAAGTAATGGCACATGAAACAGAAGAATACCTTCAGTAAATATTATTACTGTACTTGTGTTTGAGGAAATGTGTACGTATTTGGCATATTTTAGGCATAGTTGTTTCCTCTCTTGAGCTGTCAAAGACTCTTGTTTGAAGGGTACAGCAGTTAGTATTGGCAGGTTTTCAAACTTCAAGCATGGTATTGTGCATAATAGTGTGGTGGTAGATTATTGTAGGAAATAAACTCGGGAGTCTCGGATACAAAAAGGATCTGAAACATTGAGAAACATGTAATAGTACATTTCTTGAATTCCGGCATGATATGTTTTACATTTGAATAAATCAAAATATCTGTACTGCGGATTCCTAGGAGGCAGATTGTCTGGTATTCCTGGTCGGTCTTACCATCCCTATCTTGCAGATGCTGTCCTTATCTCTCCTCCAGAACCTGCATGTTATTATTGTTATTAATCTTGTAGCCTTATGAGGCCATCCCCATGTTGTTGAGTAGCTCAGAGTGCAGAGGTTATTAAGCCTTCAGGCTGCTAATGAGGACTCAGAGGTTACTATCATTTCCAACTATGCATGTGCTTAGGAGATAGTAGGAACTGCAGATGCTGGAGAATCTGAGATAACAAGGTGTAGAGCTGGATGAACACAGGCCAAGCAGCATCATAGGAGCAGGAAGGCTGACGTTTCAGGCCTACACCCTTCTTCAGAAATGGGGGAGGGGAAGGGGGTTCTGAAATAAATAGGGAGAGAGGGGGAGGCGGATAGAGGAGAAGATAGGTGGAGAGGAGACAGACCGGTCAAAGAGACGGGGATGGAGCCAGTAAAGGTGAGTGTAGGTGGGGAGGTAGGGAGGAGATAGGTTGCATCCCCGCCTCTTTGACCTGTCTGTATCCCCTCCACCTGTCATCTCCTCTATCCATCTTCTATCCGCCAACCCCCTTCCCCTCCCCCATTTCTGAAGAAGGGTGTAGGCCCGAAACGTTAGCCTTCCTGCTCTTCTGATGCTGCTTGGCCTGTTGTGTTCATCCAGCTCTACACCTTGTTATCTCTTATGCATGTGCTTAGCTGCCTGCCTAAGAGTTGGCTACATCAGCATTTTAACTGTGGTTTCAATTTAACTTTGAACTTTTTCTTAATGCAAGAAACTGGGAATAAATTAACTGTTTAAATGAACTGTTCTTACTAACCAAACAGTGGGGCAATGGATTACATTGTGACATTGTATATTCCTGTTAGTTGCTACCTGTCAAAGCTTTACTGTTAGATGGATGTATTGTAAAGCAGCAACAGCATTTCAGAACTGCCTGTCACCAATCTGTATTCTGATGTTTTCAAATATACCATTCTTTTTCTCAGGATAAATTGCAGTTTAGTCAAAGTTTCTATTGCAAAATTCAGTTAGGGTTAAGATGGAACAGAAAACTTCTCTATATTTTAAAGGACTTGCAGATTGGTATTTGTACAGTTTGTATAATTTGATATAGATGATATTATTATGTAAACACTTTTGTCCAATCATCAAAAACATTGCAAAATTCACAGGAGAGTTGTCAAATAACTTGAGGAAATTATTAGGATTTTAAGCCAAATGTGATTTTTCTTTTCAGACTATTGAGTTTTCTGCAATATTACGAAGTGCTGTCCCCTGGTATTTGGTTTAGTTAATGGTCATTGGTCTAATATTTCTAATCAATAATCATAAACATTGGATGGAATTTTCCTATTTTCAATTGAAGTGTTTTGTTGAGTGAGATTTATGGTGTCAGTCCACAATGGTGAGGAGTGATATTTCTCATACAATTCTTCTGCCTTATTAATAATGCAATTGGGTTCTTGGGTGCCTTTCTTGGGAATTGCATGGCAGGAGAGCTTGCATTGCTTTCCAGTGCTCATACTTAAAAACCAACTGCACATCACTTCAAATGCTGCAAGCCAGAAACTGGCCCTCACACTCACTCTGGTTTTCAAAGACATGATCCAGAGTAACGGAGAACTTTTCCAGCTTTATGGACAGGGGCATTGGTGGGAGGGATGGTGGAGAGGAGGGTCAACCTATTTCCTGCAGACTGCCACATAAGGCCTTGCTACCAGACCGAGCCAGGTCAGTGCTGTGCCCTGGGTAAAGCAGAACATCCAGCAATGCAGGAAAAAGGCCAGTAATCTTCTGCACTCTGCAAGGGTAAGTGCTACCATCTTGTCTCTGCCTCATCACACTCACAGCGCCACCACTCATGCTAACTTTGCCACTGCACACACATCTCATCAAGGCTCATGGACTACACCTCTCACTACAGCATGCATCAGGTCCGCTTGGTAGGCCTCCACATTATCCTCCTAAACTACTGACGTTTTCTGTTCTCTGCACTTCCTATTCACTCAACAAGGATACCACATCACCTCTCCTGCTCTGGAATCAACATTAATGCTTTTTCATCCCCTTACACAATACCCAACCCTTCACTTTGTCTCAATTTAGTCCCATGCCCAGACTGGAATTGGACAAACATCTCGATTGACTAGTCAGGAATAGGGTACCACCACATAGTCCCCTTTTACCCATTAAGAATTATTTCCTTTTGAGAATCATAAATGGCCGTTTGCTTGAAGCACACATAGTGCTGGCACATGCTGCAAGGTGTGACATTAACATAACATGGTGCAACACAGCAATATGTCCTCCTCCTGTACTGTTCAATGCTCCCCACCATGTCAGGCTGCCTGCCTCTCCCTCTGCACTATAAAGCAATGCAACACACAGAGGCTGGTAGCCTATCACTGAAAACTGAAGACCCTGCGCTCTAAGAAAGCAATGTGAAGTAGATAAAGGCTGGCAGCATCTAAGTTAGTACAAAAAGAGTGAGCATTAAGAAAGCAAGCGAAGAGCAGAAAGAAGCATCCTGATCAGATGCATAAGATGGGTGTGTAACCCTGTGCACAAAGCAACCTGGTAGAAGCATGCAACTTGTAGTTGTCCCTGAGCTGGAGAGTAAAGTGTTGAAGGTGGAAGTGGTGTGTGAGTTGGTCTAACAGTGAGCTTGACGATGTACTGAAGCTGGTGGTTTACTGGTGCTGACTTGAGTTGATGAAGCATTGAGGAAGTTGGTCACCATGGAGCACATTCCTCTGAAGAAGCACTTGGATAATTGCCAAGACAAGTATTCAGTGAGCTGTAGTTGCCAGGTACAAAAACAAAGTTGCTGGAAAAGCTCAGCAGGTCTGGCAGCATCTGTGAAGGGAAAAACAGAGTTAACGTTTCGGGTCCGGTGACCCTTCCTCAAA
>NC_063357.1:22399599-22419591 GCF_021869965.1 Rhincodon typus | reverse complement strand
GGGTCTAGGCCCGAAACGTCAGCCTTCCTGCTCCTCTGATGCTGCTTGGCCTGCTGTGTTCATCCAGCTCTACACCTTGTTTCCTCATTTCTTCCTTTTTTCAGTACTCATCCCCCTCTCATCAACCAGTGACACCTGCATTTGGATGTATGTAGTAAAATGCGATTTGATCTGAAGAATGCCGTTGCTGATAACTTCCATTCTTAGTGGATAAATAAAATAATTCTTTCAGCTCTAACTTGTATGTTCTAGAAAGTTTGTTATTCTCATAATCATTTAATTGTCTTTGTTTTAAATGAAGTAGCATTCTCTTTGAAATGGCTGAGGTTTAGTTACTAGTGCTTCTTAATGATGTAGACGAGTTGTTTAATGTCAAGATTCAGCTATTACTTTCTTATTAATAACGTGATGCTTGTAACTCATTTGTCAAAGCATTGGTGCTGTACCACAGTACACTATGCTGCTGGTTAAAATTACTACTTTTATTTATCATGCATAACACACTATTGACGAAAACTAGCAATTAATTGTGTTGCACAGTTGCTGCAAGGAAAGATTGCGGATTGTTTTAAGGTTAGAGACTAACCCACAGCAAGTGCTGTGAAATACAATACAATACAATACTGTAATTAATTGAACACTTCAGTTTGATTGCACAATTAGCGTTCAACAGCTGAGCCTGTTATACATGAATGGCTTTATTTTGAAACCTATGGATGACTAGATTGCACGAGGGAATAAATATGATGCAAATTACATTGAAAAAAGTAAAGTTGGAATTAGAAAAACAATGAAACAGATGTTGGCCATTCAGCCCCTCGAGCCTGTTCCGACATTCAATGAAATTATGGCTGATCTGTGGCCCAACTCCATATATCTGCCTTTGGCCCATATCCCTAAATACGTTTGCTTAACAAAGATTTATGTACCTCCAGACTCAAAATTAACAACTGATTCAGCATCCATTGCCATTTGTGGAAGGTAATTCCAAAAACCTACCAAGCAGTGTGTGTAGAAGTGCTTCCTAACATTTCTCCTGAATGGTCTGGACCTAATTCTCAAACTATGCCCTCTATTTCTAGAATCCCCAACCAGTGGAAATAGTTTATCCTTATCTACCTTGTCTTTTCTTGTTAATATCTTGAAGACTTTGATCAGATCAACTGTCAAACTTTAAAATTCTCAAAAAACAGGCCTAATTTATATAATTTCTCCTCATAACGTAATAGCTGAAGTCTGGCATCATTCCTCTAAACTTAAATTGTACTCCGACCAAGGCCAGTATATCCTTCCTAAAGTATGGTGCTCAGATTTGTTCATGATATTCCAAGTGGGGGTCTAACCTGAGAAGAAATGGAAATCTAAAAAAAGGTTTGTTTTAAATTTTGGGGTGAAGATTTTTATTCAGATGTTGGACTGCATTCCTTGGAAGTTAATAACTGCATCTTTCTGGCATTTACTGTTTTATTTTCAGCATTGTTCATTTGATTTTATCTCCAGCTTGTGATTTTACTTTTATCTCCAGCATTGTTACTTTGTTAATTGACTAACATATAAGAAGTCAAAAAGAACATAAAAAATAAGGGCAGAAGTGGGCCATTTGATCCTTTGAGCCATCCTCATTATTTCGTAAGACCATGGCTTATCCAATTGTGGCTTTAATTCCATGTAACTGTCTACTCTCCATAACTTTCGACTCCCCTCTAAATCAAAAATTTGATTCGTCCTTGAATATATTCAGTGACACTGCCTCCACTGCTCTCTGTGGAAGAGAACAAAGACAAGCAGTTCTCTGAGAGAAGAAATTTCTCATTCAAATCTAAAATGGGAGACCCCTTTATTATGAAGATCTATTCATCGTTCTAGATTCCCCATGAGAGAAAGGTCCCTCTGGATCTGCTCAACTATAAGACGATCCCTTCATGCTATGAATCAATCTCGTGAACCTTGTCTAAATTGCCAGTGACACAAGTATATCCCCCTTTCAGTAAGGAGACCTGAACTGTAAGCAGTACTCCCACACATTCCTTGTACAGGTCTGATAAGATTTCTCTACTTTTGTATTTAATCCCTCATAATAAAGGCCAATGTTTTGTTTGTGTTCCTAATTACTTGCAAACGTGCTAATTTCTTGTGATACCTATGCAAGGACATTCAGATCCCTGTATACCACAAAATTCTGCAGACTCTCAATCTCTCTCCACTGTCTGGTACCATATCATCATTTTTTTTTTTCACTGTTGTTGAATCAAAATCCTGAAACTCCCTTCCTAACAGCACTGAATATAACAACCCGTTGTGGAATGCAGTGGTTCAAGAAGATGGCTCACCTCCATCCTCAAGAGTAATTAGAGATGGGCATTAAAAGCTGACCTAGCCAACAGTACCCATATCCTGTGAACAATTTTTTAAAAAATTCTGCTTCTGCAATTTTCCCATCAAAGTAGACAACCTCCAATTTTCCCACATTGTACTCCATCTACTAATTTCTTTTGTCAATTAAACTACATCCCTTTGCAGACTCTGCATCCTCCATACAACTTGGTTTCAGACTTAACTTCGTATCATAATCACATTCGGCTACAATACACTTCCTTCATCCAAATCATTAATATAGCTTGGAAATTGTTGAGGCCCCTGCATTGATCCCTGTGGCACCTTTAAAAAAAATTCATTTGTGTGTGTTGCAGGCTGGCCAGCATTTATTGCCTGTCCCAAGTTGTCCTTGAGAAGATGGTGGTGAGTTGCCTTCTTGAACCGTTGTATCCCACATGCTGTGGGTTGACCCACAATGCCCTTAAGGAGGGAATTCCAGGATTTTGACCCAGCGTGGTGTTCCCATGTATCTGCTGCCCTTGTCCATCTAGATGCAAGTGGTTGTGGAATTGGAAGGTGCTGTCTGAGGATGTTTGGTGAATTTTCTGCAGTGCATCTTGTAGATAGTACGCACTGCTGCTACCGAGCGTCAGTGGTGGAGGAAGTGAATGCTTGTGATTGGCTACCAAGTGCCTAACTGAAAATTATCCAGTTATCCTGACTTTGTTCCTTGTTAATTAGCCAATCTTTATCCAGGCTAATATTATTGGCTAATACCTCCAACACCTCGAGCTGTTATACTTCTGTAGTAACCATTTATGTAGCACCTTACTGAATGTTTTTTGGAAATTCAAAATACAAAATATCAACTTGTTCCCCTTCTCCTACTCTGCTTATTATGCCATCGAAGAACTCTCATAAAATTGTCAAACTTGATTTTCATTTCCTGAATCCTCATCAAGTTTCTTTCTCTGTTAGCTCTCCCACTGTAACATTTGGCCTTTTTTATATCAGTGTTTTTAACCTATTAATTAGTCTGATCAATTGTTCAAAGAATTCCTTCCTAATAGCTGCTTTGGTGTAAGTATCTAATTCTGAAATCTCATTTCATCCAGTGGGCCTGCATTCATGGCTTATTTCAGTGTCTCTTCTATAAGAAAATAACTTTTTAAAAATTTCTATGTTATTAATTGTTTATATTTCAACACCTTCTTACCTACCATTCTCGATTATAGAATTGGTGCTTATCGAAATCTTTCCAGCGGATAAGGCAGCAAAAAGAAAAAGCTAAAAGATTGTATCATTAGCCACAAAACACACTGGTTTGAATGGTCTATGCTGTCGGTTTTCCTGAAGTCTTTGAGGGATCCTGATTTGTGTGAAGTCTAAAATACTAAAATGTTGTTTCTTTCCCTAGGTAATTACTTGTTTTGGAATTTCTGTGAGCCTCTGCAGCTATGTTGGGTTTGCGGTCGTAGCTTTACTGGTTGAAATCAACTCCATCTTCCTGCACCTGAGGCAAATTCTTCTGATGGCCAACAGGAACAAAACCACTTGCTTTCGCATTAACAGCATCATCAATCTGGGAACCTATGTTATCTTCCGTATTACCACACTGGCCTGGATGACACGCTGGCTGGTTCTAAACCGCGACAACATCCCTCTAATAAACTACAGCATCGGGAGTGTAGGGATGGCCATAATGACTCTGATGAATATTGTGCTGTTTTGCCGACTGCTAAGAAGTGACTTTCTGAAATCTAGCCGGGAAGGGAAGAAGGAAAAGGAGAAGTAAAACTTGCAGCGGTGTTTCCTCCCCAGTACTGGTGCTGAGATTTCTGAAGGAGGAGCTGAACAAGGACCTTTCACTCCTTTGAATTTAATGGTCCCATTCACTTAGATGTAATTCTGGATAACCCAATGGGCTTAATTGTAAATATATTTTTAAAATTTGTCTCTAACATTTTCAAAAGTGTTTTTTTTAATCTAATGATGTTATAGGTAAAATGAAAATGATACAAAATTTTAAAATGGTTTTTTCCTACATGTTTTAAAGAAATGCAGTTAAATGTGCTACTAGATAAAATACCTTAATCTTACACTATCTCACTTTAAACTACATTGGGCAAGTTATTGAGCAATTTTAACTCTTAGTGTTTGTTGTTTAATTCTTGCAATGATTGTTATTACTCCCGAGAGGATTCATTCTAAGTTTGGTAAATTATAAAATAAATGCCTCTAATTAACAGTGACTTAGCTAGCCTCTCAAATATATTGATTTAAACATAAGCATGTCAAATTAATGAGCTGGGAAGTGAGACAGTAGCCCATCAAAAGTATTCTGAAAATAATGAATCATTTGATTACTTCTGCAAAGTGTGAGGTTTTGTTACTAAACATCTTCATTTTATATAGATGTTTGATGGGCATTACTAAATTTTATATATAGTAATGGCATGTTTCAAATAGCTATATAGGAATCCTGTGTGAGTGATGTAGGATACATTCTAAGCTGATACAATGAGGACATCTGAAAGTATATCATCTTGAATGTACACCACTTCAGAAGCTGTAATATATTTATAATATGTCAATACTTATTTACTCATATATACTTGTATATTTATAATGTCAATAACCACCTACACTGTTTTTGATTGCCTTTGTAATATTTGTTTGATTTTAAAACAATAACAGAGCTTGTAGTAATGATGTAATGTTACAGAAAATAGTCAGTTTTTACTTTAATGTGACAATTTTCTTGTGCACAACATTCATATATATTTCTTACAGGACTAAAATGTGACTCACTAGTTTTGAGATCAGTCCATGGGCTATTTTTAAAAATATTTTCCAAATTTACAATATGTAGAATGTAATCAAAAGAATGTTAAATCTGAAATATTTATTTTGAAGAATTTATGCCTATTAATCTGCAAGTAGTGTTATGGTAATGACAGGAACAGTCATTCCTGGTTAGACCAGATGAGTATCTCCTGACTGTAGTCTATGTTCTGTTTCAGCATCAAGTTTGTTCATCTGAAGGGAATGATGTTGACTTTCTGGATGTTGGGCACAGTTGTGACTGTTCTGAAGTCCAAAGATCTTGTTAGATCCACCTCTTCTCAACTTAGCGGACTCTCTTTGTTGATTAAAAAATATTGCACAAAATTCTCCATGAAACAAAAATCTATCTCCTGTAATATGATAATCTAAACATTGGGGATGAGTCTAAATCCTCTCAATAGGATCGAAACCTATCTATTTTAGATTTATGTTTTTGTGGCAACGTGGTAGCTTTGCACATTTTAAGGCTGAAATTAAAGTAGAAGGGAAAAAGAAACAGTTTGCAAGGTGTAAAGAATCCTCTATGTGAATTGAGTTACAGAAAATGCTGTCTCTTTAGTGCAGATCAAAATCCAGGTAGTTTGTAAACTTTGCAGGCAGTGACAGGTCCAGACCAAGGGATGGACGTGATGCTATATGGCTCCATGCTATGTCACTGTCACACCTACACTATGTATCAGCAGCTTGCACAGCAAACACACTGCATGTGCTTTAACCAAGTGAGGAGGAGAACTTGGTCAAGTCAAGGGGGACTATGGTTGCTCAGGGAGTGCCGACATAGTCAGTACTATAGGTTGAATCTAACCAGTGTTTTGAATAGAGGGAGAACTGTGAAAGCTATTCAGTGGTCTGTGTTCACAGGAGCTATTAAGATGGTTCTGGTGCTGATCAGAATGCTGTTTCTTAGTCTTCCTTACTGGATGCTTTCATTGGTTTGGAGGTGGTACAGATTTGCTGGTTCACAATTATAAAGGATCTCTGACTCATTCATTAAAAGTCACAATGTACAGCAACTGCTGAAGAAAAGATAAACTTGTCTTCTTCAGATTAAAATGGTTTTTC
Source organism: Rhincodon typus (assembly GCF_021869965.1). Lineage (NCBI taxonomy): Eukaryota > Metazoa > Chordata > Chondrichthyes > Orectolobiformes > Rhincodontidae > Rhincodon > Rhincodon typus. Next base: position 22,413,366 of record NC_063357.1, on the reverse strand, counting down.
CTGCAGAGAACAGAGCGAGCTTCTGAGCTGGTGGAGGTCAGGTGGTTTTTCTACTATCTTGTTCGCATCCTCAATCTGTTTGGCTCCCTGAGAACTAATCATAGTTGTGTTTTTTTTATTCATTCACCAGATGAGGGTGTCGCTGGCTGGGCAGCATTTATTGCCCATCCCTAATTGCCCAGAGGGCAGTTAATAATCAACCACATTGCTGTGGGTCTGGAGTCACACGTAGGCCGGACCAGGTAAGGATGGCAGTTTCCTTCCCTAAAGGGCATTAGTGAACCAGATGGGTTTTTCCCCCAACAATCGACAATGGATTCATGGTCATCATTAGGTTCTTAATTCCAGATATTTTGTTGAATTCAAATTCAAATTCCGCCATCTGCCATGGTGGGATTCGAACCCAGGTCCCCAGAACATTATCTGGGTCTATGGATTAACAGTCCAGCGATAATACCACTAGGTCATCACCTCCGCTAATTGTTGGCAGACAGAAGGCCTTTGTCATTGACAACTGGTCACTAGTCCAGAGATGAATTAGCTACTTGATGCAGGCTGAATTTCCAATTGTATTTTACAGTTCCAGCTCATCTGAAAACTATACCTCAGTTGTTGCTTGTTTAAGTCTCTGCGTAAATTTGAGCACCATACAATGAATGTCAGGTTACTTGCTTTCAAAAACACACAGTAATATCCTTTAGGGAAGGAAATCTGCCATCGTTACCTGATTTGGCCTACATGTGATGCCAGACCTACAGTGATATTGGTTGACACTAAAGTGCCCTCTGAAATGGCCTAGCAAGCCACTCAGTTCAAATGCAACAGGGATGGGTAATAAATGCTGTCCCTGTCAGTAATGCCTACATCCAATGAGCCTTTTTTAAAAAAAATCCTTCAGCAGTCCTTGGATTTTTTTTATTTTAAATTGTTTCTCAATTTGGTCCACAATTAAAACCACAGAAAAAAAGACAGAGACCGTCTATATAAAAGAACCAAGTAGGAAATTATACTTGAATTCGTGTTTTATTAAGCATACAATTGGTATACAGACAGCTTGTATTTGACTGTGATATAACAATTACATTGAACTCTTGTAAATAAATGGCCTGTGAGATGATTGAAATCTTAGTGAAAAAGTTAAGGCTTCTATTAATTTTTTGTGTCATCTTGTTATTTGTACCTCCTGTTTATATCTGTACCTAACACGTGCATAAAACTGTTCAATCCCAATAGATATTTCTAGCATATGTATATATGAAACTGAACTCCTTGTTGATTTTTATCACCTAATCAGCAGAATCTTCCTCTTCCAGTCACCAGTGTGCTAGTCAAAACACATAGCTCTTACAGAAGCTCAGTCCATTGCTTCTGTTACAAGGTTGAATCCCTGATGAAACTGAATTGGAATGTCAGTGAATATGCGTAGCATAAATGCTCCATCAGCATCTGGTGTAAAGGTACTTGGAATGATTCCATAGTGTCCTGGTGCAAGTTTACTACGGAGGTTTATGCTTCTCTGGGCCACGTAGGCTCCTGAATCCGAAACCGTTCTATGATGTGTAAAATGCTCTGCAGTTAGAACCATTTGTGGGTTGAAAGACTATTGGAACGAAAAAGAAACAAAAATTTGATTTCGACTTAAGTTGCTTTTTAATGGATGTTTTTGTGAAGATCACAAAATGGATTAGACAAACGTTATCCCAAGTACATCCACACAATGTTTTGTTTCTTTCTACTTTCTAACAAAAACAATGTATTCTTTAGATGGTGTCCAGATTGGAATATACCTGGCTTGATTATTGACAGCTAATAGATTGTGATCACCTTCTGTAAGATGAATAATTTTGTGTCATTTACTAATTTACATTCTCTTATGTTTGAGTAAAGAATGCTTAGCCTTACTAGAATGGCACACAGCAGCATCAATACCACATTTACAATTACATAGGCATAACAAAAGTAAGTATATTTTGCAAAGGAAACTAATCAGACTTTTTAAAATTGACACAGCATCTTAAAAAATAGCTCCAACAAGTCATATGGCTGGCCTTGTTGCTTCGCTGTCAGCCAAAAGACAAACAGACTGTTGTGTTATCTTGGCACCATCCATTAGGGGAGACATTTGGAATTTATTTAACCCTTGGACAACTAAATTGGTTCTCCCAAAGGTGTGAGAAATCAAAGCTTCTGAGAAAACAGGGTCTAAAAGGACACCATGGGAAATTCCAGAGTAATCGATTTTGCTTTGTAGAACAATGGTTTGTCAGAGTTAATGCAGCCGTCACCTTAAGATTTTGATCAATGTTAAACAGGCTGTGAGACACCACAAAAGGCAGAACTCCAAGAACAGCTTTAAGAGGTACCATCAGAGATAGTGTTCTCAACAGCAACAAAGAATCCAGCTAAAGGACTGTTGTATTTAACCAGGGTACCAAGTAGCACAACCTGCAGTGCCATAAATGTGAAATAAAGGAACATCACCTCCCTCCCAAAATCTGTTCTGCTCAGCCCATTTGTGGGTCATACCTCCAACTATTCAATTACAGGAACCATCACATATAATGAATTCTTAGCCAATAACAGTACCATGTTTTACTTAGTATCTTTCAGCTGTAGCTTTTAAGAAAATAACCCTTATCTTGTTTAAGATTAAAGCATTGTTGCTGGTTAGTTTTAAATTGTAACGCTCAGAACTAAAACTGGGACTAAATGAGCTGTGTGAATTTGCAGTCCATAGACCGTTCTACAGACACAACTGATCTTGCAATACCTTAATAATTATTCACTGCAAGTAATTGCGTGTGAAGGAGGTTACTGTGTCCTTTGAGACAGTAAGATGTTATATAGTTTGGTGTTTCCTTTTGGCCAAGGATTTGGAAAGAAAGCTACTTTCCAAACATTTTTTTTTTAATCCCCCTCAATCAACTAACTCATCTGAACAGAAAGTCATTGTTGAATAGATTTGCTAGTAATGTGCTTTCTTGACCATCTAAGAAATCTCAATTTACCTTGTAGATCTGTAATCCAATAGGATTCATTGAGATGCCAAGCTTCCTGTCCATCCTTCGATAATTCTGAATTAAAGATATCAGAACAGAACATGCCTCATCTACATGGTCGTCTTCGCTGCTTGAAAGAGTATCTGTAGTGTGACAGAGAGCACATGTCAGGAAACAGGCCATTCATTTGATGGAATAGATATTATTGGAATAATTGAAATTTCAGAGTATCAAAACAACAGGAACAAAAAGTTAAACAAAATATTTCAGTATGATGAAAAATAAAATTACAAGTAGGGAAATTTCTTGAACACCTGGTCACATTGAAGGCAGCCTGATCTTTGTAGATGGACAGCTTTACTACATTGGCAAAGTTGAAGGTCATGGTTCACACCTGCAGTTTCCCTTTTATCCACACCTGGCGCCGAGCTGTCGGATGAAATAAAGTTGCAACCTCCTGCACTAGTATATGTCCCATCAAGAGATTATGAAAGGGTATCATTCTATGACAGAGATCAATACATCTCTATAAAAGGCTTGCAGACAGACGTAATGACATAACTCATTGTCATCTTCTCTAGGATTGTTCTTATCACTACAAATGTTATAGCAAGTATTTGAAAATGTTTTGATTTGAATGATAACCAGATCATATTAATTCCCCATGCAGTGGTTAAGAAAAGACATAAGATCAATCTCCAGGACACTACTATGTGCAAACCAAAAGATAAATCAGAGGGGCATTAAAAATGGTTTATTTTGTCATTTACTCAGTTTTTATTTTCCAGATTTAAAAATATTGAAAAGGGCTGGCTGACAGTTAAGCATCATTCATTTGGGTCTTTTATTGCTTTCCAATTGCCATTGGAAGACAGTGTGTCATAAGAATGGACGTATTGGCTGAGTAATGGCTTGGGGGAGAATCATGTGTTGAAACCTTGAGGAACAGATTTACTCATTGCTGATCCCCTTGAGGAATAGACTTACACATTGCTGACTCCCTCTACAAAACTAGTGTGACTCAGTGGAGTCTTTGGCCATGACATAGCTTATTGTTAATTTTGGATCAAACTTGTTCACTTAATGAAAATACAGTGATATTTATAACTTGGGGTCAATCTGAAGCAGCAGTCTGACCCTTGACTGGCAGGTTGACATGTAGAATCAAACAACATAGAGACTTTTTGCCTGTCATACTTGCTCGAGCTTTGTGAAGGAGTTATGCATTTAGTCCCATTCACATGCTCATTCCCTAGAATCCTGCAAAAATTATTCCCATCAAGGTTTTATCCAATTCACTTCTGAAATTTCACATTGAATCTTCATTCTGAATCATCACAACTCATGAAAACAAGTTCTCATATCGTATGCTGTTTTTTGCCAATTATGTTAAATCTGTAACCTTTGGTTAGCAAACCCCTGGCATTGACACAGTTTATTTATTTACTCAATAAAAACCCATCGTGAGTTTGAATCTCTCAATCAACTATCTCCATGACCTTCTCTGCAGTAAGGAGAACAATTCCAGCTTCGCTAGTTTCTTCACATAATTAAAGCCATGCATCCCCATCATCTTCACAACTCAAAACGATAAGTAATTCTTTGCAAAGGTGAATTACAATTAATTACTCAATTGTTTTCACATAACTCTGATGCTTTCCCTTTTTCATTTAAAATAAATACTTCAGGTATTTCAGCCTGCAAACATTGTGTTTTGATCTGGGTAAGTTAAGGAAACTGAAAACATAATGTAAGTATTTGTAATTTCTAGTGTACAGATTACTGCAGCGAGATCATTGTTGGTCCCAGGATATGCAGTATCTACTGGATATACAGAAACCAATTATGTTTATGGGAAACAAAAAGAAAACATCAATGAAAAAACTGTGCTGAAAACACCTGGGCCTAGAAATTTGATTGCAACCCAAACAGAAGCATCCTGCATACGTTTGTCCCCTGCAGGAAAACATGCTGGATCTTAAAATATTTTTAAAAAATGTCATGCTGGCCATCACAGGCAGGGAATGCTATGGCCGTAGTGAATGGCAATATTGGGGAATAAAAGTTTGCAAGATTTCTCTCGTGCTGTCTTTTATTTCTCCTTCTATTGTACATGGCATGCAGGTACGAGTCATAACAAATTGCTTTCAACCACCAATCATATCTTCCTTTTAATTCTTTAACGTTAAAAACTGACATTCGTCCCTCTACTCCATTCAAGAACAAAAAATGCCCCTTTGCCACTTAAAGAATTGTCTTCCAGAAGATTCAGTGGTCTGTCTGTCACAAGCCCCTGCTGAGAAGCTCCAAAGCTCTACTGGATGTTGTATTTTTTTATATGTAGTAATGACATGACATGATATGGCATTATATAAAATATATATACATAAGAAAGAATAAGCCATTTAACTGTTTATGCTGTTTCTTTTTTATGACCTATGACAGCTTTTACAAGGTCTTCCTGATCAGAAAATGACAAGAGCTTGCTTTCTGATTTTCTGTGAAAATCATTCAACTATTCTGGAGCATGAGAAGGTGGGCATTGTGGCAGAAATGGAGATTTGCTCTGCGCACTTGCAAGAAGACTGACACTAATCAAATCCTTTCATCTTGCTCTGTTTCCTCACATTTTTTAAAATTCTCAAATTTCCTGGGTTGTTTTCTTTAAAACTTTCAATATTCCTCACACACTTGCTCCATCATCTGGCCCTTGTCAAAGATTCTTTACTTTCCTTCCTGAATTCATCTCTATTTCCTTTTACAGCATTCTAATTCCAGAAATGTTTTCATTCACCATTACAATGAATTGACAGTGTAGAAACAGGCCATTTGGTTCAACTGATCTGTCTTCTATTTTTGGTCTATTTCATCTTTTATCCACCCTCACCCCATCCACATAATCTTCAAGCACTTGTATTACTGCCATTTTATAGTTAATATTATCTCCCCACCCCTAACTTGCTTTTCACAGCTCCTGTTCTAATTGCTTCCTACAAAACCTGTGTAATCAAAACACAAGAGGCAAAGCACTGGCATAACCTGTCTTCACCCCACCCCAATCCATTTTTTCACACTTATTTCTGCAGTAACCTAACTAATTTCATCAACAACATTAATTCTGTGTGTCCATTAATTCTTCAAAGACTTCTTCACCCAAGTTGAAGAGCTCAAAGGCAGTGACAATTTGCAGAACATCTGAGAGGTACATCTCACAATTTTGAGAAGTGAAATATTTGCACAGGAGATTCTTTATTACCTGCTTCTGGGGCAATGATAGTGATGGGATACTGAGGATTGCAGCTATACTTCTTTATATTATTTCTGCATCCACCTGCATTAATTCCAGTCACCCACCGACCCTTTACCTCCTGCAAGCTTCCAGCATCTGTGAAGAGAAGAAAAATGCCAATAGTTCCTTCATTATGGCATTTTTGGCTCTGACAGCTGAATTGATTACACCATGTGAAAAAATGGTACTCTACTATATTGAGTGAAAAATAATTAATTCTTAACATAAACAGTTTGACGAAAAGGAAATTTCTCCAGCACAAAGTAAAGTAATTTTTGAAGGGCATGAAGGTGTAATAATTTTTAAAATACTCGACCAGTTCTGTGGGAAATAGTTGAGGGGTGGTGACAGAGGTTGTTTCCTTGCAAGTTCAGATTACATGAGAAGCCTTGTCAGGGTTTAAGTGTGAACAATAAGCTTATATTTTATCAAATAATGGATAAGCAAAAATTCTGTTTGTATTTTATTAAATTGCCTGTAAATTTCCTGAAAGTAAATGTTTCAAATGTATCTATACATTCAGATGTATCTATTTGAAATAAGTTTTCTGTTACCTATTAACTCAATCAACATCATGCCTTTGTTTAGAGTATCACTTCCACACATGGTCATACATCCTCACATTTACACTGCCCAGGAAGTACATATTCAAGTACAGGCCATTGATAAAGAATCTCAGTCAATACAGTGTGGAACTGGAGGAACACACCAGGTCAGGCAGCATCAGAGGAGCAGGAAAGTTGACATTTTGGGTTTATACCCATCATCAGGACTGGCCAGGATGAAGGTTGATGATGAAGTCCTGATGAGGGGTGTAAACCCAAAACGTCGACTTTCCTGCTCCTCTGATGCTGCATGACCTGCTGTGTTCCTCCAGCTCCAGCTGTTGATTTCTGACTCCAGCATCTGCAGCTCTTGCTATCTCCCATATAGAATCTCACGTGGTTCAGTTGGCACACGGCTCATGATTTTCCAATATCTGCTGGTTGGGGCTGCAGTTCCTCTTCACTGCTATGTGTTCAGAATATTTAAGTCTGCATGTATACTCAAAAAGCATAGCTTGGAAAAATAGCCTTTGCCATTTAGATAGATTTCAGATTTGTCAATAGGTGCATGAATGGCTACATGCAGATGTAGTAGTCAGTGATATCTAAATCTTGGCAAAAACAACAATTTGGTAAAACTATTTGCCACTGTTGCAACTGCCAGTGTTTGATTTTAACATATGTGTATGCATGTGCTGTGTGGATAAACAAAGTGTCAGGAACTATTCTAATTAAGTGTTGCATAGAAAAGCATTCAATTTGCCTGATATCCCCATAGGTGCCTGCAAGCAAACTCTGGTGTAAAGATGAAGTGCTGTAGTGTCTACACTCCATGCTCATCATGCCCTTCTTTTGAACCATACCCAGATAACAGACATGCCTTCATGACTGATCTGCTATCTGGCTTGTTCTGTTGATTACATGCCTCCCAAACCTCTCTGTGGCAGGTTGGTGCCTCCCCCTTCTCCTGATGCACTGATATATCTAGCAATGGGCACTGTAGTGGTTATGGGCAACAAAAGGTGTTTCTGAAGCATTGACTTCCATCAATATTGCAGTGATTTTTGATCCCTGCTGAAATAATGTGTGATCTGGCCTTGACCTCAAGATTTGCTCAATTCCGCTCCCCTTACAACACCTCCCCACCCCTCAGCTTCCCTCCCACCATCTCGGTGAATATCTTGATTTGGGCTTAACAGCCAAGAAGTACATTTTTTTCACTGTCCTTTTTAAATATGAATAGCAGTTCCCTCCACTCACAGAAAAGTAGTAATACCCTTTAATATAACTCATCATTACCTGCACCTCCATCACCATCAAAGTCAGGTCCCAGAGTCAAAATTGTAACAGTTGTAAACCTTTTACAGAAGTCATCGAACTTCATCCTATGAAATAAGATAGCACTTTGACAGTGGTGGCCAGAGGATCAACCAAGAAAATATACAGCTAAACTATAGTTATTAAATATTACAAAGCTGATAGAATGAGATGTCCTACCAGAATTCCCCATCATTCTTCTTTGTGAATCCAAATGCTTCCCTGGTCCAGATTGGAATTTGGTTCCATAGAGGAGAACTTTGTAGAAGGAAGAACCATCATGTTGACATTCATTTCTTTTAACAAGCATGCTGACTATCATATCCCTCTTTTCAGAAAAACAAAGTTATTCAGAATTTCAGGTTTGCAGACTTTCTAACACAAATATGGCAATACAGACCTGTCAAAAATATGGATACTTGAGGAGATTCTAAGGGTATGCTGTTCCAATAAAAAGAAGTCCCACATATTAAAAGAAAGAATTTAGTCTCTTCAAAGTACAGCCAGGTTACATGTTTTCTGGAATGTTTGGTACCTTCTCTGTCGATTCTTCTGTCGGGAATGTTAACTAGCTATGCCATTTGTCCCATTGTTATTTAGCTGGTGCTTTCTCTACAACCTACAGGAAGCTGTGACAGCCAGCAATTCTCTCTTGAGAGCTGAGGGCTGTTAGCTCTGGTGGATGGCAGGTAGCTCTGTGGCTTTGTCCAAATGCCCCCTTCTTTATACCCTTGATGACACATCAATATTTCTTACAATAGGACTGGTACTATGTTGTCAAAACCATCAGATTTGAATTTAATTGGTTTTTGATATCTAAGTGTCTGGTTCAAATTGATTGGTCAAATTCAAAACTTGTTGTCTTGGTAAAAAAAGAGTGCTGCTTGGCCTCCAACTGTACAGATTTTCAATACAAATATTTCGGGTGCTCTCTGTGTACTTTCAAGCTGCTGCTCACAGACATCCATTTTAAATCTCTAAGCACAGAAAAATCACATCAACATTTAAAGGGACCATGCAATGTTTTCCCCGCTTACAAACACCAAATTCTAACTGTAACCAATTTCACAACACTTACTTAAATCAGCGATAAAAAGTATTATTTGTAGATTCCTATTTAAAATGCATTGGAACCCACATTTATGAAGCTAAATGATACCAAATTCAAATAGCAAAGAGACCAAACTTGGCGTTATACTAATGATAATGTCTCCTGAATTTCTTCCTACAATCTCAAATGTTATTTTCCCTGTATGGGTGCTAATGGACCATAAGACCATAAGATAAAGGAACTGAGCCAGACCATTTAGCCCATTGAGTCTGCTCCACCATTCAGTCAACTATTGAGGTCTGGGGAAAATAAGTGTTTAAAAGTGTCAATGCCCCTGTGCAATGAGGGTAATTCAATTCTCATTTTGCTTCCATGATCAGTAATGTCATCTCAGCTACAAGTGCTCAATGGAAGGGTGACCATCCAACCTAATGCTACCGAAGGGGTTGAAGATCTGGTCAACTCTTGTCACCAATGCACAGAAGTAATATCCAGTCTTTGGAATGGTGTTGTGAAGAGCCACGATTGAGTTTAGATGAAAGATGTGGATTGGAGAATTTGGGGCTCATTCTTCAAAGGGGCCAACAAAAAAGGGCCTACTGTCGAGATATACATAAATACTTTAGAAAAATTGGTTTCCCAAGATTCCATCAAATCAGCCTTGATATTAGAATGAGATGGAGCCTTTTACAAGTATGAAATGTAAATTTCAGAGTGTAAAACATTATTTATCACACACAAATGTAGAAATTACATGTGATATTGGGGACTGATGGAGGAAAAATACTGGAGGCAATACTCAGAGTACTGTAGTCAAGTTCCGAAGTGGAAGAGGTGGTAGAGCTGAGAAATATTCAATAGTCTTCCTGGTTCATATCTTCTGACTGTCAAAAGGCTTGTCCAAACATCAAACAGAAGGAAAAAATTATTCTACAAGGCTGATATCAGAAGTTATGCCTATTGGTAGATATATATGTAGCAGCAAGTCCTTTCGGATTTCCTGAGTTCCAGAAATGTTCCAAAAACTGTAAGATAATTCTACAATTTTAAGGTAAGACAGTGCAAGACTGAATATGATTACATGCAAGTTAAAGCACTATATGTGAGTTAAATCATAGCAGATGGACTCAAGTCAGTTATAAACTGACTTCATAAGGCAATGCTGATGTGCCTCTGCCAATTTGAGAGCTAACCAATGTTAAGGTGAATACAGCCATCTAGTGGACAGAAATAAAACTGAAAGATTAAAAAAATGGGGCCAAATTTTCAGAGAGAGCAAGAACTGCAGATGCTGGAGTCAGAGACAACATAGTGTGGAGCTGGAGGAACTCAGCAGGCCGAGCAGCATCAGAGGAGCAGGAAAGTTGACGTTTCTCATCAGGACCCTTCAGAAATGGGGAGAGGGAAGGGAGCTGGGAAATAAATAGAGGAGGAGTGGGGCTGGGGAAGATAGGTGGGATGGTGATGGGTAAATGTAGGTAGGGAGTGGTGGAGATTGGTCAGTGAGATGGGTGGAGCAGATAGGTGGGAGAGAAGATGCTCCTCCAGTTTGCGGGTAGTGTCATTGTGTCACTGGAGGAGCTCCAATGACACTACCCGCAAACTGGAGGAGCAACGCCTCATATTGCACCTCGGCAGCCTACAGCCCAATGGCCGAAACATGAAATTCACAAGTTTTAAAATCTCCCACCCCCCAGCCTCATCCCATGTCCAACCCTCTCTCTCATCCCCGTCTCCTTGACCTAATACAACCTGTCCATCTTCTCTCCCACCTATCCGCCACACCCACCTCACTGACCAATTCCCACCACTGCCTACCTGCACTCACCTATCACCATCCCACCTACCTTCCCCAGCCCCACCCCTCCTCTCTCTATTTATTTCCCAGCTCCCCTCCCCCTCCCCATTTCTGAAGAAGGGTCCCAATCTGAAACGTCAACTTTCCTACTCCTCTGATGCTGCCTAGCCTGCCAAATGTTCAGACTGCTTTGGAAGCAGTGCTGAAGATAGATGGGCCTACAGTTCTGCATCCACTGCACCCCAGCCCAACCTCTGGGCCATTTTAATTCAGGGAAGATCAGAGGAATGGTGACTACCTCTCTGCAAAGAACAGGCAGACCATTGGTCCACTTAATGGACATATAAAAGCTTTCAGCATTTCCAAAGTGGCATGAGGACACCCACTCACTTTGATGGGGTTAAAGTACACCAAGAGATGGAGACGGTCTGTCGTTCTCCAACCTTCATCAACAGCTCTCATTCACAACAGCAGGTCGGCAGATCTTACAGTGCTGGAGGATCTCCTATTGTCCTGCCAATGGTCATCAAAAACTGAGTATCAGATGCCAATGCACCTGGTATCAGGATCATGAGCCACACTAAAAATTCAACCCAGCTTGTGTTTAAACAGGCCTGCTGATATAAAGCTTGGGGCATGGGCAAACTCTTGAGAGTTGTTTAAATTGTCTAAAAAAATTTCACACTAGAAAATCTTTAATTTACAGCAGAGCTTGTCACCTCTCAAAGTCCCATTGGATCTTTTAGTTTCCTTTTTAACCCTGTTTCCCTAATCCTCCTACAACTCCTTAGCACATTCTGTCACCTGTAAATTATGTTTTGTGGCATTTTTATATGGTAAGCATGGCACACAAATACAAATTATTGTTTTTCAAACTGTACAGCCTGGTGACTTAAAGGAATGGTGGTTTAATGCCACCAATTCCAATGCAATTCTGCACATTTGTTTCCCTAAATGTCTGCACACAGAGTGACATCGGTACTGGAAATATAAGGTTTTTCTATTTTGGAAACAAAAATATGAACAAATGTACAACGCAATGGAAAGTGCAAATCTGATAGGCCCAGATCTTCCAATGAGTTGCCCGGAAAGTTGACGTTTCCAATGGGCAATTACCATGTGCCTGGAACCCTTTGAGAAAGTCTCAAAATTGAGCTAAATTTGGAACTTTTGGAGAGTTCTGACTTACTTACCTTAATAGTTTGCCAGGGTAAATTTAGAGTGATTCAAACCTGCTGTAATTCCTGGATAACTGTAAAACTAACCCTGGCAAACAGCCAACCTTCACCTCCATGGATCCAGCCACAACTCCACCGGAACCTGAATCCTGAATTCAACCCACCTCCTACTCCCTACGGACCTGTCATCGCACTCAGCCTGATCCACAGCACCTTGCAACTGCCCCTCATGGACTCTGTCCACTTGACTCTCCACACCTAATTCTCCAACACACTTGCAGCCTCTGACTCCGCACCCTTACCAACACTCGTCCATGGGTTGGCTGACCCCCATCACCCCGATTTCCATGACCCTTCCCCCCACGAGTGGATACATCCTGACGGCTGCCAAATACCCCCAGCCCGACCAGAACCCTCACCCACTTACTTGGCAACCTATCAATCACCTCTATCCACCCTACTACCCCCACCCAACTGTTACTTCCTTCAACCACCTTACTTTCCACTCAGCAACCTAATTCCCATTCAACTGTCAGCCTACTCATTCCACCACCTGAAAACACAACTTGGCAAGCTTTCCCATGTTATAGCTCAATATAGTTACAGCAGTGCAGCATTGATGTCACTTACTCATCACTCCAGTCACCTGTCCATTCCATATTGTGGCCTGCTCCCCATGGATTGAGAATCCGAACAAGTGGCACCCTCCCTTTTGGAGTGGTTAGCTAAAGCAAAAAATATTTTTAAATGTATATCAGTACCTTACAATTCAAATCATTTATATCAACATCAATGATAGCTGGGAAGACACCAAAACACAAGAAGGGAAAATATTTGTCTAGAATTTAATTGCAGAAATGAACACGAACAAAAGAAACTCAGTGTTTCAAAAATGTTTTAGTATATATTCTGGCCAAGAGAAATGTTAAATATCTCCCAGAACTATTCAAAACAAGATTCCACTCAATTAATACCACCATCTCATTTGTTTCTGACCTTGCAACGTTCCATAATATATTGTCATAGAAATGCAAGTTGTTGTTCAATTGACGATCACAGTTGCCAATCTAATGAAAGTGTGTACGAAATATAGCTCACTTGAAAATTGCTTTGTGTTTTGCAAGGTTGTCACTGTAGTTGGCTCGGCTGTGTTAACACTAAAAGTTAAGAAACAGAATCCATCATTCAGTGTAAATACCCTGTGAGGGAAGAAGGCTGTGTGCAAAAACAGAAAGATGGGAGAGAGAAAGATACGATCACACACTTAAATAGCAAAGCTGACACGTGGGCCTCAACTATATGACATGGTCAATTTGTTTTCAATGTAGTGTAACAAATAGCTAGAAATTTATCCAGCAAAAGCGAACGATTAATGGATTATGCAGAATAAAGAGCAGTGGACAGATCCAAAATAATCAAAACCAGATGATGCGTAGCAGCACAATGCTCCAATGCCGCACAACAAGGGATCAGCTTCTAACTACTCAGAGATAGTAAGAACTGCCGATGCTGGAGTCAGAGATAACACAGTGTGGAGCTGGAGGAACACAGCAGGCCAGGCAGCATCAGAGGAGCAGGAAAGCTGACATT
>NC_063357.1:22359125-22399199 GCF_021869965.1 Rhincodon typus | reverse complement strand
CTTCTTCAGAAGAAGGGTCCTGACCCGAAACGTCAGCTTTCCTGCTCCTCTGATGCTGCCTGGCCCGCTGTGCTAAGAAGGGTCCTGACTCGAAACGTCAGCTTTCCTGCTCCTCTGATGCTGCCTGGCCTGCTGTGTTCCTCCAGCTCCACACTGTTATCAGCTTCTAACTACTGTCATCAGACAACTTGCTCATGTAAATTTTACAGAACACAAGCCAGACACTTGCTATTGTATTTAGGAAGGAGAGGTTAAGTCATGCAAGACATATCACAACATTCTAGATAATGGAGAGTTATGTTTTATATGATTATGAAGATTCAAGCACTAAAACTCCCATGTTTTCAAGTACAGAGAATTGAGGGCTATTTTGTCCTTGATGTACTGAACTCAGGAAAAAATGAGTGGAAAACATCACTGTATTCACGATTCACCAGTAATTGGTAGGATCAATGTGCTATGGCCATCCATAATGAGTGCCGAACTGATGACACAAATGTTAAATATCTCCCAGGACAATTCAAAGCAAGATTCCTCTCAATTAATACCACCAAGTCATTTGTTTCTGACCTTGCAAGTTCCATGCTATATTATCATAGAAATGCAAGTTGTTGTACAATTGATTACCACACTTGCCAATCTAATGAAAGTGACTGCATTTCAAAAATAAGTCGCTGATGAAGAAGTGCTTTAGGAAGTCCTGAAGAAGGGATCAGGTGCTATATGAATATAAGTTAATCTTGCTATGAAGAAGAAGGCCTCCTCTGTGTTTAATATTTACAGTGAGCAGAAATGATATTTAAAATTGATTACTTATTATCAAGAGCAACCGGACAAAACCATTCCTCTAGCCCTCTTGAAAACTTTCAGAGACCTTAATTCTTTAAACTAAAATATATTAATACATTTAAACAATTTGGGATAGCACCTATTTTGCTTCGTCATGATTTAGTAATGCCTCTGTGATTCTGTTATGGATGAGTAATAAATACCCCTATTAATTTGAGCTCACAGTACAGTAACTCCTGCTTATAATTCTTTTAAATCCTATGTGGTGTTTAACTATCTCGACTTGCGTCTTTCATCTATATTTCCTGCAAACACAAAGCCTGCTGCAACTGTCAGCAGCAAATGAAATTTGTTCTTATTGTGACGATTAATGATTACTTAATAAACTGTATTGCAGCCATCACCCTGTTCCCATTGTACTCAGATTGTGCCTTTCCCTGTGTTCTGGCTGCAATGTAGACACTCCACCTCCATCCAGCTCCTCTGGAATCCTTTGTCCACCACCTAATTTGTTTTCAGCAGTTTATAGCCTTCTCTGTCTCCACAGATTCTTCTGCAGTTTTCATTCCGTAGCCCCACAGCCCAATGCATGCCCAACCTGTGCATCTCCCTACATTCTAGTCCAAGCTAAGTCTTTGGGCAGTTATAAAACTCCAGTGTAGTTACCTTACCTGACCTGCTTCACTCTCTTCTATTGATGCCATATAAATTTTTTTGAGCGGCTGTTTGTAGCATTACTATTGCTCCACTAGTGTTCGATCTCTTCTTTTGGGTGGCGCTGAGATCATGGGAATCAAATGAAGCCAAGATGAAGAAGAAAAACAAAATATTTGAGGTAGATGGACAGGCAAGGGAATCAGAAAGAAAACATCATGGAATCACGTTGATAAATTGGGGATAGATAGCAATAAGGCAGAGAGGGAGAGAGAGCTAGATGCAGACAAAGATAAATGTCACTGCGGAAAGGAATGAGGAATTGGTACATGTCAGAAGAGATAAATATTAGGTATGAAATGAGAAAGAGATAAACTGAGAAGGGCAAGAGAGGAGAAGAATCTGTGGATCAGAGATGGATAAAATTCAATGGTACAAAATATCAGGAGAAAAAGACAAATAGATCAACAGGACATCACAACAGTGATACCTCGAAAGCTTCTTGCACTCACTCAGGACATGATAGACACTGTCAGGATTTGGAAGTACCGAATGAGAATCAGATAAAAAAAAATCACAGGATGAATGGATTTACTCAACAGCGACATCATAAGTTAATTATTAAGTATTTGTCTTACAAAAATATGCAGGTCTACATTATCGGAATGAGTGTCAACATATTCTTTGAAAAGACTGTGATGGTTGGGGATTGCAAGGGGACCTAACAAGGGGAGAATTTTTCAATAAGAAAATACTTTCTGTTCTAACAGTTTACCTTTCTTACTGCAGTGATGCTGTAAGCATGGCCAGCTACTAAGCCATCTTGCTTCCCACATCTTTCGACTTCCTGAATAACATTTAGATAGAGACAGCAGTAAGTCAAAAATGCTGCAAAAGAAATTACAGGAATTCAGCTATTGCTAATGGTGTTATGCTCAAATACCTAGCTTTGACCCTGACAGTTAAATATTCCAGGTTTGTACTGCCATAAAGGAGCTTCACCCAGTAGCCACTTGGGTCAAGAAAACACAAGTAAAAAATCTCAGAGTGTGTGCTGAAAATTTGTCAATAAGCTCAATGGAGGGTTGCCAGCAGTAGGAACTTCTTAAATTATAAGTATTGTTTGTTAGAACACATCTTAATAGAAATGCTGAAGTTAGTATCAAGTACAAACATAAGTGGAATAATTTTATGTTATTGTTTAACTCAGGTAAATTGGATTATGGATATAAAAATATGTCTCTTCATGGCAGTTTACTTGTAGATAATTGAAATGCTTCTTTAAGAATCAAAGACAGAGATTTCTCCAATTAGTTTAGCAGCGCGGAACTGAGCCATGCTCTAGGGAGGTTTCAGATTCATCCCCTAATCAAGGCTGAATTGGCTGATCTCAGATAGTGGAAAGGTATCAAACTGTGATTAGCCAGGTCAGTCATGGACTAAAGTTGGTGAGAGGAGAAACAACAGCATTCTGTAATCCTGATCACTATCTGCTATAAAATAAATATATATCACTAAATTGGTCCGGCTATGATGGTCTTCCAATTAAATAAATTGCTGACACTCACTTCCAAATCGCACATCTCAAATAGCCATGAGGAACAAAGTTTGGAAGTCATCCTACAATGACTTTTGATCTTCAGGAGAGATGGGGAGAAAACTATAGGGAGTAGGGAATAATCTTCAAAAAAGTGAGCTACAGACAAAAGCACTGGGCAACGCACTAAAAAAACTATAAGTAGAATCTATGAACAAGCGGATCTTAAAATTCTGGATAAGATTCCACAAACACAAAAGAAATAGAGAAGATGAAGCAGGACATCTTGGGGTTAACTGACTGAGAGACAACTGGCAAAGGATAAAGTAAAATTTGGACAAAAGAATGAAATGACGAATATTGAATTAGCTGCCCATTACACAACATGCCCAATTGTTATTCCATTAAATTCAATGAAGTGAATAAAATGGCAACTGACAAGATGTTTAATGAGTGAAAAATTTAACCATTCCATGTTACCTTAAAAATCTTTTCATTCTCACTGGAAAGTGGCTTCACCAGCATTAGGTGGTCTCCAAAGAACTAATTAACAATATTAAAAAGAATATCAATTTCAACTCCTCTCATCTTTTAAACTTCAGTTTTTATTTTATAAACATTGGTGTTTGTGTATTTAATACTTTCTTATTATTGAAGATGTTATGAACAAATCTATAATTGTTATGGAGATAATAGGAAACCTGAAGCTTTATTACAGGGAATTTTTTATCACAAAAACTATTGGAAGCAAAGAAAGATCATTTGTGAAATATTTCGTCATCAATTAACAATACATTCAAAAGTCAGCAGTTGTTTTTATTATCTACTCCTATTTACGAAGTGGAGATTATTTAAAAAGATGAAAAAATTAATACTGGAAAATTCCACAACTGAATTTCCTCCATTTCTTACAGCCAAGTGATTAAATGATTAAATGTGGAGGACATGAATTTGTTGGAATTGTGCAGCAGCAAAATGACAGGGACATAAGTGATACACAACAACTACACCAAACCTCCTAAATTAATTATGGAGGTTCAGACTGATTCAATATCACATGTCTGACCTTTCCTGTTCCACAGGCCATCAGAGCATTCTTCCTGGAAGCAGCAGAGAGATGGTTGTACAGCTCCTCATATCTATCTGCAAATTCTGAAAATCTGTAGATTTCACCAATACCCCCAGTAAGATCGGTCAGAGCATCCAGTGTCCACCCTCCTTCAATCGCTTTATAGGAACCATGCAACCTGCAGGTAAAACACAGAAAATGTTCGCAAATAAGAGACCAGCATAGTAACCAAATCCATATTTGGTTTGGAAAACACAAAGAGGTACAATACAAGACTGTACAGGAACAGGCCCTCTGCCCCACCAAGCCTGCGCTGATTCCTATTCCTTATATAGACTTACTATTTCTTGCCCATACGTGGTTTCTATCACTCAATTCACCTCCCGTTCACGTGTCTATCACGATACGCCTTAAACGTTGCTAACGTGCCTGCTTCTACCACCTCCACTAGCAGTGTGTTCCAGGCACCCATCACCCTCTGTGTGAAAGGCTTTCCCCACACTTCTCCCCTAAACTTTCACCTCTCATCTTGAGCCTGTGTTGTCTTGTAGTTGACTTTTTCACGTTGGGAAAAGGCCTCTGACTATCCATTTTACCTCAAAATTTTGTAGACCTCTATCAGGTCGCCCCTCAACCTCCGTGTTTCCAGTGAAAACGATCTGAGTTTATCTAAACTCATTTCACAACTGAAATTCTCCAGACCAGGCAGCATCCTAGTAAACATTTTCTGCACCATCGCCAAAGATTTACATCTTTCGGGTAGTTTGGTGACCAGAACTGCATGCAATGCTCCAAATGTAGCCTAACTAAAAATTTATATAGCTGTAATATAACTTGCCAACTTTTTATATTCGATGCCCCGTCCGATGAAGGCAAGCACGTTGTCTGCCTTCTGGACCACCTTATCCACCTATGTTGCCACTTCCAGGGCTCTGTAGACCTGCATGCCCGGATATCTCTGTGTGTTAATGCTCCTAAGGGTTCGGCCGTTACTTATATAATGCGCACCTGAATTTGTTTTTCCAAAATGCATCACCTCACATTTGTCCAGATTAAACTCCATCTGCCATTTCTCTGCTGAAATCTGCAATCTATCCATATCCCACTGAATCCTTTGACAATCCTCCTCACTATCTGCAACTCTGCCAATTTTGCTGTCATCTGCAATCTTACTAATCAGACCACTCGCCTACAGATCCTGCTTTTTAGTTTACTACCTAACTCCCTGAATTGTCATGGCAGGACCTTGTCACTCTACCTACCTATGTCATTTGTGCTAATATGGACAATGATTTCCATCTGTTTACCCTCTCACATGGGGATGGTGATGGTGTAGTAGCATTATCACTGGACTGTTAATCCAGAAACCCACAATATTCTGAGGACCCAGGGTTCAAATCCTGCCATGGAAGATGGTGGAATGTGAATTCAATTTTTAAAAAAATCTGGAATTAAGAGCCTACTAATGACTATGATTCCATTGTTGATTGTTGGGAAAACCCATCTGGTTCACTAGTGTCCTTTAGGGTAGGAAACCACCATCTTTACCTGGTCTGGCCTACATGTGACTCCAGACCCACAGTGATGTGATTGAGTCTTAACTACCCTCTGGGCTGGTTAGGATGGGCAATAAATGCTGGTCTAGCCAGCGATGCCCTCATCCCATGAATGAATAAAGAAAAGAATTCAGGTGTTTACGAATGCCCTTGGCAGGAATGCAATACACATTTTTCAGTTCACCATGGACACGGAGAGCCAGGGTACCAAAGCCATCAGACTTGCAACCATCGCTGTGTTCCTTCAAGAGCTAGGGGCCCTTGACTGCCCACATGTGGCACTCAGAGCTCCAAGGCATCATGCAGCCAGATTCCTCAACAGGAAGTAATCTCATTCCTTTGATATCCAAGTTGTTAGTGATTACAGACAGTAAATCCTGTCTGTGTGAGCCCACTATCCAGGGAGCTGTCACAACAATTACATTCTGGACAAGTCCCAGTTTCAAAACTTCCAGTTCGCCGGTTCTAGCCACCTCCTCTTTACCAGGGACGTGCAATTCCTTTACACGTCCATTCCCCAGCAGGAGGGTCTTAGGGCTCTCCGCTTCTTCCTGTAACAAAGATCTGAACCATCCCCACCCTCCTCTGCTTGGCCAAGCTTGTCCTCACCCTCAACAACTTCTCTTTTAACTCCTCCCATTTTCTTCAGGTAAGAGGGGTTGGCATGGGTACCTGCATGGGCCCTAGTTATGCCTGTCTGTTCATGGGGCATGTGGAACATTCCTTGTTCCAGTCCTATTCTGGCCCCCACCCATAACTCTTTCTCCAGTACATCGATGTTGCTTCCCTCTCTCGTCTGGAATTGGAAAACGTCATCAATTTCGCCTCCAATTTCCACCCTGCCCTCACTTTCACCTGGTCTATCTCTGACTCCTCCCTTCTCTCCCTCGACATTTCTGTTTCCATTTCTGGGGATTGACTGGCCACTAATATCCACTACAAACCCACTGACTCCCACAGCTACCTGGACTATACATCCTCACACCCCACTTCCTGTAAAGACTCCATCCCATTCTCTCAGTTCCTCTGTCTCCGTCGCATATGTTCAGATGAGGCCAACTTTGACAAGGGAGCCTCCAAAATGTCCACGATCTTCCTCAACCAAGGATTTCCCAGTTGCGTTGTCGACAGGGCCCTCAACCAGGTCCAACCCATCTCCCGCACTTCCACCCTCACCCCATCTCTTCCCTCCTGCAAAAGTGATAGGGTTCCCCTTATCCTTACCTACTATCCCACCAGCATCCACATCCAGAAGATCATCAGATGCCATTTCCGCTACCTCCAGCGAGATGCCACCACCAAACACATATTCCCCTCCCCTCCCTTGTCTGCCTTCTGCAGGGACTGTTACTTCCGCGACACCCACCTGGTCCACACTTCCTTCACCCCCAACACCCCCCACAGCCCTACAGCACCTTCCCCTGTAACTGGCGAAGGTGCAACACCTGCCCATTTACCTCCTCCCTCCCCAGTATCCAGGGGCCCAAACATACCTTCCAGGTGAAGCAACACTTCACCCGCACTTCCTGCTCACAATGTGGTCTCCTCTACAGTGGGGAAACGAAGTGTAGACTTGGTAACCGCTTTGCAGAACATCTGCTCACAAAAAAGACTCTGAACTACCTGTTGCCTGCCACTTCAATGCACCATCCTGCACCCTGGCCAACATCTCTGTCTCAGGCTTGCTGCAGTGTTCCAGCAAAGCCCAACGCAAACTGGAGGAACAATACTTCATTTTCCGTTTGGGGACCCTGCAGCCCTCCGGACTTAATATTGAGTTCAATAGTTCAATAATTTTAGGGCTTAAACTCTCCCATGTCCCAGACCCCTACCCCACACACCAGGCCTTGTTACCACATAGCCTGCCACTACACACCCACTGTTGTTAGTCATTAACAGTCCCCATTAAGAACTATTCACCCTCCCAGCCTGATCATTAGCAACTCCTTTGTCTGTCCAACTGTCTTTCTTTCTCTTTGGGCCCTATCCCATCGTTTACTCCCTACTCCACCCACCTCCCTATTTTCTGCATATAAACTGATGTTTTCCCAGCCACCATCAGTTCTGAGGAAGGGTCACCAGACCCGAAACATTAACTCTGTCTTTTCCTTCACAGATGCTGCCAGACCTGCTGGGCTTTTCCAGCAACTTTGTTTTTGTGTCTACAAATAATTGGTCTCCATTCCATCATCTCCAGGGCTGGCTTGTGGGTAACAAGAGGTATCCCCAGAAGCACAGCTAATGTCCCCAGTGTTCAATCTTCAGCTAGACATCAAACAGTGTTACAATACTGCCCATAGATCCACCATGACCATCACTGAACATAAAATTGGCTTTCTGAAGATTTTCTGTTGCTTGGACGAGTATTCTGGGACAGAGTTTCCAGAATGGTGATTTTTGCTGTACATCACTATATCATAATACATTTGGAACAGATATGTTTAAAAACACTGAAACACAATATTTACAATGAATTGTTTAAATGCACTTACTTTGCAAATGCCTTTTCAAAAAGTGATGGCCAAAATTCATTGTCAGCTTCTGATCTGGCATAAATAAGTTGTCCATTTCTTGTTGGCAAATAATCATCCACCAAAATTTCTACCCATTTCCCAAATTGCCAGAATCGGAAGCGAAAGATTCCATAGTATGGATCTTTCCCAGTGATATACTGGCCTGTAAGGATTAGAATATATTTGTTAGACAATCCCCTACTATTTTGGAAATCAATGTTTCATAATATATTAGGTCATCTACTGTGAGATTAAAATGAGTTGATTTAATTTGATTTACTGTTGTCACATGTACCAAGATACGGTGAAAGGTATTGTTTTACTTGTTATACAGGCAGATCACACCATACAACGTGCATCAGGTTGCAAAACACAGTGCACTCGAAACGTCAACTTTCCTGTTCCTCTAATGCTACCTGGCCTGCTGTGTTCCTCCAGCTCCACACTGTGTTATGCAGAATACAATGGTATAGCCACAGAGAAGGTGCAGAGAGAGAGAGAACAACATTAACACTTGAGACGTCTACTCAAAGGTCTGATAATAGCGGGGAAGAAGCTGTTCTTAAATCTGTAAGTGTACTCAAATTTTTTTATCTTCTGCCCAATGAAAGAGGGTGGAAGAGAGTATAAGCAGGATGGGAGGGGTCTTTGATTATGATGGTTGCTTTCCCGAGGCAGCAGGAAGTATAAATGGAGTCCGTGGATAGATGGCTTGTTTGCGTGATAGACTGTGCTGTATTCATGACTCTGTAGTTCTTTGCAATCTTGAGAAGAGCAGTTGCCGAACTATGCTGTGATGCATTTAAATAGGATGCTTTCTATGGTCCATCTGTAAAAATTGGTAAGAGTCCTTGTAGACATGCCTACTTTCCTTAGCCTCCTGAGGAAGTAGAGATGTTGTTGTGCTTTCTTAACTGTCGTGTCGACATGGGTGAACCAGGACAGATTGTTGGTAATCATCACTCCCAGGAACTTAACATTCTCGACCATCTCCATCTCAGCACCATTGATGCAGACAGAGGTGTTCCCTTCACTCTGCTTCCTGAAGTCAATGACTAGCTCCTTCATTTTGCTAACTTTGATGGTGAGATTGTTGTCTTTACACCATGCAACTAAGCATGAAATCCTTTTCCTGTACTCTGTCTCATTGTTATTTGAGATGCAACCTACACCAGTGGTGTTGTCAGCAAACTTGTAAATGGAGTAGGGGCGGAATTTGGCCACACACTCTTGAGTGTATAAGGCATTTAGTAGGAGGTTGAGCACCCAGCCTTCTGGGGTACTGAGGTTGAGGAGTGTCATAGAGGAGCTGTTGTCACCTATTCTTTCTTAATTCACCCTATTGGTCAGGAAGTTGAGGATCCAGTTACAGAGGGTGTAGCTAAGATGTAGGTCTCATACTTTGGAGACCAGTTTGTTTGGAATTATGGTGTGGAAGAAGGTAGAGTTGTAGTCAATAAGTAGGAGCCTGATGTGGGTATCCTTGTATCCAAATATTCCAAGAATGAATGGAGGGAGAGGGAGATGGCATCTGTCATGGACCTGTTGTGCCGGTAGACTAATTGCAAAGGAACAAGGCAATTTGGTAGGCTGGACTTGATGTGAATCACAACTAATCTCTTGAAGCACTTCACAATTATAGAGGTCAGAGCCACCGGACAGTAGTCATTGGGGCACCTGCATAATTTTTCTTTGGCACTGGGATGATGGAAGTCTTCTTGAAGCAGGTGCGGACTTCAGATCATAGTAAGAACAGTTTAAAGATGTCTACAAATACTCCCGGCATCTGGTCTGCACAGCATCTAGTGCACGGCTAGGGACTCCATTTGGGCCAGTTGCTTTCCATGGGTTTACTTTCAAGAACATTGATCTAGCGTCTGCAGTGGTGGCCGTGGGTACAGGTGTATCTGACCTTCATTTCATTGACCTTCTATTCAAAGCGAACAGAGAATCAGCTTACCTCATCCGGTAGGGATGTACTGTTGCCTGTGATACTTTTTGACTTAGCTTTGTGGCCCATTATGTAGTGTAAGCCTTGCCACAAATGGCAAGTGTCCATGTGGTTAGTCTGGATCTCAAGCTTAGTTTGATATTGCTTTTGGCATCTCCAATGACCTTGCAAATGTCGTACCTGGATTTGCGGTTCTAGGTTAGGATTGCCCGACTTGAACGGCTCAGACCTGGATTTCAGTAGAGAGTGGATCTCCCACATTCATCCGTGGTTTCCGGTTGGGGAACACTTGGATTAACTTCTTCAGCATGCAGCCTTCTACACACTTACTAATGAAGTCTGTATTATTATCTTACACAGTATCAAAATCATCATAGATCATCATCATAGAATCCCCACAGTGTGGAAACAGGCCATTCCCAGGATGAAAAACATTCTTTTATCTTTGCGATTTATTTCATGATGCTAGGCAGTACGTCCAAAAATTGCTGGCACATTGAATTAAACATGTCCCTTTGGCTGCTCACAATAGGCGAGGTTCTGGCTGTACCTTACCAACCTGCACATGCAAAACTCTAAACAAAACGTCCAGCATTAGATGTGATATAGTGACTGTGTTCAATACTGCATTCAATTCTGGTCTCCCTGCTATAGGAAAGATGTTGTTAAATTTAAAAGGGTCAGAAAAGATTTACAAGGATGTTGCCAGGGTTAGAGGGTTTGAGCTATAGGGAGAGGCTGAGTAGGCTGGGGCTATTTTCCCTGGAGTATCGGATGCTGAAGGGTGATCTTCTCGAGGTTTATAAAATCATGAAGGGCATGGATGGGATGAATAGTCAACGTATTTTTCCCAGGAGCAGGGAGTCCAAAACTAGAGGGCATAGATTTAAGGTGAGAGGGGAAAGATCTAAACGGGACCTGAGGGGCAATTTTTTCACACAGAGGGTGTTGTGTTTATGGAATGAGCTGCCAGAGGAGGTGGTAGACATGGGCACAATTACAACATTTAAAAAGTATCTTGGATGGTTACGTGAATAGGAAGAATTTACAGGGATATGGGCCAAATGCTGGCAAATGGGACTAGATCAGTTGAGCATATCTGGTCAGTGTGGATGAGTTGTATAGAAGGGTCGGTTTGCATGCTGTACTAAACATTCCTGATAGTGCCAAGATTATGCTGACGATGACTTAAGATGGTGAGTAAGGCTTGTAGTATAGTGTACTGATATGGACTGGAAGCATCATTGGTTAACACACAGGCCTATACTTTGCAGACAGAAAGAGAATATACTTCCTGTTTCTATTTCTACTGAACAAAATAGGTGACAGAAATTCTTTGGTTCATTCCTTGAGCCAATGCTATGCCATCCTTAACAATTGCCCCTCATGCAGAACATGTTGCATTGATGGATGGGCATGCAATGTACATGTTATTCACTTGAAACATATACTGATAATCACTTTGACAATTATGATACTTACTTGTACTGTGTAGAAGGTATTCATTTTCCCAGAAATATTGGCAGAATATGCTGTAATCCAGTAACATCTATTATAGTACTTAATGCATAATATGACAGTGTAGCTTCTGTGATTATGGCAGTTATAAATGCTTGCTCAAAAAAAATTAATCCTTGCCAAAAAAAATTTTTTAAATGCCCTCCGTAACTCACCATCAGTAAACCCTTCTTGTTTTTTTGAACAATTTTGTTTAATTTCCCTAGAATATGTATATTGTACCAAGTAGACATAGTAATGGATATTTAGAAACAGAAGTTTGGATACATTTTCTGTGTTTTCATGCAAATAACGGGTTCAACTAAATATTTTGAACAACTTGCCTATTTTTCCTTTATCATCTATTCAGATCCAGCCTTTTGATTATTGTTTAGTCAAAGCATTTATACAAGCCTATACAAGAGTAACAGGTCAATGGGATTTCATGACGCATTAAAGTATTAATTAAATATTAATCAATTAATACAATGACAAATCAAGGCACAATTATGTCATGGTTATATATCATGGTAATTAGGGGTAGGGTGAGAAAGTATTAGGATAGTCCTTTCACCTGCCCTGTCATTTCAAAGTGGACATATCTTTTTCCCTTACAGATCATCATTGATGACATTTATTTTTATCAATTTGTTCAGACATGTTATAACACACGTGTGAGGTGGGACTTGAAGCCAGATCTTCTAACCCTGAGGCAGGGACACTGTGCCAAAAGACACCTTAATGGGCATAATTCAGGTAATGCTTGGATTTCTGCGATTTATTCTGTTGTATTCTTAATGGATTAATAGCAGCAATTGTTGCTGAGCAGCTTATCAAACTCAGTAGGGATGTTGTTGTTCTTGAAGCTGTTCTTGTCACTGCAGGGCCTAAATAGGGACCATTTCCTGATGTGATTTTCCTGCTTTCAGAGCTGCACCCTGCATGTGGAGTCCACCAACTCTCTGAGGCATTCTTTTAGCTGCAACTCTGTGGGTCATCGGTCTCTCAGTTAAACTCCCTCCACTCTTGGAGCCATATTAATCAGTGGCCACTGACTGGGCTGTGGGCTACCACCTTGAGTTTCCTTTGCATTCCTCCATCTACATCTGCAGCAGGCAGCTCTCCCGGTTGGTATGATGGCTGTCCCAAACCTGTGCCATTTTGATTCACCATGCAGACTGCCCCAACTTCCCCACCATCTGTAATTGTTTGTTGCTCCAGCAGCCTGTTAATTGGCTGTTTCCAGGAACCTCATGCAGGCAGCATGGCTCAGACATCATAAGGGTCAGGACCTATACATGGACTTGGCATAATGATCCCAATGAACCCAGAATACTCAGGCAACTGACTCTCTGCATGCATTCCTGGACCAAGCACAACAGTAGTTGCCAAGAACTTTAA
Organism: Rhincodon typus; assembly: GCF_021869965.1. NCBI lineage: Eukaryota > Metazoa > Chordata > Chondrichthyes > Orectolobiformes > Rhincodontidae > Rhincodon > Rhincodon typus. The sequence goes on along the minus strand of NC_063357.1, from coordinate 22,386,232 downwards.
ACAAGCGCACTTGTACATTCGCATTCCACAAAGAGAACAACTTGTATATTAAACAACGTTCCTTTCAAATTATGTACTGAATATATTGTAAGCATTTCTGTTATAAGCTACACAGTAATATTAAACAAAGGCACAAAGTGGACAAAAGTAAAATGTAGGGACCACCAAGATTCCACTTTGTTGGGTTATCATGTTTAACCTTAGGTCCCTTGCTTCACGAAGGATGTCAAGACACTAGAAATGACGCTAAAGATATTCTGTGAGAGACTTTAGCTATGCAAAAAGACTTTGGAAACTAAAGCACTTTTCTCAAAATTAAGATTTCAATGGATTCTGATTGAGGTGTTCAAAATTATAAGGGGTTCTGATAAAGTGATTCAGATGTTGAAAAATTCGTCATTCATGAGAATGGTTCTAGAGATGAGGAAGTTCAATTATTAAGATAGATTCAAGAAGCTGGGACTGTGTTCCTTGGAAAAAAGAGGATTTGATGGAGGTATTCAAAATCATGAAGTGTTGGGGCAGAGCAGATAGGGAGAAACTGTTCCAATTTGCGAAAGAATCAAGAAGCAAAAGCTTTTTCACACTACAAGTGGTTAAGGTCCAGCCTTCACTGCCTAAGAGTGTGATGGAGGCAGGTTCACTTGACGCATTCAAAGGGAATTATATTTTATCTAATAAGGGAGAATGTACAGAGTTACAGAAAGAAGGTCATAGAGTGGCACCAAGTAAACTATTCATTTGATGAGCCAATGCAGACACAGAGGGACAAATGGCTTCCTCTTACACTGTTACAGATCTATGATGCTGTGAAATTATGAAGGCTTCTGATAAAGTAAATTGGAAAAAAAAGCCCACAGTGGTCTGTTGAGGCAAGGAATGCCGTATCAGAAACCAGTGGAAGTAGATTCCAAACAAGATTTTACATGGGAAGTGGGTGAATATTTCAAAAACAAATATCTTAAAGTGTATGGAAAAGGAGAGGGGAAAGGCACTGAACAGATAGATTTTTCTGAGAGCTGGCACACGTATGGTGAGTCAAATAGCCTCCCTCAGTGGTTCCATTATATTATCATGGTATTAATATTTGCCTTCACTTCTTATGACTAATAATTTGCACTTTTATTTGTTTTTAAATGGTAAAATTGCATTTTAGTCTACACCTGCCAGTGACAGATTTACATCTATATTGTGATTTGAAATGTTTGTTGGCAGAATATGTGTTAGTGTCTTTCTTCTATTTCTTATTTCATTTGCCCTATTAAACAGCATGATAAATTTGCATAGACAATCATGCTATCTGCTGTTGCACTAGATTAAACAGTATGAATATTTTATCAGACACACAGTCAGTGAAATGGGATGACAATCGTCTAGTAATGGTGCTGGCACCAATCCTTCTCAGCACTGTTGTGAATTTTGGTGCAAATAATACCCAAATGTAGCAAAGAAACGTGTTAATAATACACTTTTCTGGCATTGGGTATTTAATTGATTTATTGTGGGAGCTCTAGAGGTAATACTGTCCTCAAGAAAAGTCTCAATCCAGGTTTGATGAAGCATGACCTTTTTAGAAAGAAACTTGTCGTAATATGATGCTAATGGAAAGCTGTATATTAATAAATATTGGAAGTCAAGATAATTTCTAGATGGTAATGTATTGCTATATCCAGACTCAAGGAGGTGAAAGTTAGGACACTTCTTTAATCTGCATCATCGCTACAGACACTTGATCTCCTTGATCTAAGTCATGTTAATTAATTTAGTCTAAGTGCTGTCCTCACTACTTCTGGCTTAGGGACGGAAAAAAATCCACCAAGTTTAGCACTCTTAAAACAGTGATCCCTTGTAGGAAACATATTTGACAATTTTGAATGATAGTGAGAAAAATGTTTTGCCAAAAAGTACTGCCAAGGGCAACATATGAGTGATGGCTCATTTATCAGGATACTGAGGCCATGCTTGTGGAATTGTACCCCATCATATAACAATCTCTTCAGGAAAGGAAGAAAAAGAAGATAATTAACAGGAAAGAGAGGAAGATATGTAAAAGCCCTTGCAACAGACCCAAAAATGCAATAATAATGAATTGCGTCTTCAATAAGTGAACTGTAGAAGAAGACTTGAAAGAAGATGTAGAAATGTGCTATAGCATGCTGAGTACAGTGCTGATTATAGTAAAATGTATCCACAGATGATGCATTTTATCACAAATAACTTTTTTCAGTGCAAGTAGGGAGTGCAACTTATGTTACCCAAATCGCCAATTGCTGGCAAGATCTGAGGAAGATCACTGGACCCAAAACGTCAACTCTGATTTCTCTCCACAGATGCTGCCAGGCCTGCTGAGATTTTCCAGCAATTTCTGTTTTTGTTTCTGATCCACAACATCCACAGTTCTTTCTGTTTTCGTTTCTGATCTGCAACATCCACAGTTCTTTCTGTTTTAATACCTGAAATGCTTGGGTTGTCCATTGAAGAAGGGCTGGGCTGGCTAGGCTTGTATCCACTGAAGTTTTGAAGAATAAGAGATGACTTGATTGAAACATATAAGATTCTGAGGGGTCTTGATAGGGTAGATGTGAAGAGGTAGTTTCCATATGTGGGAGAATCTAAAACTAGGCGTCACTTTTCAAAAATCAGGGGGTCCCATTTGAAACAAGAGTCGATGAAAATCTTTTCCTCAGAAAGTCATACATCTTTGCAACTGTCTTCATGAAAACATGGTGGAAGCGAGTTTTTTGAATTTTATTTATGGCAGAAGCAGATGGATTATTTTTAAGCAAGGAGGTAAAGGTTACCAGTGGTAGGTTGGAAATGCGGATTTGAGGTTACAGTCAGATCAGCCGTGATCTTATGGAAAGGTGGAGCACACTGGAGGGGCTGATTAGCCTCTTCCAATTCCTTGCCCAAAACATCAGTAAATATCCTGGATCCCATGTATTGAAAACAGAATTTGATTTTTTGCATTGTTGCATGTCAATGCCAATGTTTATAACTGTGGGATGCTCTGGGTGACACACAAAGGGAAATGTAATGGGGGAAAACATGACAGCAATTTTGTGATGTGAGCACTGTTAATACATATCTTAAATGTATCTGTAGTGACTGTTTTTAAGGTCCATTTCACAGCTATCAAGGATGACTGCTATAATCATGTGACTGGACTTAGAGGTAACCTTCCAGAACCTCTGAGAAGCCAAAATCAGCCAGTTGTTCAACACCTCCTGTATCTCATGATGGGTATGGAATGCTAATTATTGTGTTAAAATCTGCCACAGAACCAAAGGTGTCTCCCGGAAAAAAATCCCTACAGAGTTGCAAGTTACATTTATCAATTGGTTATCTGTAATGCAAGCCTTTGTCTTAATGGTTACTGCCACCCCCTCTACCCTGATCAGATCAAGTTATTCATTACCCAGTGGATATTATATTTCTTTTAAGTTCGAACTTCTAGCTTTGTTTTTTGTCCTTTTGTTTAAAATGTGAACATGAAACTTTAAAACAAAATCAGTAATAATCAGAAATCTAAATTTTCAAAAATATGAATTCTCACCTGATGGAATAACCCATTCTGTCAACCTTTTGGAATTAGCTATTGTAGCCACAGAAGCCCAGAACCAGCAGTCTCCCAACTCCCCCTGTATAATGTCACTTTTGCTGACCCCATCTGTCATAAAGAAGGCATTTTCATGCAGATCCTAGTAACAGAGAAGTAAGGGATTTAAATAAGGTGGCATTCCTCTCAGTTCACCACTTCAACCACAAGGAATGAATAATTAACAACTTGCATTTCTTTGAATCATATAACAATGTAGCTCAAAAAGAAGCCATTTGGCCCAGTAAACCTGCCCTAGCTTTTTGGTGAAGCTACCTAATTAATCCCATATCCTTGCTCTTTCCCCATAAATCCTATAATCTTTTTCTTGTTATGTATTTCTATAATTTGTACACCATCCTTAATATAATAAAAAAACCTCAAAATACTTCACTTAGAAAAGGAACAAGTTGATAAGTTGAGAATTTAATGAAATGAGCTGACAGCACAGACATTAGGCTGATGGCTTTACAGTTTGAATGAATCTTGGTCCAAGGAAATTTTTCTTGAATTGCACTCTCACCAACAGGTAAAAAGGTCATTCTATCTGCTTTATTTTATGCACTGACTGACTGATTAGGACATTGAAGAGTTTCAGTTTTCATTATATTCAGTTATATTGCAATCTACTGCCTACTTCTACCAGTCCTATAAAATTCAAATAAAACTACATCAAATGCCTCTTACTATGCTGGAACCACTTATTTTCCATTGCTAATTGTCTAAGGGACATAATGCCTTAAACCATTTGTAAGAAATTATAGTGTAGAATTAAGTATTCGGGAATAATGCTAAACAGAGTATCAGATAGGCTGTCTGTTTTTGCTCCATCATCACATCCAATATTTTGGCAATGGAACTAAATCTTTGGCGGGTGGTAATGTATAATGGGCAGCTACATGATAATTGACATTTTACACTGTTGTTCAAAACAAATTTCTACCTTCTCATCCCTTCAAAATTTCTGCCCTGTTGCAGAAAATTCAAATGTTAAAACCATTTTATCTTGGAGAAGAAATTACAAATTTCCAATATTTTAGTTGTTCTTTGCAACAGGACCAAAATATATCAAGGACTAATTGATATCAAAGTATCATGTAGTTACCAAGGTACGGATCCATTTGATTCCTTCTGGAGGTACATCTTCATAGGTCAGTGATGAAGGTTCAGGGAGAAATTCAGGATCTTCCCAGAGTTCACCAGTCAGCTGAAGCTCTTCTATAATGTTATGATACTTCTGAACAAAAAAAAGGTCTAGTGTTTATAACTGAATATCCTATAGATACAGATTAAAAATAAAATGTATCATACACATATTGTAAACAAGACATTGCTGCTGGTAACATCAGTGACACTAACTCATTCAAACAATTGTCCTTCAACAATTACAAATGTAATATATTGTGGATGATGCAAACCTGAAATAAAAACATAAAAGAATGACTGTTGACCTGAAATTGTAACTCTATTTGTCTTGTCACAGAAGCTACCTTGCTTTCTGAGCATTTCCAGCATTTTTGTTTTTGTTTCTCTACCTATCACCCCTTTATTTCAAAGGATTAGTATACCTCTACCACATAGGAGAAAAAGGACAGCAGGCACATGGGACCATCACACAACATCCCATTGTTCCTTCATTGTCCTTTAATCAAATCCTCGGAATTCCTTCACACCATATGGACTGCATTAGTCAAGAAGACTCATCACCACTTCTTCCTTTGTGGGTAATTAGGAATGGGCAACAAATGCTGATTTGGCCAGGGATGCTCACATCCCAAGAATATAAAACATAAATGCATTATGAGTTTCTTAGTGTCACCAAAACCAATTTCTAGCCCATCATAATTCTTAGTACAATCATGTTAAATAAATCAGTCTGTCTTTAAATAACAAACAGCCTTTTGTGATTACTAGTTACAATCGGTATCAGTTTCCTTTCTCATAGTTGATAAATGTTGTCTCCAATGCACACAAATAGTCGGTTCCATTCTGCATAGTCAATAGGTTGCTTTTAAGATCTGCAGGATTCAGTAAAATACAAAAACTTTAATATATATAAAATTAGCAGAACTTTTATGGTACTGGCCAGGGAGAGAGAGAGATGGAGCTGCAGTGCCATAGAATTTGTGAAACACCAATAACTTGGAAAAAGGTTGCTTTTTTAAAATTTAAATTTTGTGGCAGTTCTACAGAGGTCATTGGATGAAGCTGGATGTATAAAACAGTGCTCCTGAGAATGCAAGAAGATAACAAAATAGAGCAAGAGCAAGGCAATGAGTAATAGTTTCAGACCAGAGGTGTTTGAATAAAAGCCTAAATAGACTTTTTTGAATCCTAGTTCATTTAATCTCAGGTGTGTGAAAGCTCCAGGAAAAGGATATCAGATGTTCTGGACTGGGAGTTGAAGTCAAAGTTAAATTAAACCTATCAAGGTGTTTGAAACAGATTATTCTCTGGTATGAAAACTGTACAAGGCATGCTTTTTGATCTGTGAAGGAGGATAATATTTCTATCATGTGTTTCAAACAAAAGATATAATGCAGTCTGTATTAATGTTATACTGCCTCTTTAATTGTAAGGTCAGCATATATGGTTAATATTTCTTGAGTTCAGAATCAGTTTGATCATAACATCCAAAATATGCATTCATCATATAAAGCTAAGACCACTTCACAGTGACATCAAACTTGTGAATTATTTTTGCACTGATAACAGAATAGTACTGCAATGTAATGTCTGTATTTGCCAGTGAAAATGTCAAATTAAGATATGAAGTAGAAGGTCCAAATGCTTCGTTGAACTCTGCACTGCAGAAAGAAAAATCTCTTTAATATACACTTAGTTTAAGTATTGATCCATATGAATACTGATTATGATTCAATTACTTGTGAATAGCATTATGACTGTTGAAAGATTAAATTATAAAATGGAGCATTTTCTCCACCAAAATACCCAAAAATATGGCAAGGTCTAAAATGGCCATTAATGTCTTATTTTTGTGTTAAAACAGATTTGTCTCCTTTTACTCATTTGCAACATTTTCATTCCAATCCCATCCTTTAATCTACCAAGAAAAGATAAAAATCTCTGTTGATTTTACAGAAAAGTATTGTAATGCAGCAGGCTAAAAAAACTTTGCAAAATGAAGAAAGAATCAAACTGGTTAATTTGCAACAACCTAATGCTTTTTGTGTATTTTCCTTACACTAGAACTAATAGCTTTAGATGCAAATACAGGTGAACAGATAAAGTAATGCCTGAAACATTAGATAAATACTTGCTAAAATACATATTCTAATTAAGGCATAAAATATTCCATGACAAGACAATGAAATTCAGAAATACAGCTTAGGAAGTAGCACATTCTCCATCAGAATTTCTTTAAGCTTGAATAACATTTAGTACATTTTACTTTCCAGACATATTATTAAGGATGCGATATTCTGTGTGTCAAATACATGCTGGGGACACAATATGTGATTGAAACAAATATTGCTATCCAATGTTATTGCAGTTTTAGTGTGCATTGGGGAATCTGGAAGATGCAGCACATTTATCAACACTGTGGCAAACAACAGAATGAGGTATTTTACAAATGAAACTTTTCTCATTGAATGCATACAATCTGATTGAAATATCTAGCATCTGATAGAATTTTATTTAAATCTTCTGGGCACATTACAGGTAAATTGATAGAAGCAACAAAGCTGCATTTTTAGTGTTGGCAATATGCAATATATAACACATAAATCTGATTACCAATGCCATGACCCGACTGTCATCAGTTCTAAACATTTCATTCACTGGGTTTTGTAATTCTTCCATATTGCTGTCTCTTGGACAAATATCTAGTAGAGCCTTGACCTCTCCAGTAAGTATATTCCACTTTTCACATTTTTCTGTTACTTCTTCTGCTTCATTGTTGTTCTCTGCTTTCACTTCCAGCTCCATCTGATTTTCACATACTTCTTCAGACAGTGGAGAGCCATCACTTTGCAAGAAGTGAATTTGAGTTACAGTGGTGTGGATGCATGAGCAACTATTCCCCATTCAGCAATGACTAAGGTCTGACATGGATTGAGATTTCAAGTCGTCAATAGTGGCACTGTTATTCGAATAGTTATAAGATATTCAGCAGGATTCTCAGTAAACTGTGATCAGTTTTCTCTGCTGGTATCAGATGACGCAAATAGGAAAAATAACTCCTCTCAGAAGGGCATTTGTGGAAGATATTTTTTGTGGGAAGCTCCGTGTAAATCCATTTTGTTGCCATCTTTAAAAAGTGACTTCAGCAATTTGTGTCTCAAATGCCTTGTGAGAATATGTTGTTTGAACTGAAGGCTTGTGACAGTTGCTATTGTTTGAAGAACAGAAGATAGAAGACAAAAACTATAGCATTATGAAGAAATCACTCCTGTTCTGAACTGTACTGCAAGTGAGAAGGGAGATTTGGCCCCATGAGCAGTTAAACGTTACAAATGTGCTACAGACACCTAGACACACCATAAGTCATGCAACACGAGATAAGCTGGTGCTTCATTCTGGATTTCACCAAACAGCCATCATTTAAATGTCAAAGCAATGCTTCACAGGAGTTCCCATTTAATATGCTGCATTCTCATTAATGTTTCAATAAATTTGTGAATTTAATTTTTAATAAACTTGTGGGATATCTGTTACTTCTGACAATGTGAATCCTATTAAGTAACAGCAGGCAGCTACCAGCTTAGTTTAGGTTTAGCAATAGTTTTAGGCAATATCAATAAAATGTTTATACATTTTTACATGATTGCAGTCCATCATTTTAACGTAAATTCCTTAATTTTACCATGTCTGCATTATACGCGATTACTAAAAACAAAATTAAAATAGCAGAACTGAAAGCTTTAAATTTTGAAAAAGATATTAGATTTCTCACTATGAACATGTTTCTTAAATAAATTATCTCCATTTTTAATGTTTTTATGACATCTACATTGGAAAACAAGAATGCTATTTTTCAAAGGCAAAATTTCTTTCTGCGCTTGTTACCCATCCCACTATCCACTGTTTTAAGTCATTTTTAATGCTATCTTGTGAAAATGCAATTTTGGTGTGAGCTCACAAATGGCAACAATATCAAGGTTTCCATGTACACTTTTATAAAGCCCTTTGAAATAGTAGAGGCAGGCCTTAAGCCATCTGTTAGGGTATAAATATTCATAAGTAGGCCTTTATTAACATTCACAGGAATTAAGCAAATATTGATCTTCTTCTTCTTGAGTTTTCTGCAAGAAGGGAGTTCTAGCCCACAGCGTTGCAATTTCCACCATGAGTACAGCAAGGCAGCAGATCCAGAATGTACCACAGCAAGAATGGGGATTGGATTCCATGCTATGAGAGGCATGGACAGAGTTGATAAGGAGCAGCTGTTCCCCTCAGTTGAAGAGTCAGTCACGAGGGGACATGAGTTCAAGGATGAGTAGTAGGAGGTTGGGGGGATGTGAGGAAAATCTCTTTTACCCAGAGCATGGTGATGGCATGGAATGTGTTGCCAGGGAGGGTGCTAGAAGTAAATTGCCTCAGATCCTTTAAAAAGTACCAGGATAAGAACATGACACATCTTAACATTCAAGGCTATGGGCCAAATACTGGTAAATGGAATGAGGTTGAAGGTCAGGTGTTTCTCACGTGTCGGTGCAGGTTCGACAGGCCTCTTCTGCACTCTATGATTCTATGACACAAATTTGATCCAGACTGGCCAGTCAGCCCTCCAAGGAGTGCAAGTTCCTGAGGCAACATGAAGTTGTAGTTTTTGTTGTTGCCTGGAGTTATGGATCATGGTTGTTAAGGCTCCAATTTATTTCCATCAACTCTTACCATCTCTCATCGGTGTATGTAGTAAGGACTTACAACTTAAGACTCAACTTATTTGATCATATTCTTAATGCACTCTACTTGGTCATCAAGTCCTGGGACTTGATTCCAGAGCTTCTGGGTCAGCTGCACGTATGTTACCCACTGTGAGCTCAATGCGAATAGCTGAGTTGGACCTGTGTGATTCTGAAGTATCTGCTGCAATCAGCCATTTTTTAAAGCTTTATTTCACTCTGGTTACTAAGAATCTGCATGTTCTACATTATCTCCATTTAAAAACAAAATCATTCCCCACACTTTATCATGACTTAAAACTTGATTGCAACTCAAAGATTTTAACTGGAAACAGTCACAGAAGCTAAATACTGTAGTTATCTCCTGGACATATTCCTCAACAATATGAAGTGCTGGCTACAATTTTTCAAATAGTCAGCACAATTAACCTGTGACCTGTCCCATAGCTGCGAGAGGTCACAATGTTGACATCGACATCCAAACGAAGTACGTTTTAGCCTCTGATAGACTCAGATCAGCTCCCAGCCCCTGCCTTTGCTTTTCATATCACTGGAAATGAAACTGAAACCAACATTTCCAGCCTTATTAGAGGAACTGATTTGACAGATAAAAGTTAAAAGTCAACATAAAAAATTAGATAGCCAGAATGCTACTTTTCTTTTAATATTATACAGATGTCCTTAAAAATGTAGAAAATAGGAGCAGGAGCTAGCCAATTTGCCCTTCAAACCTGCTCTGTTATTTAATATGATCATGGCTGATCATCCAGCTTAGTGCCCTGTTCCTGCTTTCTCCCCATACCTTTTGATCCCTTTAGCGTTAAGAATTATATTTAACTCCTTCTTGAAATTATTCACTGTTTTGGCCTCAACTGCTTTATGTGTCAAATAATTTCACAGGTTCACCACCCTCTGGGTGAAGAAATTTGTCCCCATCTCAGTACAATATATCCTACCCCATATCCTTATACTGTGACCCCTGGTTCTGCACTCCTGATCATCAGGAACATTCTTCTTGTATTATCCTGTCTAGTCCTCCTGGAATTTTATAGGTTCACGTGAGACTCTCCTTCATTATTCGAAAGTCTATTGAATATAGTCCTAAACGGTCCAGTCTCTCTTAATATGTCAGTCCTGTCATCTCAGGAATCAGTCTGGTAAACTTTTGTTGTACTCCCTCCACAGCCAGAACATCTCTCCTCAGGTAGGGAGACCAAAACTACACACAATACTCCAGGTATGGTCTGACCAAGCCCCTATATAATTGCAGAAAGACATCCCAACTCCAATATTCGAATCCTCTCACTATGAAGGCCAACATACCATTTTGCCTTCTTCACTGCCTGCTGAACCTGCATGCTTACCTTCATCAACTGGTGTACATGGACATAGAGGTCTCATTGCACCTCCCTTTTTGCAATCTATTGTTATTCAGATAATAATCTGCCTTCCTAATTTTGCTACCAAAGTTAATAACTTCACATTTATCCACGTTATACTTAATCTGCTATGCATTTGCCCACTCACTCAACTTGTCCAAATCACATTGGAGCATCTCAGCATTCTCCTCACATTTCACTCTCCAATTCAGCTTTGTGTCCTGTATAAATCTGAAGACATTACATTTAGATTCCTCGTTCCTTTACATTGTGAATAGTTGAGGTCCCAGCACAGATTCTGGTGGTAGCTCACTAGTCATTGCCTGCCACTTGGAAAAAGACCCATGTCTCTCCGCCACTGTTTGTTTCCTGTCTGCCAACCACTACCACAGTACACTACCCCCAATCCAATGTGCTTTAATTCTACAAGCTAAGCTCTTATGGGACCTTATCAAAATTCAACGTAATTTATTGTACGCCCATTAACGCATCCAATTTAAAATTCCACTCAATCCCTTGTCCATCTTGATTTCTGTAAACTTTTCCAATCCTACAATTGCCTTAAACCTCGCTATTCCTTTAATTCTGATCTTTTGTGTATTCCTCCAATCTTAGCTGCAGCAAGGTATCTCTGCTTTCAGCCACAAAAACAAAGTTGCTGGAAAAGCTCAGCTGCATCTGTGAAGGAGAAAACAGAGTTAAGGTTTCGGGTCCGGTGACCCTTCCTTAGAACTTTCAGCCAACCTGCTGCTGCACTCTGGAATTTCCGATTTTAATCTCTTTGCTTTTCCTAGCTCCTTCAAGATCTATTTTTATCATCTCCCTAAGCTTTTGGTCACACCTCCTGTTCTTGTCTGCATGTTTGAATGGAGTGTCCAATGCACCCCTGTGTAGAATCTGAGGTTTTTTTTGTTATAATAAATGCTCAACATTGCCTTGGTTGTGCACAGATGTTGCTTAATTGAAACAGTTGACACGGAATCTAGCTTAAATTTTAACTTTTTTTCCCATTTTCAGGTGCTAGCATATTCATTGCGCACTTCACTGTAAAATCTGATTTAATCTTCTTTCAATGCGCTTGTTTTCAAAGGGCTTACCTGGAAATTTCTGTGTTCTGAGTGGCTGTAGCGGCAATCAATCCGACTGACTGACCAATGGGAGGCTCGCACAGACAGCGGAAGTGCCGCCCTCAGCATCCGGGCACTCCGCATTGGTGCCTCTTTCGCTGGCGGAGTTAATGGCGCTGAGGCCCTGAGGCCTAACGCCAGGCCAACGAGGTGAAAAAAAGATCGTCGCTCGCATTTTTTCTTGTCGTCGCAGGTGCGTTCAGGGTAGGCATTTCTGTGCGCTCTGGGCACACGGGTCGGGATTTAGGCTGGAAGTGAGTGGAGGTTGAGCCCCAGGGATTCGGCCGGGCGTGCGGCCTAATGGGTTTCCATTGTGGCGCTTGGCAGGCGAGGGAGGAATCGGTCTAGGGCACTTCAAACATGGAATCGCTGGACTGGAACCTTCCAGGAGAAATCATAGGGTTTTTTTACAGCACGGAAGAAGGACTCCGCGTGTCTGTGCATCAGGCATCTATTCACTGCAATCCCATTTTCCAGCATTTGGCCCGTAGCCTTGTGTGCAGTGGCGTTTCAAATGCTCGTCTAAATGCTTCTTGAATGTCTTGATGGTTCCTGCCTCGACCATCATTTAGCCAGTGCCTTCCAGGTACCCATCACACTCTGGGCGGATTAAACTTTTCCTCAAATTCCCTTTCAACCTCCTGCTCTTTAACTTGAATCTGTGCCCCCTAGTTATTGACGTCTCTATTAAGGGGATGTGTTTCTCCCTATGTCCCTCAACTTCATACACCTCGATCAAGGTCTCCCAATCAGCCTTCTCTGCTGTAAGGAAAACAATTCCAGCCTATCTAGTCTGTCTTCATAGCTGAGGGGTCTCTCATATATTCTGGTGAATATGTATAATAATTAACTAATATATATATGACTCCATTGTAACCACCTTGCTGTTGTATTCAATACTTTGAACAATAAAGATACATACACCATATCATTCATAACATCTGTCCTGCTGCCTTCATGAATATATGGACTTGCACACCAAGGTTCCCCTGATCCTCTGTATTTCCTTAGGTTCTACCATTCAATGGAGGTGTAAATTTTCCTCCCCTTTGTCCACTCACTTCCCCTCCATCAACCCCATCATTCACACCAGAAGAGTATGACGTGATCTGTTTACAAAGGTTATTATTCAACAGGATTAATACTGCACATATTTCTTGCCAAATATATTTTGGAGCAATGTAGCATAATCTATAAGACACTATTCAAAAGGATGATGCAGGCAAATTCGAGCCTATATCTCAAAGGGGATCTTAATAAGGGAGGGGAAAAAAAGAAGAATTTTGGGAGCAAGTGGGACTAATTGGTATAAAAAACTTCTATGGATGCTGGCAATGGGTCAGGCAGCATAATGATTACAAAAAGTTAATATTTCAGGCTGATGATCTTTTGTCAGAATTTATACCCAGCTCTCTCAAACAATTGATGGGTGCAATAGCCTGGATTGCCTCCTTCTGTGTTTTGTGATTGTAAAATTTAATAACATTTGAGGCATAGATTTAAATCCCACTTGCAAGTGTACATTTTTAAATGTAATTAATGCGATGTAGGTGTTGCTGACTAGGCCAGCATTTTTATTGTCCATCACTAATTGTTCTGGAGAAGGTGGAGTTGAGCTGCCTTTATGAATCGCTGCAGTCATTGGGTATAGGGATACCTTCAGTGCTGGGAGAAAGGAAATTCCAAGATTATGACCTAGAGGATAGTGATCGGGATCCCAGTCAGAATGGTCTCACATATTGGTTTTGGTATGTGGAATATTTGGAAATGTAACTTCTTTATCATAACTTCTCCAAGATAATGCTAGAAAATCTTTTCAAAATCCTGGATGTTCCGCTTTCTTCCAAAGGTTGAGCTACTGAATAGCCATAGGCAAGATTTTCCACTTGCTCCAGAGTTCTGAAATATTGCAACTGTTGCCCAAAACGTGCTAGGTCCTTAGGGAGTTGGTGTGTGTTGACATCAAAGTTTGATGCAGGTCATGTTTGGTATGGAAGTTGCTGATTCTAGAAATCGAAGATAACTGAAATGCTGTCACTTGGCCAGGCAGTATTTTTGGAGAAGCTTGAGTTTGTAATATAGTTAAGGTTTTCATGGTGTTGTTTAAAATAACCTAACTGCTGTTCATTAGTTTTCTACATCATTTTGGAGAGCATGTGTACATCAATAAATGCATCAGCCATTCTGTACCAAAATCTAACACAGCAGCAATGAGATAAATAAACTTTTTTTTTGGTGGGATTGGTCAAGAGAAGTCTGTTGCTGAAAGCACCAAAAGAATTGCATATATCAGTTCAAGTTATGCTAGGGAGCATGATGTTTGCTCCAGGTTTTTATGCTTTGTTCGGCATGACTGTCATATGGGATTATGAATTCATGTTCCATTTTGAAAGTCACTTCGTTAATCTTTTGGCTCATTTCAAAATCTGAGCAACTGAAGCTGACCTAGTAACTTGAATATGAGTGTTCCATGAGAAATGTTGATTTTATTTTTGCAAAATATTGTCCAAAGTTTGACTCCCAATTTGTATATTCAAAAACATTCGAAGAAAGTCTTAAAATGGATGTTTCAAGTGCAAACAATTGAACATACAGATGTTGAATGCTTTATTAAAGCAGTTTATTGCATGTACATCCACAGGTATGCATTAAGATAATAGGACAAAACGTTTAGCATACTAAATGTATTTATCTGGGCGAAATGTTATGGATCAAAAACTTCTGCTAAAAATGGAAAGTTTTTCCAATCCTCTGATCTGCTGTTGTGGATTGCAGCTCAGATTGGGTGAATATGAGATTTGGATGTCAATAAATGTGACCATATTTATATGTAATCAGAGCCAGTTTAATTCACTTAGATTTTCATGTTTCGGCTGGTTTGGATGTACGTTGTTATAATCTATGTAAACATTAATTTTGTGCTAGTCACCAAATTGTATCTTGTGCACGGGCCATTTTATTACTCCAGCAGTCAATCTCTTTCATATACAGTATTTTCAAAAACATCATACACTAAGTATGCGTCTTCTATGCATATAATACTTTTAATATAGGAGCTGCCTCACGTTCTGAACTAAAGAGGCAAATCACCTTAATCGATCTGCAAATTATAGGTCATGGATTTGCAGAAAGCTAAAGGAATAAAATCTGTCTTTTTCCTCAGAATCTACAAATATGGCAGCATTTCCGTACAGGGCCGCACCTGGGCCCAATCCCGTTCCAGTCCCTCTACCTGATTACATGTCTGAAGAAAAGCTACAAGAGAAAGGTGAGATATTTCTACATAAATCTGGAGTGCAATTATGAATGTATTTACTGTGTACAAATGTTGCCTCATTATTAAAGTATAGAAGCACTTCATGTTAAAATTTAATTTTTTTAATGTACTTTGGGGACTTGAGGGTGCCCATGGTGAGACCAATAATCAAAGCTGTAGGTATGACTTTGAAGATTTAGAAGTAAGGTAAGTTTTTAATACTGCAGCACCTTTTGTGCTAACAATTAAACTTGAATTGAAAATTTTCATGACTGAAATTTTGATTATATACAGTATGGACTATTGATTTTTTTGACTTCCATTGAATGATACAAGGTTCTGCATGGTACATTAATTAGTAAAGTTAGGTCATGTGGGATTCAGGGTGAGCTTGCTAATTGGATACATAATTGGCTTAATGGCAGGAGACAGAGAGTAATAGTGGTGAGTTGTTTTTCGGACTGGAGGCCTGTGACCAGCAGTGTTTCTCAGGGATCAGTTCTGGGTCCTGTTCTGTTTGCCATTTATATAAATGATTTGGATGAGAATATAGAAGGCATGGTTAGTAAGTTCGCGGATGACACCAAAATGGGTGGCATAGTAGACAATGAAAAAGGTTTTCTAAGATTACAAAGGGATCTTGATCAAATGGGTCAATGGGCTGAAAAATGGCAGGTGAAGTTCATTCTGGATGAATTTGAGGTATTGCATTTTGGTACAACAAATGAGGGTAGGGCCTTGGGTAGTTTTGTAGAACAGAGGGATCTAGGGGTGCAGGTACATACGCTTCTTTGAAGTTGGTGTCACATATAAACTGGTTGGTTAAAAAGGTGTTTTGGCACGCTTGCTTTCATTGCTCAGCCATTTGAGTATAGGAGCTGGGAAGTCATGTTGAGGTTGTACAGGACATTAGTGAGGCCTCTTCTGGGATACTGTGTCCCTGTGTCCAGTTCAGGTTGCCCAGTTATTGGAAGGATATTATCAACGTGGAGAGGGTTCAGAAGAGATTTACCAGGATGTTGCCAGGTTCAGAAGGTTTACGTTATGAAGAAAGGTTGGATAGGCTGGTACTTTTGTCACTGGCGAGTAGGGGTTGAGAGGCGACTTGATAGATGTTAATAAAATAGTGAGAGTTATTGACAAGATCAATGATAGTCGTCTTTTCCTTAGGATGGGGAATTTCAAGTCTAGGGGGCACATTTTTAATGTGAGAGGAGATATATTTAGAAAAGACATTAGAGGCAATTTTGTTTTACACAGAGGGTGGTGTGTGCGTGGAATACTTCCCGAGGAAGTAGTAGATGCGGGTACAATTACAACGTTTAAAAGCCATTTAGATAGATACATGAATAAGAAAGGTTTGGAGGGATATGAGCCAGGAACAGGCAGATAGGACTCGTTTAGTTTGGGATTATGTTCGTCATGGACTGGTTGGACCGATAGGTCTGTTTCCGTGCTGTATGATTCTATGACTCTGTTTAATTACCTGGGACATCTATGGACTGAAAAGACTTTTTAAAAGGGGGTGCCATCTACTGACTCAGAATGACCACAAGGATAGCCTGAGCAGCCCTGGTTGGCTACATGTCATGAAGTTGATGTGGATTACCCCAAAGGGAACCAGATTTGAAATTAACATTTCCCCAACGGCAATGAAATCATTTAGTCAAGCTACATAGGAAGTGTGAAAAGGTCCTCATCTTTTTGATTGAAACATCTGCAGTTACCAAACCTGGAAGCAATAACCTCAGTATTGCCCAGGATCATAAAACTATTTCAAGTTGCTCTTTTGGTGGAGCAAAGAGAGATGGAATTAAGAATGCAGAACTGAACATGGGCTGTGAAGGTGTACTCTGTCTGGGGAAGAAAAGTACCCACACTGACAACTCTGACTGGAAAGATGCATCAGCGAATCATGAACTTAAAAGATAACTACATTATTTACTATTGCTGACAGCATCTTAAAAAAAAACAATTAACCAACCATGATCTTGGGTTAAAACCTTACACCTCAAGGGCACTCAAAGTACTCAAAACTGCATGTTTGTTTATCTTTCTTTGTATTGGACATTATTCCCTTTTAACTTCATATCTTTGTGTGTGAAGGCCCAAGTGCCTGCATGAAAACTCAGGCTTGATTTTGTGTCTTCATTGTAGTTTGTTGGATTTGTTTTATTCACTCACAGGTTTTAGCTGTCTCTGGCTGTGCCAATATTTATTGTCTGCCTGCAGTTCAAAAGCGAGGCAATGGCCTAGTGATATTATCACTGGACTGTTAACCCAGTGACCTAGATATTGTTCTGGAGACCTGGCTTCGAATCGTGCCATGGGTGATGGTGAAATTTGAATTCAGTAAAAATCTGAATTAAGAGTCGAATGATGATCATGAATTCATTATCGATTGTCAGAAAACCCCATTACTAGTGTTCACGTACATGGTTTAAGGAAGGACTGCAACCTTAGCTGGACTACATGAAACTCCAGACCTGTAGCAATGTGATTGACTCTTAACTAGTCTCTGGGCAAGTAGGGATGGGCAATAAATGCTAGCCTAGCCAATGATGCCCTCATTCCGTGAAAATAAAAAAAGGTTGTCCTTGAGAAATTGGTGGTGAACCTTGAACTACAACTGTGGTGTAGCTAGATCCACAATGCTGTTAGGGAGGGAGTTCCAGGATTTTGATCTAGTGACACTGAAGGAATGGGGATTAGTTTCCAAGTCCAGATGATGAGTGACTTGAAGGGAATCTTCTAGTTGGTGGTGTTCCTGTGTATCTGCTGCCTTTATCTTTCTAGATGGAAATTGTCATGGGTTTTGAAGGGCTGTCTAAGAAACATTGGTGAATTTCAGCAGTGCATCTTGAAGATGGTACACGTTGCTGCTGTTGAGTTTTGGCAGTGTGGAGAGAGTGCGTGTTTGTGGATGCGCTACCAGTCAAGTGAACTGCTTTGTCCTGGATGGTGTCTGGGTTCTTGTGTTGTTGTTGCTGCTTGTCCAAGCAAGTAGGGAGTATTTCATCGCACTCCTGACTTTGCTGTGTAGATGGTGGACAAGCTTTGTGGAGTCAGGAGGTGAGTTACTTGCTGCTTGTGTAGCCACTTTATGTTTGTGCCTAGTCTAGTTCAGTTTCTGGATTATGGTAACTGTCTGGGATGTTGATTGTGAGGCATTCAGTGATGGTAACATCTTTAAATGTCAAGGGATTGTGGTTGAATTGTCCCTTATTTGGACAATGTCATTGCCAGGCATTTATGTAGCGCAAATATTATTTACCACTATTCAGCCCAAGCCTGGGTAATGTCCAGGTCTTATTGCATTTGGACATAGATATCTTCAGTATCTGAGGAGTTGTGAATGGACCTGAACTTAGTGCAATAATTTCTAACCTTATGATGAAAGATTGATGAAGCAGCTGAAGATAGCTGGGATGGGGTAGTACCCTGAGGAATTCATGCAGAAATGTCCTGGTGCTGAGATGACTGCCCCCCCAACAACCATAACCATCTTCCTATCTGCAGTGTATGCCACCAACCAACTAGATTTTCTCCAGTTTCCCATTGACTTCCTCAGTTCTAAGGAAGGGTCACTCGACCTGAAATGTTAACTCTGATTTCTCTCCACAGATGCTGCCAGACCTGCTGAGCTTTTGCAGCAATTTCTGTTTCCGTTTCCCATTGACTCCAGTTTTACTGGGGCTCTTTGATGCTGTACTTGGTCACATGTGGCCTTGATGTCAAGGCATGCCCTCCCACCTCACCTGTGGAATTCATTTATTTTGTCCATGTTTGAACCAAGGCTGTAATGAGGTCAGGAGTTCAGTGACCTTGGTAACACCCAAACTTGCCATCATGAGTCGTTTATAATAGGTCTATAAATTTATTCATTGACTTTAGAACCTGGGCTTTTCCTCCTGTTATATATAGGGTTAGCTTGAAAATTTGCTGAAAATTCCAAACTAACTGAATTAGATAGCAGATGTACTTTATAAATGAACTGTTGTTGATTTCTTGAAGTAGACCAGTTTGTTGTTAGTAGAACAGCATATCAAATTCAGCTAGAGGGTAGCAAATCCAGGTGCTGTGTGTGACTTAAGAGGGGACATTTTGGGTAGTGATGTTCCATCCTTCAAACTATAAAGAAGAGGCACATATTGCATTTAGTTCTGAAACAGCGCAGTGAATTGCTGCCCTTGGGTGCTGCAGCTTAAAGATAAGAGCTCTCAGGTGCAGTTGAACATATACCAGTTGCCATTGAGCTCAGCTAGCCATCCTTATTGGTTTTTGGAACTGTCAAGTTATTCGTAACTGAACTTATGTTGTATCTAAGCCCTGAGCTTGCCATCCAGGCATTGGAAGGATGTTCACCCTTGCTGAGTTCAGTTCAATGAAACGCTGTGAGAGACAAACCATACAGCGTGGTTATTTCAAAATTTTTCTCACTGTGATTTTTAGTCATTTCCCAAGCTCATATAACCCAGCCAATGAAGAATTCATCATCCTGCCTCCATGTCATCTGTTAGTTGCAGTCAGGCCAACGAATGCTTAGCTGAGATTCAAAAATAAACTTCAGTGATTAACACCAGTGGCTTGGTTTAATGCTGTTCTCTCAGGACAAACCGTAATGTCTGATTCACCAACTTGCACTGTTCTCCGTCGAAGAGGAAACTACAGCTTTGCATAACAACTTTGGAACAACTTTACCTTGGTAATAGACAAAATATTGGACATTTTGTTGTCTTTAGATTTTGACTTCTGCTCCTACTCCAACATTTATTTTAATAAGCTGTTGATTAAGTCATGGAACTGTTTTAAAAGAGTTATGACACCTCTTTTTGAGATTGTGATCAATTATAAACTTTCCAGTGTATTAAATTATTTTTCCAGCCAGGAAATGGCAACAACTTCAAGCTAAACGGTATGCTGAAAAGAGAAAGTTTGGCTTCGTGGATGCTCAGAAGGAGGACATGCCCCCTGAACATGTCCGAAAGATAATTCGTGATCATGGTGACATGACAAACCGGAAATTCAGGCATGACAAGAGAGTCTATCTTGGGTAAGCATTTTGTCAATACAGAGAACAATAGCAATTTCACCTTGAGCCAATAATGATCCTCTGAGATTTGATGCTGAATGAACTTTTCATATTACTATTTAACTGAAGCATTAGCCCATTTTTTTGTTTCAACGACAGGCGGTTCAGTGATGTTCCAGAGCATAATTTAAGACCATTTTTAATGCATGTTTGATCTTTTTCAATGAATGGCTTGACCTCCAGTACTCATCCTGTTGAGTATGAATGTTTGTACAGAGACTGCTGTGAGACGTAATGTTCTGTTTGAGGATAGGGTGAGAAGAGGTGTTGTGATGGGAGTGGCGAGTAAGTATCTGAAATTTACAATGACTAACAGCATGGAATATAATATGTGCAGTATACAAGTAATGATAACTTTCCTAAATATTGCACTCCTACAGCCCTGTTTGCATAGGATGCAGAGCTGGGCTGAGAAGTGGCAGATGGAGTTTAACCCTGAAAAGTGTGAGGTGATTCATTTTGGAAGGACAAACTTGAAAGCAGAACCTAGGGTTAACAGAAAGATTTTTGGCAGTGTGGAGGAGCGGAGGGATCTTGGTGTTCATGTCCACAGTTCCCTGAAAGCTGCCACCCAGGTGGATAGAGTTGTTAAGAAGGCATATGGTGTGTTAGCTTTCATTAATAGAGGGATTGAGTTCAAGAGCAGTGAAGTTATGCTCCAGCTATACAAAACCCTGCTTCGGCCACATCTGGAGTATGGTGTCCAGTTCTGGTCGCCTCATTACAGGAAAGATGTGGAAGCGTTGGAAAAGGTGCAGAGGGGATTTACCAGGATGTTGCCTGGAATGGAGGGAAGGTCTTACGAGGAAAGGTTGAGAGAGCTAGGGCTTTTCTCTTTAGAGCGACGAAGGATGAGAGGTGACTTGATAGAGGTGTACAAAATGATCAGAGGTATAGATAGAGTGGACGGGCAGAGACTTTTTCCTAGGGTGGAGGTAGCTATTATGAGGGGGCATAGTTTTAAAGTGAGTGGAGGTAGATATAGGGGAGACGTCAGAGGTAGGCTCTTTACTCAGAGAGTGGTAGGGGCGTGGAATGCATTGCCGGAGAGGGTAGTGGAGTCAGCCTCATTAGGGGCATTTAAGCGGCTATTAGATAGGCATATGGATGATGGTATAAGGCAGGAGTGGAGGTTAGATAGACCGTAGGTTTAGGGTAAAAGATCGGCACGACATCATGGGCCAAAGGGCCTGTACTGTGCTGTACTGTTCTATGTTCTATATGATTGTGTACTATTTAGATCTTTCTTTTAAATGCTTCTAGATTTTCAGTTGCTGGAATCTATACTTCATGCCATTGAATCTATTTGTTGAGATGAAAGGGGAATTGAATTAGACTACTGCTTGGTTAGAGATAGACTTGAGGTCCTCTTCAAGCTGAGAAAATCAATTCTGTGCATTCTTGCATGTTGTTCTCATGTTTGTGGTCTTAATTTTCTTTAATATTGTGGAAGTGACATAACAATTTCCAAGTTTACATATGACTAAACTGAAATATGTGCATTTTCAAAACTGCAAAGTCCCATTTTGTATTCCAGTGTAAAGACTCAGTATATGCTAGCCAATTGTAATAAAATCTAGCACTTATCCAAAATATAAATATCAGTCATTAGACTTGTCATCACAGTAAGGCTGTTTGACTCCGAGTATAACAGGACCTTGATCAGATGGGCCGATACGCTGAGAAAACGTTAATTTAGATAAATGTGTGGTGCTGCATCTTGGTAGGGCAAATCAGGGCAGGACTTGTACACTTAATGGTAAGGTCCTGAGGAGTGTTGCCAAACAAAGAGACCTTGGAGTGCAGGTTCATAGTTCCTTGAAAGTGGAGTTGCAGGTTGACAGGGTAGTGAAGAAGACGTTTGGGACGCTTGCGTTTATTGGTCAGTATATTTAGTATAGGAGTTGGGAGGTCACGTTGTGGCTGTACAGGACATTGGTTAGGCCACTTTTGGAATTCTGTGTGCAATTCTGGTCTTCCTGCAATAGGAAGGATGTTGTGAAACTTGAAAGAGTTCAGAAAAGATTGGCACGGTTGGAGGGTTTGAGCTATTGGGAAAGGCTGAATAGGCTGGGGCTATTTTCCCTGGAACGTCAGAGGCTGAGGGGTGACCTAATAGAAGTTTATAAAATTAAGAGGGGCATGGATAGGATGAATGGACAAGGTCTTTTCCCCAGGGTAGGGGAGTCCAAAACTAGAGGGCATAAGTTAAAGGTGAGAGGGGAAAGATTTAAAAAGGTCCTAAGGGGCAACTTCTTCAAGCAGAGAATGATGTGTATACGGAATGAGCTGCTGGAGGAGGTGGTGGGAGGCTGGTACACCTACAACATTTAAAAGGCATCTGTATGGGTACATGAAAATGAAGGGTTTAAAAGGGATATGGGCCAAATGCTAGCAAATGGGTCTAGATTAATTTCGGATATTTGGTTGGCATGAATGAGTTGGGCCAAATGGTCTGTTTCCATGTTGTACAAGTCTAAGACTAAAGCTAATGTATTGGCAATTGTATTTTTTCCCTCTCTTCATAGTGCTTTGAAGTACATGCCACATGCTGTTCTGAAACTACTGGAGAACATGCCTATGCCATGGGAGCAGATCAGAGATGTTTCAGTTTTGTATCACATCACAGGTGCAATCTCATTTGTTAACGAAATTCCCTGGGTTATTGAACCAGTTTATATATCTCAATGGGGGTAAGTAAAGTGTTGGATTTTTCAGGAACTTTTGATGAAAATGTGTTTGAATTCACTTGTAAAGTATTTTGTGTTCTTCTGTCTTTGACTATTTCAGAATCAAATTGAATGATACAAAGAAATCAATGTTGTGGCTATTAGTAATTATTCCAAAAGTAATGTTACAAGATGCCTGTCAAAACATAGGCCTTAATATCTGTTGTTATTATATTAAAGATTAGACTCGCTGATTTTAGACTCTGTCTTCCTGGATTTCAGTTATTATTGAAGATGGAAAATATCTGTTGTCGACAAAAAAATTTGGGTGACTTGATTCGCTGCCACTCCTAAGTATAGGCTATTGATTAATATACACAATCTCTCCAGATCATGCATTCAAAAGCTATTTGCTTGGATTTTTTTAATTTATGGAAGAATTTTCAATTGTACTGCAATTTATAGTTAAATAAACATATTTTCTGAGTGCATTTTATACCTCAGTGGGTAAATATTTCACTATGTTCCTTCATTGCATATGATAAGGAACTGCATTTTGCAATTCAAAGGACATTTTTGTGATGAAATGCAATAACCAAAGACTCATTTCTCATTAGAACCATGTGGATTATGATGAGACGTGAAAAGCGTGATAGACGACACTTCAAAAGGATGCGGTTTCCTCCTTTCGATGATGAAGAGCCTCCACTGGATTATGCAGATAATATACTTGATGTGGAGCCACTCGAAGCAATACAGATGGAACTTGATTCAGAAGAGGATGGACCAGTGGCAGAGTGGTTATATGATCACCAGCCACTGAAAGACAACCCAAAGTGAGGCTTTGTGTCTTGGTGTCAAGTGTGTTAATGTCATGAAAGATTGAAGGCCTAACAAAGTAGTTAAATGACATGGAAAAATCTGATTTTAAATTATTAGCAATTATTTATAGAATAAGGCAAATTAAAACTGTGCTGCTAGAAATGATATGTACACCTGAACTAATTAAAATGACTTCACTTCCTGTGAATGAACAATTAACTATGACATAATTAGGGTTAACGTGCTCAGCCAACTGGACAAAGTTGATATTATGCTTGTTGCTTTCCACAAGGGGCCATTGGTCAGTTCATAATCTTAAAAAAAAATTTCATTGGATAGTCTTTCTTGAAAATTTCAATAGTTTCTTTAGTCTAGCCTATTGTCTGCGTGAGTTGTTTCACATATTTTCTAACTAACCTGTTCAGAGATGTTATCACACATCTCTGGAACAAGTGAGATTTGAAACCATGTTTCTTGTCTCCGAGGTAGGGATACTACCACTGCACCCACAGGAGTTTTATGGTTTTGATTTATCAATGGTCCTTCTTTGCCAATCATTGGCTTCAGTATGAAAAAATAAAAAAAAATTCAGCTAGATAATGCTCAACAACCTTATTATTTGGTACAAGTAAATTCAGTTGATTTTTATAGATTTAAATCAATTTAATAGGTTTCTTACAAGTGCAGAGAAATACTAAAAAGCTAAAATTGTGGAAAGAATAGACAACTAGACTTCACAAGTCTTGATCTGAAGGTCTGGATTTTGTGATGGTAATAGTTCATTGATTTTACACTCATCTATAGGGTGCTTTCTTGAGGTCCTGTCTGGAGCAGTTCTAAAGCATTCAGTGAGTTGATAAAAACGTGACAAATTGCTCTGTATTCAATTAAATATAACCATTATTCAAATAAATGTAACCAGATGTTTAATTGTGTACAAAATTCACAATGAATAGTAAGTACGCTCATTGACCCTGGAAAGGTATTTAATGTAGAACAGTACAACACAGGAACAGGCCCTTTGGCCCACCGTGTTTGTGCCGACCATGATGCTGTTTTAAAATAATCCCATCTGCTTGTATACGGTCCATATTCTTCTATTCCCCGCCTGTTCATGTGTCTGAATAAAAGCCTTTTAAACATTGCTATTGTCTTTGCTTCTACCACCTCCCACAGCAGTGTGTTCCAGTCACGTACAACCCTCTGTTTTAAAACAAAACTTCCTTTGCACATATCCTTTGAACTTTTCCTCCCTTATCTTAAACCTATGCCCCCTAGCATTTAACATTTCCACCCTAGGGAAAAAGACTCCAACTATCCATCCTATCTGTGCCCCTCATAATTTTACATACTTTTATCAAGTTGCTCCTCTGCCTCTGACGCTCTAGTGAAAGCAATCCAAGTTTGTCCAACCTTTCGTTGTGATGAGACATTTGTCGAATGGCAACTTTCTCCATTATGATAAATTCCACATTTATAAATCAATTTGCTCATATCGGCATTTTGGCTTTGCTTTAAATCAAATTATTTGAAAAATTTTAAAGTATTGATGATCAGTGGCTTATTGCTTCCTGGTTTGCTGACTGAAAAAATACTGTGATTAGCTGCTTGCTGTCATCACTGCTGCTGCAAGTTGTGAAATCCCCTTAAGTTGGCACTAGATTTAAACTGCGTTGGGAAAGGTGAAGGCTGCAGCACAATGGCCACTTGAACTTGTGGACGGTTGCATTTAAGTCAGTAGCAAGCACCTTTGCTTCGTTACTGATCACAGAATCGAGCTCATAACAAAACATGGGGAAAAAGTGTGTGTGTGTAATCTAGAGAAATGGTTTTTCAGTCACAGTCCTACCTGTGGTGACTGCTAGAAATGGACATGTAGACACTTGGATGAGAACACACTTAAGCCTAGTGATACCATTGTAGTTGAATAGCATGTTAACATTTAATTGTATAGACTTGTGCATGATAATTGACCACTAATGAAGTACCAGAAACCTTTGGAACCTATGGACTGGCTTCAGGAGGGGAACTTGTTGAGGAGGATAAAAATTGGGCTTTAATTAATAACAAAACAAAAAAGAAATACCATAACTCTCATTGTTGGTAGTTTTGATTTTGTGGGTGCTTATTTTAACTCTGTGCTGTAATTAGAAGAATTGATTTGAACTAAACTGCTTTGTTAAAATGAGAAAATTATAATTAAATTAATCTATTCAGCTTCTTATTGTATTCAAATATCGCTATCCACTTGTGATTTGCTATGATATTAAGCTGTAACGTTCTCTTATAAAATGCTTAGATTGAAAAATATTCTGTCCTAATATAGGTATGTTAATGGATCGACTTATCGTCGCTGGCAGTTTACTTTGCCTATGATGTCTACTCTTTATCGCCTGGCTAATCAGTTGCTAACTGATTTAGTGGATGACAACTACTTCTATCTGTTTGATCTAAAAGCATTTTTTACATCCAAAGCTCTTAACATGGCAATTCCAGGTGGACCCAAGTTTGAGCCTCTGGTTCGGGATGTGAATCTTCAGTAAGGACTTTTCTTTTTAAAATCCATTATTAAGATATTAAGTCAATAGTAAATTTAGTTGTGTGCTGTTAGTATTTCTATTAGATTGAGCAGTGGGCGCCATAACCACTAAATGCTTCAACAATGTTCAGTAGTGTTCCACTTGGTAAATCTTTAATATTTTCCTGCATGTGAATCATTTAATTGAATCTTATTTCCCTGCTTATTCTCAATATTTGCTAACTATCTTTTCAGGTTATAATTTTATTGAACAATTATTTGTATACTCTGCTTCAACAGCAGTTTGGGATAGAATTCCACATTTTATCTATCAACTATGCAGATCTGTTACCTCGCACTCTTTCATTTTAAAAAAATATAATTCTCTGTCTTGTTATAATTTTGTGCCTGCAGTCGGTACTCTCTGTACATTATCATTAGTTTCATAATGTCAGTTCACTGATTTACTTTGCTCTGCTTTGCTGAGTAGGCCCCAACTCCATTAGTCTCCTTAATAACATAATTCTTGAACATAATTCTTAGCAGTATCTCAGTGAATCTAATACAAAACAAAGAACCCCAGATGTTGGAGATTTGAAACAGAAATTTCTGTAAAAACTTAGGAGGTCTGGCACCATCTGTGGAAAGAAAACAGGGTAACATTTTGTCTCAGAATCTGTTCCAGTGAAGAATCACCAGATTCAAAATGTTAACTCTGTTTTCTCCCTACAGATGCTGCCAGACATGCTGAGTTTCTCCAGCAACTTCTGTTTTTG
>NC_063357.1:22334611-22358625 GCF_021869965.1 Rhincodon typus | reverse complement strand
GCCCAGTCAATCTATACCTTTTTCATTCTGTATCTTTTCAGTGGAATGATATCATTCCTGTAATGCCTTGGCCAGAATTGCATTCTATTCACAACTGCAACCAAATTGTACCAACCTCTTATGTCTTTAAGATACAAAGTTAAGGATGCTAACTGATTTTTAATGGCTTATGTATCTTCACTGCTTTCGTTGTCATGGAGCAGACTAAACTTCAACTTTTTGCAAGACAAGTTTAAGGCAATTCAATTGATTAAATTACTAGGCTTGAAGTAAATCACACTTTATTTTTACACTATAGTTGAAATACAAACAATAATTATTGGAATAACTTAATCCTATTGGAAAACTTAAGAGAATAATAGATTATTTAACTACTAAACATCAACTGTTCCAATATAGTAACATCCCATAAACCCACTTTTGGCAAAGGCAGACTCAGTAAAAATGGATTGTCTCCCATGCAATTCTCCAGGCCAGGAGGAAAGGACATCAAGAGAAAATTCAGGGAGACAGAGAACTCAAGTGTTTTGCTGTAACAGGGAGAGATGTATAACAGCTTCCAGAGCCCAACAGCTACTGAAAGCTAAAACTAAAATCCTGGTTCTGCTTGACTCCACCCCATCATGCTGCTTCTATTGTTCCAATCTCTTTTAAAAAAAACACCAAAGCTAGCTGGGCTCAGAGCAGACTGCTCAGTTCCAAGTTTACAATGCTTGGTTCAAAAAAAAAAATGACAGAACAGATCCTTCTTAAAGGCACATCTTGTAACATAATCACGTATGTATCTTCAGCAAGATCCTTCTGTATTTTTCACTTTTTTTAATCTATTTGCTTTCTTTCCTGCAAATATCCAGCTATGTGATTGTTCTCCTTCCCATTACTTTTAACGCTGATAGTGAACTTTGCTTTTTTTTAGTGAAAGCTTTTCAGATGTTCTAAAGTGTATTAGTGCTGTACTGTACAACCTCACAAGGTTTTGTGCATATTTGGTTCACTAATGAGCCATACATTTGTAGCATAAGAAGGAACTGGTTCCGCACTATAATGCATACGTGACTTGAGTTGTCATTGCTACATAGCAGTTGTAAGCCAGAAATGTGCAAGTTTATACACGAGCACCTTGTGACATGATAAAGGTTTAGATGTAGAGTCAAGTCCGAGCCAGTTTATTTCCTTATCTGGCCTGTGCCATGCAGAGGCTATTGCATCTGCCTTTGATTTGAGAGAAAGTATTAAGGGAAAATCAACGGATGATCCCTGAAATGCCTGGTTGTTGGTTTATAATCCACTGGAAAAGTACATGTGAGCAAATGTTTTATTTTGAATAGTACTTTTTTTTTTAAACAATTTGTCATGTGAGCTATTGGCCCAGATCTTTTGGTGTTCAGATAGTCAGCTACTGAATGCACCCTGAAAGATGGGCTTCAGGTCTGCTTGGAGGCCCCAGTGCACTGCTGTACCATAATTGCCTGAGAGGTTCAAACATTGAACCACCCAAAGTGCCCCTAACTTCGAGTTAGAGTTGAAGACTTGAGTGGTTCTGATTTGCTTAGCTAAATAGCCAACCAGTAAAGGGTTAGAGGATGTAAAACCTGCTCTAAGTTCAGGCTAACTATATTCCCAGCACATCCCTTTGCCCACTAACCTCATTCCCACTCGCTCAATGAACATACTGAAGAACAGTTGAATTGCTCATATTGGAAGATTTGGGCCATTATGTTGAAATTGCAGGAAGTCAGTTTTCTTTTATTTTCATAGTTTGCAATTTTCCAGTTATGTAAAATTAAAACATAATAGCTTTGACCGTTTGTGTTTGATTTGCTTCTGTTAGGGATGAAGACTGGAATGAATTCAATGACATCAACAAGATCATCATCAGACAACCAATCAGAACAGAATACAAAATCGCATTCCCATACTTGTACAATAACCTCCCCCATCATGTTCATCTCACCTGGTAAGTAGATAAGTGTAAATCATTTTGCATCTGTCCTAGATTTAGAGCAACACAAACAGCAAAATTTCCTGATTTTTAAAAAATTAATTCAAGGAATGTGGGCTTTGCAGGTTGGTCAGTATTTATTTCCCATTCCTAGTTGCCCTTGAGAAGGTGTTGGTGAGCTACCACCTTGAACCACTGCAGTCCATTTGGGGCAGGCACGCCTACTATATTGTTAGAGTGGGAGTTCCATGGATACTGTTGTAGAATAGAGAGACCTAGGGGTTCAGGTACATAATTCTTTGAAATTTGCGTTGCAGGTAGACAGGTTGGTTAAGAAGGCATTTAGCACACTTGCCTTCATTGTTCAGACCTTTGAGTATAGGATTTGGGACATCATGTTGAGATTGTACAGGACATTGGTGAGGCCTCTTCCGGAGTACTGTGTGCAGATCTGGTTGCCCTGTTATAGGAACGATATTGTTAAACTGGAGAGTGTTCAGAATGTTGCCGGGAATGGAGGGTTTGAGTTATCAAAAAAGGCTGGGACTTTCTTCACTGGCGTGTAGGAGGTTGAGGTTTATAGAGGTTTATAAAATAATGAGGGGCATAGATAAGGTGCATAGCGAAGGTCTTTTCCCTAACGTGGGGGAATTCAAAACTAGGGAACATTTTTAAAGTGAGAGGAGAAAGATTTAGAAAGAACATGATGGGCAGCATTTTATGCAGAGGTTAGTGTGCGGAATGAACTGCCAGAGGAAGTGGAAGATGAAGGTGCAGTTACAACATTTAAAAGACATTTGGATAAGTACTAGAGCACGAAACGTTGGGAGGGATATGGGCCAGATGCAAGCAGCTGGGACTAGTTTGGTTTGGAAACATGGTTGGTGTGGACTAGTTAGATCGAAGGGCCTGTTTCCATGTTGTATGACTATGAATCTATTACTCTTAATAGCCAGGAAGTTAGAAAAATTGAAATATTAATCATATATATTACATTTTCTGTGTCAGCAATAATTTTTAATTGTATGTTGTAATCTGTTTAGTATTACTGTGTAGCTCATCATGACTGTTGGCATGATTAGTAATAATTCTCAACAGTACTGTTTTCTATTATTTGCTTTCCATATTTAAAAATAAGAATCATCTGTATGACCTCATGATTCTTGGACATCCATTCACTCTGTTAAGTTCTTTTGGTATGTGAGCAAACCTGTAAATTTCCTTTTGTCTGTGGAATGGCAAAGCAATGTAAAACTGTCAAAATGCTAGGTAGTGGGTTTTGTCATGGTAACTGATTTATTTCCCCTGGCAGGACGATCTAAAACAGCTTTAAGTGGGCTCTGTTGAAAGTACCTAACCTTTAATGAAAGCATTGAATGTGCAAATAGTGTTGGAAAGTGAAAGTGAAACCATTAAACTTTGTATTATACAGCGGCATTTTATTTCAGAGCCCCCAGAAAATTCATTTGATGACAGTATAAATACTGAACTGAAGGGTCGGAGAATGTTTCTCCTTCTTTGCTAAATAAGCAGAGCTCCACTAAGTTAAGATTTGAGATGTGGTATCCTTTGGATATGTATCCTGAGGCCTTAGAAGAGAAACTAAGTCAAGCTTCTCCTGATTGCTCTCTGACGAACTTTATTTTAAATTGGAGATGTATGGACATTAAGTAATGATCTTCGTGTGATACCCCTATAATGAAATTGCCTTCCAGTATTCTTATGTGTGATTCATGCGTTTGGTTTGCTTGGGGCATTGCAGGGCACCCAAAAACCATGAATCTGTTCCCCAAAATATTAGTTTTGAAATGGTAAAGGAAAAGTGCATTCTTGAGGTTAGGGTACGCATTGCTAAATTTGGTATTTGCTGTTATTTGGCTCTTATTTAACTTCTTTGTGTTTAAGGTATCACACACCGAATGTTGTGTTCATTAAAACAGAAGATCCAGATTTGCCAGCTTTTTACTTTGATCCGTTGATTAACCCAATCTCTCACAGACACTCTGTTAAGGTAATCACGTTTACACTAGAGTAACTTGCTATTGCAATTAATTTCTACTTTTGAAATAAAACTAACAGAAGATTATCATATGCTTTTTGCATTTCATTTCAGAGCCAGGAACCATTACCGGATGATGATGAAGAGTTTGAACTTCCTGATTGTATGGAACCATTCCTGAAAGATTGTCCTTTATATTCAGATCATACTGCCAATGGCATAGCATTGCTTTGGGCACCAAGACCGTTTAACTTGAGGTCTGGAAAAACAAGGAGAGCACTTGACATTCCCTTAGTTAAGAACTGGTACCGTGAGCACTGTCCAGCAGGGCAACCAGTCAAAGTTAGGGTTTCTTACCAGAAACTCCTGAAATACTATGTACTGAATGCACTTAAACACAGACCACCCAAAGCACAAAAGAAAAGGTTGGTTGAATGTTCTGTAATTTTGGTGTTTTCAAAGAATATAAGCCAATTCAATGGATAATTAGATATTCTGCATCTCTCTAATTGAATTTGTTTGTTTTATAGTTAATGTTGTCAGCTTTGAGAATTAGTATTGTCTGGAGTAAAATTGAACTCTAGACTTGCACGGGGGAGGAGAAAGTCGAGTCACCATAGGTCTTACCAGACCATAGTGCTGCTCTCTTATTACAGAGAGAAACGACTAACCCGAGGACTATCATACCTCAGATAAGGGGAGAGGTTGAGAAAGAGAGTCCTTTGTGGTAACCTCAGCCAATGATGGGAATTAAACCCATGCTTGGCATCACATTGCTTCACAAACCAACCATCTAGTCAACTGAGCTAAACTGACCCCCAGCAAAGAGGAAAGAGAGACCAGTGATCAGTAGTGCTAGTGCACCAGTGTGTTATACTGATAATGAAGGATTGTTCATTGATTGCCTGGCACTTTAACATGTCTGCTGTTTAAGAACAAATACTGGGCTGTTCAATGGTGTTAGATTGATTAAAAAAAATTAGATTGATCTCATCATAATTTTACTACTCCTGACTAGTATTAACAGCATAAAAGGCCTGCTGGCCTTCATAGATGAAAATGTTAAATGGTACCTGTGCAGAAAAAAGAGGTGGAGGATTTTTTTTAATATATAGCAGTGATGGTGATAGATGTTGATGCTGGGGAAACTTTGTATGTTTTTGTCATCCATTCTTGGTAACTACTCCTTCGTGTAGTACAGCAGTTATGGGAATACACAGGTGGTAGGCTGATTTTTGATCTTTCTGCTCTGATTGTATTCAGGGCTCAAGAGTGCTATTCCAACCTCTCTGTTGGACCTTTTATGGTTTAGTTACCCTTTCTCAATCCTTAATGTGGACTTTACTTGAGACTGGTATTCAAAACCATTTTAGCAGAATTTTTAAAAATTTTAATGTATTATTTTGCACTCAGGTGGGCAAACAATACTTAGTCTTAACAAACACCAACATCCTGTATGAGGATTTAACATTCACGTCATGGTGTGAGGGAAAACAGTAGGTCCGATTTCCCACTTTGGTTATGGCATCTTCTGACATTGGCATAAAAGTGGTTAATGTGCCATGCAGAGAAATATTTTTAGGCTGACCTGACCTGGCCTCTTGTAAGTAAAATGAGTTCTTTGTTCAGGAGGAAAAGGCATTGAATGTCTACATTTTCTAACTTCGTTCTGGTGCTAATGTTTTACTGTTTCCGCTTCAGGTACTTATTCCGTTCATTCAAATCAACAAAGTTTTTCCAGTCAACCAAACTTGATTGGGTAGAGGTAGGCCTCCAGGTGTGCCGTCAAGGTTACAACATGCTGAATTTGTTGATTCACCGTAAGAATCTGAATTATCTGCATCTGGACTACAACTTCAACTTGAAGCCAGTGAAAACCCTCACTACTAAGGTAAGGATTATCTTGGGCACTGGTCCATATTTTACAAGTGAAGTGTCTCTAGACTTAGCAGTACATTTATGATTTGGAGGAAACTTGGTAAACTGAATTTGGCATTTGACAATTTTATTCTTGTCAGATTTCAATTAATGAATATTATAGCTGTTTCAAAATTATTTTATGTTTTGATATACTTTAACCTTTTGGCCTAAAAACCTATGTTTAACATTTTCGGGCTTTTTTTGTACTGAAGATGTCTGATTAAACTACGATGTTGTTGGATCTTGGTAGTTTGCCTTTGAAACAGCACATCTTGCATAAAAACTCTATTATGCGTGACTATATAAATGTTATTTGCAAATTACAAGAACAAATTAATAAGTCTTTATTGTAATTTGCTTAAATTGGAATTCATGTGCAAACAATATAAAGCAGTTAAAATAGCGGGAAATTTGTACCTACTGACAGAATTCAAGACTAGTATATCAAATTCACTACATTTTCCAAATATTCGTGTTTCTATAATTCAGTGAACTTTGTTAAATTATCCAGTTAGATAGTCTATTCAAATGCAAACACTTCGGCTCTTTAGTAATAACTGTGTCAGACCATTGTGTGATTCCAGTGACTTTAATTAATACTGTTCAGTCTGTACTGAGGGAGTGTCATCTTTCATCTGATCAAGTTAGATATCCAGTGGTGATCTTTGATTAGGAAAGGGAAAGTTCCATAAAGGTCTACCACAATATATCATTTGAACTATGTGAATAGAAAGGTTTGGAGGGATATGGGCCAGGAGCAGGCAGGTGGGACTAGTTTAGTTTGGGATTATGTTCAGCATGGACTGGTTGGACCAAAGAGTCTGTTTCTGCGCTGTATGACTCTATGGCTAGAAACAAATTATCTGTCCATTTGTATTTTTTCTGTGCGGAGTTTGCTACTGTTCACAAATGTCATGTTGTCTGTGAAGCCAAGAGTGAAATAACTTCACAGAGGCCTGTATCTGGTTACCAAGTCACCCTTTATTTACACATTGAGAGTCCTTGACACTGAGCCAGCTCTCACAGTGAGCAGGATGTCCAATACTCCTGTTTATATCTGTCAGCCAGGGCTCCCTGATTGAACCAGATTAACAGCCCCAATCAGGGAACTCATTCTGAGGTCCACCTTGCTGACCTTGTTACAATCGCACAATGAGGTTATACAAGTTTGTTTTCTTTGAACAACAATTATGTTGATTAGACTGAAACAGAAGTAGACTTTGAACAATTGGTGTGGTCTTTAAAGAAAGTAAGGAAAAACATTACCAATATGTTCATTTTTACAGGAACGTAAGAAGTCCAGGTTTGGGAATGCATTCCATTTATGCCGTGAAGTGCTACGTTTAACAAAGCTTGTTGTTGACAGTCACGTACAGTACAGGCTGGGGAATGTGGATGCCTTCCAGGTATATAAATTTAAAAACAAAATTTGGAAACAGAACTACTACAAGTATATTGTGTGTGCTTGTTAGGGTTTTGCAATAGGAAGTTTCAGTTTGGAAACAACACAAATACTGTCCTTTTGTCCTTTCTAATGCTAGTTTGGAATTGCTACCTTTTACTTCATCTTTTTTAAACTGATCTATGAATTTGACAATGTTGACTTTATTCATGTTTTATGCTGTTCAAGTGCTAGAAGGTTTATGTAATGTTGTGGTTACCAGAAAACAGATTGTGGAATGATTGCATGAATATCACTTGAATGTATCAACACTAGAAAAGTAATTTAAATACAGTATAAATATGTATTTTGGTCATTTAGTGTATTGGATGGGAATTGATATGCATTTTGGGGTTTTTTTTAGGCTATAACTGTGACAAAATTGTTACGCATTGGATTGTTGGTGCAGTTGTGTTGCAGTGGAAGCCTGAGTTTGGACTGTCACACTGGAGTGAAGTGGAATAAGACATTCTGAATGAACATTAGCCTTCACTTTGCTTTAGTGTCACTTTGAGCCTTAGCATCCAATTTACACCACACATTTAGTGGAGCTTACACCAACACTAAATTTGTGGAGTCTAAATGTGCGTGATTTTGTGCAAATAAGGAAAATAATCACATTTTATATCAGTTGGACTAAAGCATTGGCCACACTCTAAATCTGTGAAATTAAGTATGATTTATTTTCTGTCTCCAGTTGTCAGATGGATTGCAGTATATCTTTGCTCACGTTGGACAGTTGACTGGAATGTACAGATACAAGTACAAGCTGATGAGACAAATCCGAATGTGTAAAGATCTGAAGCACCTTATCTATTACAGATTTAACACCGTAAGCACAGAATTTGCATAACTGCTAAGCTTACATTAACACATACATGCCAGGTTACCATTGCAAATTTTAATTGGTCTCAGCCTGGTCTGTCATGAGTTGCAAATGTTAATGTAATTGTTATTCGTTCTTGTAATTTTGTCAGCAATTTTTTGACATTTCGATACATTTTTAGACCACTTGAAAAAGGACAATTTTCCCGCTCTTCTCACGTCACCCATACCTGTGAAAATCATACCTTTCACTAATTGCATGCGTTGATATTCTGTTTTCATGCCTTAGCCCCTGCTGTTCTCAAGTGCTTTGTTGCACGATATGATGTCTTTTTTTCCTTTCATCTACATTTGAAAATAATTTTCCTCCATTCCGTATAATTTGAATCCTCAATGGTATAAAACAACCTTTACGTCACGAGCTTCTGAACTTCCCTAGCAAGCCACTCAGTTGTACCAGTTGATATCAACAGGTCACCTCACAGCATGTGGACCGTACGGGTTCAAGAATGTAGGTCACCACCTTCTCAAGGACATCTCGGGATGGGCAATGAATGCTGGCCAGCCAGCAACACCCATGTCCCACGAATAAAGAAACAATCATTTAGAGTAGTAGACTGCACTGACACACTTTTTTTATATAGCATGAGCTGTTCAAAAATTAAACAAAAAGTTCAATGCAGTGTGTTTACTTGATTTTATGTACTTTCAAAACCAGTGGTAATTTTCTAATAATTGCGGTCCTTATTTAATTTTACAGGGACCAGTAGGCAAAGGGCCTGGCTGTGGATTTTGGGCTGCTGGCTGGAGAGTGTGGCTTTTCTTCATGAGGGGTATAACTCCACTGCTGGAGAGGTGGTTGGGAAATCTGCTTGCCAGACAGTTTGAAGGTTAATAACGTTTGTGTTTTTTAAAATAAAAAACTTACATATATAGTCTGAAGGCATAACATTCTTGAAGTTGTAACTAAATATACTTCCTGATCAGTCTTGAAGACATTTGTAAAGATTCTCCAATCTCAGTTAATTGAAATATCTCCCACTTTTCCCAATCCTCTCTCAGGTCGCCATTCTAAGGGAGTAGCTAAGACTGTAACCAAACAGCGTGTGGAGTCTCACTTTGATCTAGAGTTGAGAGCTGCTGTTATGCATGATATCTTGGATATGATGCCTGAAGGAATTAAACAAAACAAGGCCAGGACAATCTTGCAACATTTGAGTGAGGCTTGGAGATGCTGGAAGGCAAATATTCCTTGGAAGGTAATTACTTGAATAATTGGCTCATTGCTCTCAGGTACACTTTTAAAGCAGCCAAGCCCGTCCTTTCCCCATTACACTCTCTACAGTTATATATTCTTTTTCACCATGTTAGTAAATTCTCCAAAATCAAATGTAGAGTCCTGTGCTTTCTCAGAAAGTTTTGGGACTAAGAAATTATTTCACTTATGACCTGTGTGTTCAAGTGTGACATTTTTGGTACTCAGTCTGACTCTCTTTCACTATTAGTGAAGCTATTGGGATGGGCAAGATTTTTTTTTTTCTGTTCAGGATTTAATTATGCGTATGGGTTTTAAATAAAAATCCATACTTAATTTGTATGCATCAGTTTTCTAGTTGCCTTGTAGTTTACATGTAATTACAAAGTATAAATGTAGAAGAAAATTTTTTAAATGACCTGCAGAGACTTGGTATTGTTACAATAGGTTCCAGGGCTGCCGACTCCAATTGAGAACATGATCCTTCGGTACGTGAAAGCCAAAGCTGACTGGTGGACAAATACTGCACATTACAACAGAGAGCGTATTCGCCGTGGTGCAACTGTTGACAAGACTGTGTGCAAGAAGAATCTGGGTCGCTTAACCAGACTGTACTTGAAGGCAGAACAGGAAAGACAGCACAACTACCTGAAGGTGAGTTCTCTATGGCATGTGCATTAATGACAAACATGACCTCATCCACAAATTGTGCTGAAAATCTTTACAGTGCAATACGGATAGCTAATTACAGTATTAAAAATGTCCTTGTTTGAAAGAATACATTTATATCTACTGCTCGTAAAAGAGCAAATTCAGTGAAAAGTAATGCTGTTGACCTTTTGTACAGAGCTAATGTTCTAAGTAATTGCATCAGAACGTGAAGGTGCTCCTAGATTGATTGTTGCTTTCATTTAGGGAGATAATAAACTATTTGTAAAAGTATTAAAAATAAAGTATTTTGCATAAATGATCTAACAGTCATATCATCTAATTGGTCATATGTTACACATTTTCTCTAAAAGCCAGAATTGTCTAATTACTTGGAAGTAATAATAATCTGTTGAATAGGATGGGCCCTACATCACTGCCGAAGAAGCCGTTGCCATCTACACCACCACTGTGCATTGGTTAGAGAGCAGACGTTTCTCTCCAATTCCTTTCCCTCCTCTTTCATACAAACACGACACAAAGCTTCTGATCCTGGCTCTAGAAAGATTGAAAGAAGCTTACAGGTAAATATACATACTTGTAATTGAAATTGCAAATTTAAATAGTTAAGACCATTAATGTCAGACTTTACTTAATTTTACACACGTCATCAAGAAAAATAAAACTAAGCCATTTTAAAAGACATAAATGTTATTCTTTCATTTTATGCACTTAATTTCAGTGTGAAATCAAGGCTAAACCAGTCACAGCGAGAAGAATTGGGTCTAATCGAACAAGCCTATGATAACCCTCATGAGGCTTTGTCCAGGATTAAACGACACTTACTTACTCAGAGAGCTTTCAAAGAGGTTTGTAGGGATATTATAAATTTCAACATTGTACCTACCCAGTTCTAGACATTTGTATTGTCATTTTGTAACAGAACATTAAATTATGACAGAAGAAGACTTACTGATTTTTATAATGTTAGAATGATTTGATGTTTTAAATATTTCTTCTCTGAAAGGTTGGTATTGAGTTTATGGATTTGTACAGCCACTTGGTACCTGTTTATGACGTTGAACCATTGGAGAAGATCACTGATGCTTACCTTGATCAGTACTTGTGGTATGAAGCTGACAAGCGACGGTTATTCCCTCCATGGATTAAGCCAGCTGATACAGAGCCTCCTCCATCTCTTGTATACAAGTGGTGCCAGGGTATGTTAATATTAAATGTTAGAACTGTCTTTTGCAGATTTTAGACTGCATTATTTAAACATTTGTTTAATTTAGTTTTGTGAACAAGAGCAGAACCAATGTATTTCAACTGATAAAAGTATTTTTGTCAAATTATTTGGCACTGCATAAGGGTATTTTTGCAATTTTGTGACACACTGATACAGCAAAGATCTAGTGCAAACATCTGTTCTTGCTGCAAATTTAACTTCCTCAGAAATGCGAAGCATAGCTGTTCAATTACCACACACCCAAAAGTTCCGACTTATTTTTAGAAATCTACATATTCCTTGTAGAACTAGGAGATTTGGCTAATGTTAAGATTTATTATTATATAATGGTTTCTTAACACAGGCATCAACAATCTTCAGGATGTATGGGAGACAGCTGATGGTGAATGCAATGTCATGTTAGAGTCGCGATTTGAGAAGATGTATGAGAAAATTGACTTGACTTTGCTGAACAGATTGCTGCGTCTAATTGTGGATCACAACATTGCTGATTACATGACAGCCAAGAACAACGTTGTCATCAATTACAAGGTATGCATATTTTCTGATATACTGATTGATCAGTAATTTCAGACAGCATCAAATATGGCCTGATATTCACTGTCAAAATTATACAAGTGTAGAATTCTTACAATATTTCACTGGAATAGAATTTCTTAAGATATTGCGTTGTTAGCTGTTGAAATTAAAAATGTAAGAATACAAAAGGCTTTATATAATGGAATGCGTTTTTGACAATGCACTATTTCAAAACTTGATGGCTGTAAAATAAGTGATGGGGTGTTCAACCTGTCAGCCTGGCTATGATATTATCATAGGAAGTTTACAGCACAAAACAAAGTCTGTTTGACTCTATGCTTTTGCAAGAACAACATGGCTAGGCCTACTTTTCCGTCCTTCTCTCCATAGTCCTGCCATATTTTTCTTTTCAAAAAATTATTATTCCATTTTGAAAATCATACTTGACCCTGCCTCCGCTAAACTCTTATAAGTGCGTTACAGGTCCTTAACACTGACTGTGTAAATAGAATCTTCCTCTTGTATCATTTTCAGTTCTTTTGTCACTCACTTTAAGGTGATATCTTGTTCTTACTCCCAGGATTAGGAGAAGTGTCTCCCCATCTACTAAGTCCAGATTCTTCATGATTTTGAATACCTCAAACATCATCTTGAATTTCTCTAAACTGAAGTATCTCATCTTCTTGGATTCCTCCATAAGCCCTCAGCATCTTGTATTCCAGTCTCCAGTCTTCTTCCCTCACAATATTAAGAAATGGCTGAAAGCACTGGACACTACAAAGGCTTCTGGTCCTGACAACATTCTGGCAATAGTACTGAAGTACTTGTGCTCCAGGAATTGCAGTGCCCCTTGCCAAGCTGTTTCAGTACAGCTACAACAATGGCAGTGTGGAAAATTGCCCAGGTATGACCTGCCTGTCAAAGCAAGACAGATCCAAGCAGCTATTTGTTGCCTGATCAGTCTCTTAGTCATCAGCAAAGTTATGGAAGGAATTGTCATCAGTGCCATCAAGCAGCACTTGCTCAGAACCACTCCTAATCTATTACAGTTTTGGTCCAAACACAGCAAAAAAGTTAAACTCGAGGGTGAGGTGAGAGTGACTTCAGTTGGTATCATGGTAACTTTTGACCTTAAAAAAACAGGAATCTTTGGGGATAAGGAGAAAAAAACTTGCCACTCTTTGGAGTCATATCTGGCACAAAAACAGTTGGGGTTGATGGATGTCACTGCATTAATACCTCAACCATTTTCAGCTGCTTTATCGATGACCTTACATTCAACATAACGTCAGAAGTGGGGATGTTTACTTCTCAGTGAACAATGTTCAGCACTGTTGTGACTCCTCAGATACTGAAGCAGTTCATGTCCATATGCAGCATGGCTTGGATAACCTGCACGTTTGCGCTGATAAACAGCAAGTAACATTTGCACCACATAAGTGTTCAAGCTAAGATCCTTTCAAACAAGAGGAATGTAACAGTCTCGCCCTTGACATCATTGGCATTACCATTGCAAAATTCCCATCTATCAGTATCCTGGATATTGCCATTGACCAGAAGTAGATTTGGACAAGGTATATAAATACTGTGGCTACAAGAGTCAGTCAGAAGCTAGAATTTCTCCAGCAAGTAACTGACCTCCTAACTCTCCAAAGCCTGTCCACAGTCTGCAAGGTACAAATCGGGTGTGTGATGGAAAACCCCCTCCTTGCCTCGATGGTTGCAACTGCCAACAATACTTGAAGCTCAGCACCACCAGGTCAAAGCAGTTCACTTGAATGCCACCTGTTAAATGCAGTAATCTAGATGAGGCTAAATCAATGATTTACAAAGATTCACCATAACCTGTTGTTTTTGTATTCTGTCTGTTTATTAGGCACAGGAGTTCATTTGCTTTCTTGCCAGTAGCTTTGTAGTACTGTTTTCTTGAAATCTTGTTCCATTGAGACTGTAGCTCTGTTATTGCAGCCTTTGTAGAAATTGCAGTGATGTGAGGCTTACTGAGATTTGCAGTTGGGAATATTCCAAGAATTAGGCAGTTGTCATGTTTACAGTTAGTTCAAATGTCTTCTGAAATGGAGTGCATTATTGATGGTAATTTTTTGTTATTGTAGCTTCAGTAGTGTTTTGGAATGTTCAGACTTACTCTTTTCCTTTATACAAAAGGACATGAACCACACCAATTCCTACGGCATTATCCGAGGGCTCCAGTTTGCATCCTTCATTGTCCAGTACTATGGGCTTGTGCTAGATCTGCTTGTTTTGGGTCTCCACAGAGCCAGTGAAATGGCTGGCCCACCACAAATGCCAAATGATTTTCTGAGTTACCAGGACGTTGCCACAGAAGTTGCTCATCCTGTCCGACTTTTTTGCAGATATATTGAGCGTATCCACATTTTTTTCAGGTAAGAAAATATTTCCTTAACCTTGACAAACAATCTATAAAATTGCATCCATTCAACATCACGGCTGAGCTAGCTAAAATGGTGATTTGCCTTCTCAACCGTCATAAAATGCAGCATTTTTTGGTGCAAAATGGCAATTAATTTCAAGCTCAGTTATGCAAGCTTCTGACATTGTTGCTAATTGCAAAATAATTTTGCAACATTAACGTTGTTTTTGGAATATTTAATTTTAAAAGTACTTTTTGTATCATGTCCTCCACATTATTCCCCTTCTCTTGAAAGAACGGTCTCCTGCTGGTTTAGCGGTCCACATCTTGTTCAGTGCTGTATCTAAATTGTCTTCCTTCATGTGCATGTTTAGGCAGTGGGTGTGAATGTACTTTTTAGGTTCTGAGCCAATCTTTTTTTCCCACTGAATATCCACATAAACTTTCTAACAGGTCATTTGATAACAATTAATTGTTGATCCGTGAGAGATCTTCTGCCCTTAAAGAGCTGCCTTGATTTGTCAAAAGCACCCCAGTTGCTGCTGTTCAATACAAATCGGAAATTTACGTAATGATTACAGCACAGAAGAAAGCCATTCATCCCATTTTATCTGTGTTAGCTCTCCAAATGAGCCGCTCCTGTAGTGCCATTTTCCTACCCTTCCCTGTAACCCTGCACATTGTACTTTTTCACGTAACTATCTTGTTTGAATGTTTTGACTAAACAGATCCTTTACCCATGTTCTAAGTAATTTGATCAGGTCAGTAAACTTATATGGTATAGGTTCTCTCAATGAAAAT
This sequence comes from Rhincodon typus, assembly GCF_021869965.1. NCBI lineage: Eukaryota > Metazoa > Chordata > Chondrichthyes > Orectolobiformes > Rhincodontidae > Rhincodon > Rhincodon typus. Next base: position 22,343,634 of record NC_063357.1, on the reverse strand, counting down.
TAAAGTTAGGATCTTCTAACCTGGATGGCTAAGTTATAACTTAGGCTGCCAGAGAGCTGATAAGCAAATGTGTCTTTTCAAGTGCATATAATAAAATCTTTCAATGTTTAGGTTTACGGCTGATGAAGCCAGAGACTTGATTCAACGCTATCTTACAGAACACCCTGATCCAAACAATGAGAACATTGTGGGATACAATAACAAGAAGTGTTGGCCTAGAGATGCACGTATGAGGCTTATGAAGCATGATGTCAACCTGTAAGTGTCACAAGTGTTACCCCATTGCTGACTATTGGAAACATTTACCTGCTGGTTGCCTTTGTTTGATTTGTGCTACATGTAATCTGACATTCTCAACCTAAATTTAATTTTTACCCAAACATTGCAATCACTGTCAGATTCTGCACCATAGCTCTCAGAAATATATGTGTTGCATAATAGTGTGCGTAGATGATATGAAATAAGCTGAAATTCATTTCTGCATGATCTTTTTAATTATAATTCCACAAATTGGTTTTAAATGGCAGCTTGATGACATTAATGCCCTGAGTCATAGTGTTGTGAATTCGAGTCCCATTCTGAAGCTTGAATGCATAAACTGACACTTCATTTCAACTCTGACCTATTGTAAGTTGTAAAGGATGCGTCATTTGAATAAGATATTAAGCCAATGTCTCCCTGAACAGAGAAGCAGAGGAGTCTTCCCAATATGCCACCTAAATGCCAATCCTTTACCTTCTCCTTCCTGTCTCAGAATTTTCTAACTTTTAGTCAATGGGGACACTGCTGCACTGAGATCAGGAACAGAATCTTTCTAAACATTAAACTTCAAGATGTACTGCTGTCTCTCAATGAAGTTGATTATGCAACTGTCTAAATTAGTGTGTTAGCATTGCACGTAAAGAATTTTTAAGATATATATTGATAAGCTTTGTTGACAACAGGAAATGACTAAGGGATTGTGTACAAAAATTTTCTAATTTAGAAACAACAATTTGTTAATTCATTGTGCTTCACAGCTCTGTTATAATTGATTGAGACTGTTAGTAATGTCTCACAACTCAGCAGCACAGATTTTTGGAAGGAGCAGGACCTACCTGAATGGACACTAATAATCTTCTAAGCTAAGCATAGGAATCTATGGAATTTAAAATCAGTTAGAAAATTTTTATATTTGTTTACATTTGGTCAAAATCTGAAATGAACTGCCAGAAGATGTGGGCAAAAGCTTAAACCACTTAACACAATTTGTTCCTTAGTTTGGTGCTGTCACTGAAAGATTGTTTGTTCATGCTTGAATCCTGTGTTTTTCAGTTGCTGATATTGCTGTCTTTCTTGTAGTGGTCGAGCAGTGTTTTGGGATATTAAAAATCGACTACCTAGGTCTGTTACCACTATTCAGTGGGAGAACAGTTTTGTGTCTGTGTACAGCAAAGACAATCCCAACCTGCTATTCAACATGTCTGGCTTTGAGTGCCGCATTCTTCCTAAATGTCGTACTAGCTATGAAGAATTCACTCACAAAGATGGAGTCTGGAACTTACAAAATGAGGTACAAACTTTGCAGTAATTATTTTTGTAATAATATTAGTTTTCTGTATCTAATAGGAGGCACATTTGTAATCTGACCTGTTGCACTGTCATTCGACCTTCAGTATCACACGTTTGAAGAAAATTTATGATTATTTCTACTATATGCAATTGATAATCAGAAAGCAGGAGAGCAATTGGGGAAAATGTGGCTCTTAATTTTGAAAAGTATAGTATAGTTGAAAGCCATGGAATCCGGTACAATAAACACAAGTAGCAGAATATAGAAATATAATTCAATTGTATTTTAGAATTTCATTAACAGTTTGTTTGAATTCCCCAAATATTAGTTGCATTTCAAAAAATGAAGAGAGAATTGACTCCTTCAGCCCACAGATAGAATGATGGCCTCTTCCTGTGTCCAAACTAGAATTTATCTTTCCAACCACTATCCTAAAAACGGAGCAACCTTTACTAATGTATTGCTGTTTGTGGAATTTTACAACGTGTAAATTGGATATTAACAAGAATGGCTGTACTTTTAAGAGGTGCTATACAACTTTTTTTTCTAATTTGTATTGCAGGTTACCAAAGAGCGCACAGCTCAGTGCTTCCTCCGAGTGGATGATGAATCCATGCAGCGGTTCCACAACAGAGTACGTCAGATCCTCATGGCATCTGGCTCCACAACTTTCACTAAGGTATGTTTCTTGTATTGACATTGCATTAAACATTTTTGTTTAAAATAGTAACATGAAATGTTGAATGTGTTTGAACTGTAGTTTTAATCAAGTTGCTTGTGCTTACAATGGATGTAACTTGAGTCAGAAAGTTTTGAAAATTACCCTTTTATTGAAAGTTAAGTGTCAGGACCTCTTGAAAGTCCAAACTGGGATTAGCTCGGAAAGTTTAGCTGCCAGTGTTAATTCCCCTACATCCAGAATGTTCTGAAAGTGTCTCCAGTTCGGATTTGAAATCATAAATTTCAGAGAGTTCCAAGTTGCTTGCCATGATACTTACCCAGAAATTGTCAACAGATAAAAAGCACGTGTAGCACCTAAGTAACTATATAACTGACAACCTTGTCCCCTGTTTGATGTTGCAAAAGAGGGATGTGTCTTGTCAAAAGATTTTCCATGCAATTCTCAACAAGGATTCTTGTGCTTGGTGAGTTCTGCAGGATCTTCCATCAGAAGAACTGCTGAAGAGGAAAAAAAATGCAATTAGCTCTTACCTTCTGGGTTGGACATTTGGGGCATCATTTCTCTGTTGGGCCTATTGTGTTGTGAGGGACAAATATATACTGTCTGTAACAAAAAAGGTGTAGGATTTAAGCAATAGGATATAGTAATCTGAGGTTAATTGCAAAAAGTTTTAAGCCATCAGGTTTAAAGGCATCGAGGTGTATATGGATAAAGTGGGAATACAGCATTGAAATAGGCGATCAGCCATGATTGTCAGCTGTGAATGGTGGTACAGGCTCAAAGGGCTGAAAAGCCTAGTCCTGCTCTTAGTTTCTGTGTGTTTAAGTAATCTATATAATAATCTTTGTGCTTATTTAGATTGTGAATAAGTGGAACACTGCTCTGATTGGCTTGATGACCTATTTCCGTGAAGCAGTGGTTAACACGCAGGAGTTATTAGACCTGTTGGTGAAATGTGAGAACAAGATCCAGACACGTATTAAGATTGGTTTGAACTCCAAGATGCCAAGTCGTTTCCCACCTGTGGTGTTTTACACACCTAAGGAGCTGGGTGGTCTTGGCATGCTCTCAATGGGCCACGTTCTCATCCCACAGTCTGATTTAAGGTACTGTCAAAAATTCATTTCCTTTTCATTGATTTGAGCAATGTGTTGCAAAAAGGTGTGGTGTAACAGCTCACAAAAGAATGTGTACATGTGAATACATGGTGCAAATCTCTTTAAGAACATAATGTTGACATTTTCCTTGTAACTTTAAATAAAGAAATCTTCCATTTTAAGTTAAGTTGCAATTTAAGCACAAAGCTTTTACATATTTTATTAGGTGGTCCAAGCAGACAGATGTGGGCATCACTCATTTTCGATCAGGTATGAGCCATGAAGAGGACCAATTGATTCCTAATCTTTATCGTTACATTCAGCCTTGGGAGAGTGAGTTCATTGACTCACAGAGAGTATGGGCAGAATATGCGCTGAAACGACAAGAAGCTATTGCACAAAATAGGTCAGTTTTGTCATTTTTTTAAACAATAATAGTTATAGGATTCTAATGTTAGTTTGGTTGTTTGACAAACTATTTCTAATTTCAGGCGTCTAACTTTGGAAGATCTGGAAGACTCCTGGGACAGAGGTATTCCACGCATTAACACATTGTTCCAGAAGGACAGGCACACGCTAGCTTATGATAAGGGCTGGAGAGTGAGAACTGATTTTAAACAGTACCAGGTACGACTTAAAGAGAAATGTTTTTGTATTCACCCATGCATCAAATGACCACTTCTTTAGCTACTCTAACTTCTGGATTGCCATCTTAATGGCTTGCAGCCCTTCCTCAGTGCTATTTTCAAAGCTGGACATTTGTGCATAAGATGCACAAAATCAATTGTTTAAAAAAAAGGTTTACCACCCTGTGGCACAACATGGAAATTAGGAGTGTGAGTATACCATTTAGCCATCGGGTCTGCTAAGCCATTTAATAAGGTAATGGCTGCTTTGATTGTAACTTCAACTCTACGTTCCCATCTGCCCATGACAACCTTTTATCCCCTTGCTTAAAAATAATCTATCCACCTCCACCTTAAAAATATTCAAGATTCTGCTTCAGCCACCATTTGAGGAAGAGAAGAGCTAAGAGAAACACTTGGAGTTGACCATTTAAGACGACAGCAGACAGATTTTGCATCTGCTGAGTGTCCATTTGGGTACCCTTAGGGGAATGTCCTTCCGATATTGAAATAGTCTGCCCAGTTTGCATCAAAACCTGGATAGTATTTAGACTGGGTTGCTAAATGCCACACTTGCATTGAACCATCTCTGATGAGGGAATCTTTTAACTATCTCCCCTTATCATGCAATGGCCATAACAATCATTGAATCGCCTACTATCAACACGCTGAAGTTGCCATTGACCAGAAACTGAACTGGGACCAGCTATGTAAACATTCGACTACAGACCAGAGGGTGAGAATTTTGTGGCAAGGAACTCAACTCCTGGTTCCTGTAAGCCTGTCACCAACAACAAAGCACAAGTCAACAAGTTTGATGGAGTACTCTCCATTTGCATGGATGAGTGCAGCTGTGCTGAAGAAGCTCAACACTATCCAGGACAGAGCAGCCCACTTGATGTTACCCCATCAAGCAGGCAAAACATTCATGCTCTCTGCTACTAACAAAACAATAGCAGTATTGCATACCATTGTCTACAAGATGGGATTGCAGCAGCTAATCAAGACTCCTTCTAAAGCAAATTCCAAACCCACAACTTTTACCTCCTGGAAGGACAGGGGTATCAGATGCACACGAGCATCATAACCTGCAGTTCCCTTTCAAGCCAGATCCTATGCTGGCTTGGGAACTATTATCATTGTTTTGTCACTGTCACTCAGTTGAAATCTTGGAACTCCCTTTCTAAATGCATTTTGGTGTACATATGGCACATGGGCTGTAGCAGTTCAAGAGGGCAGCTCACTGTGCTGAGGGCATTGAGGAATGGGCGAGAAATTCTGGTCTAGCCTACAAACCCCACAACCCATGAATTAATTCCTTTTTATTTTAGTTATTCTCTGACATGAATGCAATATGCGGAGTGATGATAAGCTTATCTTATAGAATTTGCACGTTGGTGTTTTGTTTCTAATTTTTGTTCCCATGCCTTGTATGCACACAGCAATACCTACACGTCTGCAACCAAGTACTGTAATTGCTTTGTCCCAGCCATGGATGATATTATTTCAGTTTTGGAGAAATAAATCTCAAATGTTGGAGTTGGGCATTAATTTAAAATTTACATCTGGGATTTGGGCTTATATAAGAAGCTTATAACTCTATTTGCTGTTATGCATGGAATTGGCAAATTATAGCAGACAGTGTATTAATGGTAAAGAAAATGTGTTATATCCCTCTGTCCTTAATTGTTGAAGGATATGTGTAGCTAACATATTTCATTGTTCCCAGGTGTTAAAGCAGAATCCATTCTGGTGGACCCATCAGAGACACGATGGCAAGCTGTGGAATTTGAACAACTACCGTACTGACATGATCCAAGCGCTAGGTGGTGTTGAAGGCATTCTGGAGCACACACTCTTCAAGGGAACTTATTTTCCAACATGGGAAGGCCTGTTCTGGTATGTAGTTTATTTTCAAAAACAAGCACAATATAGATTTAATGTATATATTAAGGACATCCTATTAGATGTATGTAAATTTGATCTGTTTCTGATCATTTGATCTTTATGTAACTCTGAGAAAAGAATACCTGCATAAACATCTGTTTTCTGCTTGCAAGCAGATGCTTGATTTTTGGTTATCAGCAAGAGATTTTCAAATGTTCCTGAAATTCTATCCTTACAGGGAGAAAGCAAGTGGCTTTGAGGAATCCATGAAGTGGAAGAAGCTGACTAATGCCCAACGATCTGGTTTGAATCAGATTCCCAACAGAAGATTCACTCTTTGGTGGTCACCAACTATCAACAGAGCTAATGTAAGTTTGTGAATTAATCATAAGTTAATTTACAAAGTGAATTGTCAAAAATGATCTGAAAATGTTTTTTCCGCCCTCAGGTTTATGTAGGTTTCCAGGTGCAGTTAGATCTGACAGGAATTTTCATGCATGGCAAAATCCCTACTCTCAAGATTTCTTTGATCCAGATCTTCAGAGCCCATTTGTGGCAGAAGATTCATGAGAGCATTGTTATGGATTTGTGTCAGGTCAGTGTTGGGCTACTGTTTTATTTTCAGAACACTTTTCTGTTGTTTTATGGCAGGGTTAGACTTTAAAACTTCACAATGAGGGAAAATCAATTTATAAAAGAATGTGCATGGAAAGAGATGAAGTGAGCAGTTTAATCTTCAGAATCATGTAAAGAGTTCAGATTGTCTTGCATGTAGTCTTTTGAGAATTGCTGTGTCAACAAATTAGATTTCAAATGAAAGATTTTGTTTGTAGGTCTTTGATCAAGAGTTGGATGCTTTAGAGATTGAGACTGTGCAGAAAGAAACTATTCATCCTAGGAAATCCTATAAGATGAATTCGTCCTGTGCTGATATTCTGCTGTTTGCTTCATACAAATGGAATGTTTCCAGACCATCGCTACTTGCTGACTCAAAGTATGTCCGTTCTACCATTTTGTCAGAGAATAGTAGCTCTAATATATGATATACACTTGAACCATTTTTATCTTCATAACATTTATGGTAATTATAAAAAAGATCAAGTTTCATTTTTTATGTTTCCATTTTGAATCATATAGTATATACTAACCAGATTTCTCTCTTGTTTTTAAAAGAGATGTGATGGATAGCACTACTACTCAAAAATACTGGATAGATATTCAGTTGCGATGGGGTGACTATGATTCTCATGATATTGAGAGATATGCCAGAGCTAAGTTTTTGGACTATACAACAGATAATATGAGTATCTACCCTTCGCCTACTGGTGTATTGATTGCTATTGATCTGGCCTATAATTTGCATAGGTAAGTATACTAATAGGCTTGGAACCAGTCCTGCTGAATTCATAATTTACTCCACTAAACAAATGTAATTCTTTCATTTTGTTCATTATAACTTGGTAGCTCCAACACCACTTATACTGTCTTCATTTTTTTGATGCAAAACGAATCTTCAAAAGGAATGTGAGCAGCCCCTTCCTGTATACACTTAGCATATACTGCCTGTATCATATTTTTATTAGCTGCACCAAATTGCAACAAGTACTAAATTAATCAGATCTTGAATGGGAGGGAGCTTTCTGTCCAATTTCTCCTACAATCTCTTTGAAAATTTTCTGATATTACTGTTACTTGACTTTGCAGTGCTTATGGTAACTGGTTTCCGGGTGCCAAGCCATTGATCCAGCAGGCTATGGCAAAGATCATGAAGGCTAACCCTGCCTTGTACGTGTTGAGAGAACGTATTCGAAAAGGTTTACAGCTATATTCTTCCGAGCCAACTGAGCCTTACCTATCCTCACAAAATTATGGTGAACTGTTTTCCAACCAAATCATTTGGTTTGTGGATGATACAAATGTGTATCGTGTCACCATTCATAAGGTAAAAGATACTGATGGTAAAATTTTATTAAAGCCTCCAATAGCTACGTTTGACAAATTAATTCAGGTTGTACAGTGCAATTCTAGAACCTGAAACATCTTTCTAATGAAAATTGAGTTAATCTGTTCCTAATTGTTAATTGTGTTGCTTCTGTTGTACCATTACACATAACTGAATCTGCTATAAATATGTTCTTTCCTTAGACTTTCGAAGGCAACTTGACAACAAAGCCAATAAATGGAGCCATTTTTATATTCAACCCCAGGACAGGACAGCTGTTCCTTAAAATTATCCACACTTCGGTTTGGGCTGGGCAGAAACGGTTGGGCCAGGTAATTTTCAGATGCAATTTTTCCCCAATCTGTGTCAATCAAAAGCATCGACAACAAAAAACATTATTTTGATCATATACATTTTAATGCTTTAGTTTAACTTCGAAAATAGTGTTGTAATGTCAATTATGTTTCAGTCCCATTTGATCAAGGAGAAGGGAAACAATGAATGAAAACAAGTTTGTAATGGTATTGTAAGAATTTTGCAAACTAACCACTACTGGTATAAGTGTAAAATCTCGTTCACGTAAAAATATTCAGATACTAATCTGTGTTAGAGCTGTTACTTAAAACCTTAATTTTTATGTTCTGGATGTGTTAATAATAATCAGTTCTTTTTGTATTCAGCTGGCAAAATGGAAGACTGCTGAAGAAGTGGCTGCCTTGATCCGATCGCTTCCAGTTGAAGAGCAGCCTAAACAGATCATTGTTACAAGGAAGGGCATGTTAGATCCATTGGAAGTGAGTAAACTTTGTTTGAATATAGATGGTAGCTTGCTTTAAAATTGAAGTGGAATAGAAATCAGAGTTTGTAATGAGCTGCATTTAGAACTGATATTTAAAATGAGGGCCGAACTAAAGGTTGCCATGCTGTTTTCAAAACCCAAACAGTGTACATAAATAGAGCTCTTGTGAAAAGATGTTTATGTAAATTAAATAGCTATGTTTATGGCCATTACTACACTTAGGTGGAGCTCTGGGTGATGGTGTGCACATGTGTAAAATTGGAGCATTTCTTTTTCTCATCCAGCAGCAAAGTGCCATTTATCAAACAAGTCATCTAATCCTTGATATAACAAGGTGCAGAGCTGGATGAATACAGCAGGCCAAGCAGCATCAGAGGAGCAGGAAACTGACGTTTCGGGCCTAGACCCTTCTTCAGAAATGCATTTCTGAAGAAGGGT
>NC_063357.1:22308625-22334211 GCF_021869965.1 Rhincodon typus | reverse complement strand
TTCTTCAGAAATGCATTTCTGAAGAAGGGTCTAGGTCCGAAACGTCAGCTTTCCTGCTCCTCTGATGCTGCTTGGCCTGCTGTGTTCACCCAGCTCTACACCTTGTTATCTCAGATTCTCCAGCATCTGCAGTTCCTACTATCTCATCTAATCCTTGGTTTGACATATAAATACTTACAATACCACCCACAATTGCAGGGAAATCAGTGAATGTGAAGAACTGTTTTATCCTGATAAGATCCATAAAGAGAAATTGTCCTATGTAACTCAGAGTCACACTAGCTGTCAGAAGAAGTAAGAATGCTGTGGATACCCCACACTCATGAGCAGACAGCCCACTGAAAAACAGTACTATTTGCAAATCTAAATACTTTTGGTCTAATGCATTTCTTATCATGCTGTGGCTTTTTGTTCTTTATCAGTTGTGACGGCAGTTTCCTAGTAACAAGGGTTTCGTAGTATTAAAAATGCTAATTGCAACTGCATGGACAGAAATAGATCATAGCAGACATTTTAACTGGCAGTATCCTAACCTCCTGCATTGGAAACACACAGTGTAAAATTAAATACAAGTTGTTTGATGCCATCACCCGATTGTGTGATGCTTTAGGCAAGAGGAGTCCAAGAAACCTATAGATTATATACTCCTTAACCTTAATAGAACATGTCACATTCTGTTGGAAACAGTTTATTTGTATTTTTAAATCATTTGGAAAAACCTGGGTAGCAATGTTTGTACTCTGTCAAAATTAATTTTTAAATGGGCATTTTTATTTGTTTTAGGTTCATTTGCTGGATTTCCCTAACATCGTGATCAAAGGATCTGAGCTGCAGTTGCCTTTCCAGGCTTGTCTGAAAGTGGAGAAGTTTGGTGATCTGATTTTAAAGGCAACTGAGCCCCAGATGGTGTTATTTAACTTATATGATGATTGGTTGAAGACCATTTCCTCCTATACTGTAAGTAAAATAATGCTTTTTTTGATGGGAAGTGAAATCAATACGTAAGTCAGTGACAATGGCTCTCATTTGTTTTGAACCCCTCTTCCTATTCCAAAATAATCTATTGCATGTTACAATTTGTACTAGGGAATTAAAATATCCTCCAAGCCTGAAACTACTTTTTAGTACCATTCTATATTGACCATTGTTAATGTATGCGGAGGCATGGGGATTGGGTTAGGAGATGTGGATAAAGCAAGAATAATTTCTTAATTCTTTCAGGCTTAGGGATCATAAGGAAAATTTACAAATCTACTGAATTTTGTAAACTGTAGTATGTAGGTACATTGAAATCTTCTAACCTTGTCCTCCGAGCCTCTGTTTAAACAAACAATAACTCACTGCAACACCCCGGAGCTGCGCAAAAATGAAGAGGAATACCTGTACACAGTCTTTGCAAACAATAGTTATCCTAACAGCTTCATCTGCTGATGTCTGGCAACCAAACAACACCAAGAAGACACTGTATGACCCAACACACTGGCCACCCTACCCTATGTTAGAAACATATGAGAGCTGACTACAGGACTCCTACGACCTCTTAAATAAAGATGGCACACAAACCAACAGCCTCGCTTTGCCAGTTACTCTCAAAGACAAAAGACCCCGTACCCACCATGTGCAGGACAAATGTGATAAATAAAATACCATGCAGCAACAGCGAGAAACATAACATGGGACAGAGGGGCAGGAAACCCACCATCAGGATACATGAACACCAACTCACAGCAAATGGCACAACCAACTCTCCGTAGTTTCAATACACTTCGATGTAGAAGGACATCAGTTTAACTGGGGCAAAGTTACAGTACTAGGTCAAGGAAAATAAAGACAAGCACGAGAATTCCTGGAGGCCTAGTTTTCAACCACCGAAGCAATTAACAAACGTTGAAATAGACCCCATCTACATACCACTATGGTACAAAACTAGAAACAAGACTGCCGATCATGACAGACCGGAACAACAGCACTCAACAGAGGCTATACAGCACTGACAATGTCACCTAGAAGGGAGACAAACGTTTGCATGAAAACCAGTCAGTTCAGCGAACCAACCAACAACTTTTACAAGTCTACCTATTAGCTTGTTAGCATCTTAAGTCAAGCATACATTCTTGATTGTTTTTATGTAGATACTAATCCTGCTTTTGTATGAAGTAAGGGAAGAAATGCTTTATTTTTTAAGTCTGTATATTTTCGATTCTAGAACCCTTCTGCATTTCTGAATTGACTTGACTGTTCATCGGTTCCCCACTATGTATTTAGATTCAGTTAATTAGATTGAATGAAGATGGCTCTCTAGGATTCTGCAACCTTCTGATTCTTCTTAATGATCAAGGCCTCAATTACATTAGCAGCATTTATTTAATTGGTTTAGTATTACATATCTATATCTTGAATGTTTTACCTATTGGCACTGAAGTAGTATTACCTTTATTTGCGTCTTTCCCAGACATCATCTTGGCATATTCTTCAATGCTGAACTTCCTCTCTCTCACACCCAGTATAAAGGCATTGTTTTTGTCCACCTGTACAACATTACTACTTCATATCTCTGTCAAAATCTTGAGGCTAAAGTATTCACACGGTTGGCCACCATTACATTTGATTTTGAGCCCTGCACCCTGTATTTTGTCAATAGCTTGCAGCAAGCACATCATTATTTTCTGTAAATATCACTCTTGTGTCAGTGTATCTTGCTCTCGCTCTCAGAAGATTGCATGGATTCATCTCATTCGAATTTAGTGAGCTTTAGCACCTTGCAATTTGCATATTTTAGCAGAGTTATTGAAATGCAACAGAAATTGATAACAGTAAACTACTATTTTGGTAAGCAGAACTAAATGAACAGCTCCTGTGGCACCTTTAACTGCAGATACTATAAAAGAGAATGAGAAGAACTGTTTTATTTATCTAAATGGATTATCTGATTAATGAGAAAACAGATTCCCATACTTAAGTTCACATTGGTAGTGTTTAATTACCTGATGTAGAGTGCAAACTTCATGATCATTAAAGCATGTTCTGTCAACTTAACCACAGAGAAACCTTGATTGTATATTTGGACGAGTCCAAGCTTAATGACTGCCATATGAGTATACAGGTACTGTTCTGATTGGATAGCTTACTATCACAGAGCATCAGGAGCACAAAATGGAAAAGTTTACTTTTTAAAGAACTAATGGCCAAAAGGAAAATGGACAGCTTGTGGAGAGAAATTGGGGCATAAATACAAATGTAATTGTTAAGCAGTAAGACTTGAGAGAGTGTTGTGAATGGTATACAAACATGGCAGAGTTTTTGACATAGAACAGTAATTGCCATGCCTTTCTTCTATGGAAATGACAATTCAGTCTAATTTGGTGACAATGTGGTGAATGCCACGCGATCATTATCAATTGGGAAGCCTGAAGAATTCGCAGACACTTTTACTGATGCAAAACATTTAATGTAGTACATTTTCGAAAACCAACATGTAAACTTTTTCCCTTCTTTTCCCGTACTGGTGTGTTTGTAGGCATTCTCTCGTCTGATTTTAATTCTTCGAGCACTACATGTGAACAATGATCGTGCAAAAGTCATCCTGAAACCGGACAAAACCACGATAACAGAACCTCATCACATCTGGCCAACTCTGACTGATGAAGAATGGATAAAAGTGGAAGTGCAGTTGAAGGACCTTATTCTAGCTGACTATGGCAAGAAAAACAAGTGAGTGACGGTGGCAGTACAAGTGAAAGAGAACCTTCCTACTGTTTTGCAGCATGTGTTTTGTTAGCTTGTTGAAGTCACAGCAGACTTTGATGTTGATGCTTGTGCTTTGAAGCTTCACAAAATGATTATTCTTTAAATTGATTGACAAATTTACAGTATCAGTGGTCTGCCTGGATGATATTTTAGAATTTTCAAGATCAGTTGCAACCAAACTTGGTTATCGACTAAACTGTTTGTGTTCTATATTATTTCCAATGATAGCAACGAGTTCTTACTAATTATGAGCCATGTTGTATTTAAATTTCCCTGTTATTTTGTATTCAAGTGTAAATGTGGCATCTTTGACTCAGTCTGAGATTCGTGACATTATTTTGGGTATGGAGATCTCGGCACCTTCACAACAGAGGCAACAAATTGCTGAAATTGAAAAGCAAACCAAAGAGCAATCTCAATTGACAGCTACCCAGACACGCACTGTAAACAAGCACGGTGATGAAATCATCACTTCAACAACCAGTAACTATGAGACCCAAACCTTCTCATCCAAAACTGAGTGGAGAGTCAGGTATGATTTGTTTTTAGCATTAATGTATGGAGTAAACTGTAAAGTTAAACTTACAACCCATTTACTGATGAACTTGTTTTGCAGTCAAAGTGATTTGAGAATGATAACTCCAGTATTCCTGAGTTTATTGAAAATTAACTAGGTTTACACGTCATCATCTGAAATAATGAAGTACAATACCCTTTCAAGATTTTGGGTTGCGATATCCCCCCCGTTTTGAAGTTTCATATAAAGTTCCATGAGAGAAGAGGCACTCAAGATTAGAAAATGCAGATAACTTAGTTTTAAGATAATGGTGTAGAACCAGGTATGAATGAGCCATTGTCTTAAGTGTACCTTGCAGAATTTTATGACTTCTGAAGGTGATTTTTTTTTGGGGGCAAACCAAACCAGATTTTGTGGTCTGTAAATGTAGAAAGCATTGGCAGGTCTACCCAAAATTGAAAGTACTTGCGGCATAATATTTGTAAAACTCCCCCCTCACCACAAATAATTATTTTATATAGTACAAATATAATTTTTAAGATGTTGGAATAAACAATGTTATTGTATATCTCTGCCCTTTGCATTTGTTGCCTTTGCATAAGTAATACACTTCTCTTCATTGACTAGGTGAGGTGGTAGCTAAAGTCTTGTAGTTTAAAGCATAGAATGTATCTCATTGCTGTATCTCGTATGATAATAGACTAAAACAATAAAAGAACATTTCTCCACATCACAGATTACAGTTTAAGGTGTTTAAATTTTTTAAAACGCTGGTGAGTTTACAGGATGTGGGCATCTCTGGCTAGACCAGCATTTATTGCCTAGAGGACATTTAAGAATCAACCACATTGTTCTGGGTTGGGGGTCATTTGTCAGCCAGACCAAGTAAGGATAGCAGTTTTTTTTTTCCCTGAAGGATGTTCATGAACCAGGTGGGTTTCTAGAATAGTTGACAAGATTGACACCATTAGGCGAGCTTTTTAATTCCATACTTTACTGAATTTAAATTTCACCATCTTCCATGGTGACAGTCATACTCATGTCCCCCAGAACGTGGGGTTCTGAATTATTGGCCCAGTGACATTACTGCTGTCACCCCCCACCCCATACCATTCCAGCTTACTGCTAAGTTAACCACATGCATCAAGTTCACCAGTAGCTATAAATGTAGAAGACCGTGATGTCCTTTTAATAATATTGGAAAATACAATTTGTAAATATTGGGAATAAACATTTAAAACATAAGATAGTGTTTGGAGATTTGGGTGAGGTAATGCATTATCTTTCCAGTAGGTGAAATGTACAAGATTTGACTTAGCATTATATCACAAAGTCCAAGAACCCCCTTCCTAACCACACTGTGTGTACCTACCCTCCAAGAATTGCAGCAGTTCAAGAAGGCAACTCAACACCACTTTTGCAGGGGCAGTTACAGATGGCCATAAATGCTGGCCTAGCCAGCAATGCCCACATCCTATGAATGAATTTTAAAATGTGAAATGATGTAAGCTATGAAGTGAATTGAAGAGGCTAATATATGAAAGCTTAGTATAGCTTGGTGTAATCTGATCATTAACTTTTGAACCTATGTTAATATAATTGCAATGGACAGAACTGCTCAAGTGAAAATTTCTGCAGTCACAGGATTACTGAATGGTAGATCAGCTCATGCTCCCTGTCATTTGTTTTCTTTATCCTGCACAGAGCAATATCTGCTGCCAACCTTCACCTACGTACCAATCACATTTATGTTTCCTCTGATGACATCAAAGAGACTGGTTATACTTACATTCTGCCAAAGAATGTGCTGAAGAAGTTTATTTGCATTTCAGATTTGAGAGCACAGGTAAACTCCCTTATAGATCCAGCAATTGATGCATACCCCTAATTATCCTTGAACTAAACGGCTTGCTGGGCCATTTCCGAGGACCCTTAAAGATTCAACCATATTGCTGTGGGTCTGGAGACATACGTAAGGCAACTGGCTGAAGACAACGGATTTCCTTTCCCAAAGGGCATTAGTATATCACATAGGTTTCTACAACATCATTTGTTTTCTGGTTATCATTACTGAGACTAGCTTACAATTCCACATTTCATTAATTTCAAAATAGTGCAGCTGCCATGCATTAGCCTGGACTTCTGGATTACTAGTCTGGTTATGTTACCATTACACCCATCTCCCTAATAGATTAATAATTTCTTGAAAAATAATTTAAAGCATGTAAGTTCACCAATTTATACCACAGTCTACAACATTAGAAAATATAGACAGCATGAGCTTGGAATGTTTCTGACTTTCAGTCCTTTGAACTATCACTTTGAATTGTGTTGATTGAAAATTGTTCTTTTTTTTCTTAAAACACTTTAACTAGTATGAAAGGGAATTTAACTTAAATCCAAAGCTGAAAAACACTATTTTATGACCTAAGTTTAATGTTAAGGGTTACAAACCACCTGTAACAACCATAACAAAGAATAAATATTAGCATCTACATGTGACAAGATTTTAGTTTAAGAAATTTTTCAACTCTCAAATTATGATGTGTGGCTCTGCATATTACCAAACAAAACATTACATTGATAATATCAATTAATTAAATCAAACAGATGTTAAGCTTTTAGATATTTTCATATTTAAAACTTATTGCATTACCAAGTCAGAATAGAAACTTCAGTTTTCTTTCCATTTTCCTGGAAGCAATGACCGACTCTTAGAATGCACACTGTAGCCTTTCATCCAGGAGTAAATGGTTTAGTCAACCACAAAGCATTGCATCTAAAGTCCAATCCTAACGAGTGTGCAGTCCACCTCAGTTCGCGTGAATAGTGGTTAGAATTTGGATTCGGGTTCTTTTTCTCGTGTCCTGTCAATCCCTAGTTTGGAAATATGGTGTTAACTGTTGTATTGTCACCTGTGCCTAAATGAGTTATCTGCTGCCCAATGAAGGGAGTTGGTTGTTTTTACATTTGGCCTAAATATAAATGTTTATAGAGTGCAGCTAGAAACTGTTTATGCCAGAGTTAATTAAATAATTTTATGCTATTCATTAATATATGGATGAGGAAAGTTTGGTTGAAGTATTGATTTGGAATTTGCGGAGTTTGCATTTGTCAAATATTTTCATACAAGATCCAAGTTTCACCTAAAAGCTATATTGAAAATTCAGTTGATTATGGCCGAATGGACTGCAGTAAAAATGTTTCCTTCCGTAGATTGCAGGATATCTGTATGGTGTTAGTCCTCCAGATAACCCTCAAGTGAAGGAAATCAGGTGTATTGTGATGGTGCCACAATGGGGAACCCATCAGACTGTGCATTTGCCTAACCAGCTGCCACAACATGAATATCTGAAGGTACAGATTCTTCTTGGTTTATAAATGTAATAGAAATGATTTATTCAGCATGAATTCTGTATACTTTCACTACTTGATTTGTAATATATTATGAACATTTGTTCATTTTCCTGAAATGTGCAGGATTTTAACCGTATAGAAGTACATTTTAAGTAATTGGTTGTTCAGTTTGTTTTTAATTGTATTAGAGGCAGCAATATATATTTACATAAATTAAATTAAACATATTCTACCTTTTAGGAGTCTTTCTTGATAATGCATTTTATTCATGTAAATATTAATATGAAATTGTTTCTTTTAGGAAATGGAACCTCTTGGTTGGATTCACACTCAACCCAATGAGTCTCCTCAGTTGTCACCTCAAGATGTCACCACCCATGCTAAAATAATGGCTGACAATCCGTCTTGGGATGGAGAAAAGACTATCATCATAACATGCAGGTAAAAAGACAGGCTGTTCATGGTCAACTTAAATGTCATGGCACGTGGAGGTAGGATTTCTTGTGTGTCTAGATTCACAACTTGCAATTGACAAGTAAATAGAATTTGGCAACAGAGCTTCTTAATTGTGCCTCACAAGGAATTCTTTTCTATAATGTTCTACAGCGATTAGTCTTTACCAGAACAAAATTTTGCAATTATTTCTTTCAAATATCCCTTTATAATGTGCAATGATGTAGAAATTAGCAAATCTGTTGGCATTTTCTGTATTATTTGAAGTGACTCAAATGGGTGAAACTGTTCAATTGTTATTATTTTCACAACTTGATCAGTTAGAGCAGAGTGCTTTTATGTACTTAAATTGTTAATTTTCTTTATGAACTAAGTTACATTATTAAAAGTTGTATTGTATAACTATAATAATGAAAAAAATCTATGCCAAAAATGTATTGAATTCTCTTATCCATAACTAAAGTAAGCTTAACTGGCATAGTATTTACATTTTAACTAATTACATACTCAGACTAAATATTGCACTTCTATTTTCACTTTTAAAGTTTATTTTAAGTCCAGTTTTTGAGTTTAGATGGAATTCCTAAGATGTACCAAAATGTGAAGAATTAGTACTTAACAGACAAATATTAGTAAAGCTCAACAATACACGAAGATTGGCAATGGTCTGAGAAGAGAACTTGTCAGTGAAAAGGTTAGAATGTAAGATGATGATGGTTTGAGAACACGTCCCACGCATTTATCTGGTAGGTAATATATAGTTTAAATTTTATTCAGCTTTACTCCAGGTTCATGCACACTGACAGCATACAAGCTTACTCCAAGTGGATATGAATGGGGAAGGCAGAACACAGACAAAGGAAACAATCCTAAGGGATACCTGCCTTCCCACTACGAAAGAGTTCAGATGTTGTTATCAGATAGATTCCTTGGCTTCTTCATGGTCCCTGGCCAGAGTTCCTGGAATTACAACTTCATGGGTAAGAATATTTTTATCCTTTTTTAGATATACGAGTTGCGTTGCACCAGTCTTATTATATGCTGCTTGGCAGCTGTACCAAATTCAAGCCCAATATAATAAACATCAATCTTTGTTTGCACGTTGTTGTAATGATTAAAAAGAACATTCATAAGTCAGGCCTTTCTGCCTATCATCTTCTCTAATACGAGGATATGGTATCATAGACTGCACCATTTACTTATACTTAATGTGGCAATGTTGAGCCTCAACTAGCAAGCCTGGAGAGATGTGGGTGAAGAAAGTACTCAGCAATGTTCAATCTGATCCTCTTGTATATGCATTTCCAGGAAAGGTCATTGATCATAAGCAATAGAGTTAAGTCTCTGGTCAGTGTTTCTTTGCTAACTTGCTGTATATCTGAGGACCAAACTTGGGTTTCAACTGGGAATTAAACATAAGGTTTCCTGCTTTAGTTGGCTTACATTTTCTCACCAAGACTATTGTGTTTATTATGTTATTGAGACTTGTTTCCTAGGATCCCCAAACCCACTTTGTTTGTGGGAAGCTCAAATGCTTTTTATAAAGCATATAAGTTGAAATAAACCTGCTTAGGATGAGTAGACCAAAGCCTCTTCGCCTTTTCATTTCTTTTACATTCTCGCCACTTAAAGAAAACAATGATTTTCCCATGCAGTTCCTCACCTAGAGTTCCCTTCAGTTTGTATTGCTCCTGTCCTCTCCACCCGACCCCACCCCTGCCAGAATTTCTATGCATAGTGTCCCCTGGTTGAAAGAGCAGCAGTATGAGGTGGGGCTGGCATCTGAGGAATCCCATATATGTAGGGTATGGACGCAGAGCTGTAATTCAGATAATTTAGGTTTACATGGTGCTTTTATCTTTTGTTCAAAGAAAACAGTGTTTAATGTTCACATTTAACAAATTGTACCTCAAACGACCTTACTGCACACCTTTTTCAAAGGATGCATTTTATCATAACCCACTGATTAGACCTGCATAACACAATTATTTTTCACTTTTGGGACATTTTCGAGCTTGTCAGTTCGAAGTGTATTAACAAAAAGAAAACTATGTAAAACATGTTAAGAAGCTGTAATAAATTTTGATGTTTGATGATTCCTTGTTTTACTTCTATCAGAAGATATAATTGTTAAATCTGCTGGCATGTAGCTAGTATCAAAAGTTGATAGAACCTGATACATACTCTACTCTAGATTTGAAAGAATCCAAAGACTACCGTTAAGTGCAAAAGTTTTAACGAATGTAACTTTTGTCTAGACCACTAAGTATTTCATACCAGGTGGAATTATTTTTCAATTTTGACACTTGAAGCAGTCTCCTAGATTAAATGTTTTAACTTTTTCATTAGGCGTTCGCCATGATCCCAACATGAAATATGAGCTGCATTTGGCCAACCCTAAAGAGTTCTACCATGAAGTTCACAGACCATCTCATTTCTTGAACTTTGCTTCGCTTCAAGAGGGGGAGATCTACAATGCAGACAGAGAGGACATGTACTCTTAGAAAATCAAGAGAAATTTACAATGGAACTTCTGTACTGTTGATATTCAACAAATGAATATAAGTTCAGTTTATGGTCTCTGATAAATTCCAGATTTTGTTTGTAGACTGTGTTAACACCAAATTTTGTGATATCTGTGAAATATAGTAGCTTTTATGTTTAAAAATTGCTTGAAACTATGGTATCTACCCATGAGCTGAAAGTTTTAAATGCGCTAGTATATCTGTAATTTTCTGATGTGCAGTGATGTCTACACTGTAGAAGAAATTAAAGCTTAAATAATTTTTTTTAACTGACAGTGGAATTTGTTTTGAAGGGTTCAGAATTCAATAAAGTGGTGAACATATTATGAACATTACTGGCTGGGAAGTGACCTTCAAAATAGATGGTTGTGCCTGTTCTGAAATGCACAGTCACTTCTGCTAGACTTGGCTGCTGGTAGAAAATGTGATTATCCCTAGAGTAGTACATTATGCAATTGTCAGGATGATGAAGGTCCTGTTTGAAAAATTGTAACATATTTAATTTAAGCCTATTTTCTAAATAGATTACTTTTGAGTGACTGAAGCAGTCCCTGTCTTCAAAAAAGCAAAACTTGGACAACATCAAAACATGTGACTGAATTAGCTGCATAAAGACTGATTACAAAAACTCATCAGCGCCTGGGAATTGCAGCAACTAACTTGGCTCCTAAATCCCTCAAAGTCTGCCTACCATCCACAAGGCACACATCTTGTATGTGATGGAATAAGCTATGCTTTCCTAGATAAATGCTGGTCTAAAAATGGTCATGATATTCAATGCCATCCAGAACAAAGCAGCCAACTTGAATTGGCGCTCCATCTACCACCTTAAAAATTCACTCCTTCCACCACTAACAACAGTGTACATAATATACGTTGCATTACAGCAACTTACCAAGACTATTTCAGCAGCACCCTAAGTTGAGACTTCTAACCATCAAAGGACAAAGGATGATAGACACATAGGAACACTACCACCTGCAAACTCCCCTATAGGTCACGTACCATCCTGATTTAGAACTATATCACATTCCTTCACTGTATCTGTGTCAAAGTCCTGGAAATTATTCATGCATTACCTACACCAGATGGACTACAGAAGTCCAATGAGGGGCTCCCCACCATCTTCTCAAGGGTCCTATCTGTCCCCTTTAATATCTCCAAAACGCAACCATATAATGTGTCCTTGCAATTTAACCCATGCACTCCATGCATCATTCTGGCAAGGTTACGCTGCACTCCCTCCAAGGCCAATAATATCCAAAACACTAATCAGAATATTTTTAGTTGCAACATGCGTTCTATTGCTCTAAATGTTGAAGGGCAGCATTTCATCAGGCTTTTTCATTATTTTTTGTTCCTCCGTGTTATTTTAATGATTAATGTATATAGACCTCTTAGTCCCTTTTGACCTCTGCAGCTCCTAACTTTTCACCATCCAAAGTGGAAGATCTCACTTGACTACAATGAAATCCACCTACTTCTGTTTTGAGCATTAAGTTACATATTGCTTTCATCTGCACTGTCTGCAATACAGCCTATCTTTTGGGATATTGGTAGCTTTAGATATGTGTCTTTTCTGCCATGTAGGTGTCAATAAATAACAAAATAATGAATGCATCATATGCTTCCAGTAACAATATCTAGCTTATCCCTACTGTGTGCCATTGTCAATTTCCAAATCTATTCAAAATGACTGTCCCATTCTGTATGCTTCAACTTTAGTTAACAGTCTTATGATGGACTTTACCAAATACCTTGTCCATAGAAATGACATTCACGCCTGTCCATGACTTTGTCACCTATTTATAAGCTATGAAGAACATTTTACCAATCTGTGTTGGTTGTCTCTTAGCTGATTTTTTTTCAATGAGTTCTGTGGCTCTACAGACTTTTGTAATTTCCTGACATCAGATGTTAGGGTAACTGGTCTATAAATTCTCTGATTTCCCTGTTGCAGGTTTCTTAAATAACAGTGACATGAGCAATTTTTAAAACACTTGCTAAATTAAGAGAATTTTGGAAGATCAATGTTCTGACATCTGCAGTTATCTTCAATACATTCATGAGAAAGTGGTAACATTGGCTGGGCTGGGATTTATTGCGTATCCCTAGCTGCACTTCAGAAGTTGGTGGTGAGCTGCTGTCTTGAGTCACTGCAGTCCATGGGCTGCAGTTAAACCCACAATGTTGTCAGGGAATTCTGGATTTTGACCCAACGACTATGAAGTAATGAAGTATTCCAAATCAGGATGGCGAGTTGCTTAAAGGGAGTCTTGCAGGTGGTGTTCCATATATACGTTGACTGTGTCCTTCTAAATGAGAGTTGTAGGTTTGGAAAGTGCTATGTCAGGTTTTGGTTCTTCCCTACTTGTTTAAAACTTTAGATCCAAACCATTTGGTCATCAAGATTTGTCATCTTTTAGTGCTATTATTTTCTTAATTACTGTTAATTCAGTTATATTAATTTTTGTGAGCTCCTCTCTCTAGCTTCAATGTTAGTTTTCTTGGGATGCCTAGGATGCTATTCTATTCTTCAGGTTTACCTAGATGTGTAGAGCTGCTATTTATGTGTCTGTTGTTTCCATATTCCAACTTTATTATGTTGCATTGCCAGTTTTAAGGGGCCCATATTTCTCTCAATAATCCTATTTCTCCCTAACATAATTGTAAACATTATGCTGATTTTTGATATTTTAGCAAATTCCTTTTCATACATCTTTCTAAATTGTTTTGTCAACTTCTACTGTTCTTTGTATCTTTTCTATTCACCTGGTTATGTACTTTATTTTATATTGTGCTATTTTTCGTTTTGTTTTATGTTGTCTCTTGCCTCCTTGTGACTTTTTTGTAGTGGGAACAGCTCTTGCTCCTTGGGTATAAACAGATTCACGACGTGTTCTGTTTTTGAATGCCTTCCACTGATCTATCTTTTTAACCATTAGCAAGTTTCCTTAGTTCAGCACAGTCTCCATTACATCCTGTTGATGTCAACTTTGTCTAAATCTAAAAGCTTAATAGCTGTTTTGTACTTCTCACTTTCAAATCCAGTATTGAACTCAATCACATTATGCTTGCTGTTTGATAAATGTACTCACAGTTAGGGTGCTAGAAGCATTTGGGTATTGTTTATTAGTAAAACTAATAGGGCACACCCTCTATTAGTTCAAAGACATTACTGCAGAAAACTACCCTGGACAGCGCTGACTTTCTGACATTAGTTCAACTGCTTATTCCAGTCTATAGTGGAAATTAAAAATCCCCATTTAAAACCATTCTGCCTTTACTATGTACTTGTCTAATTTCTATTCTGCTATTTCATAACTTCTACCAGGGGATCTATACACCATTCCCACTACACACAAGCTCTTTTCTTCATATTAATTCAAACCATAAATGTTGGATTACCTGTTATTATATTTCCTCTGAATGGATTTCATACTTAATTATTAACATTATTCCTCCATCTCTAATTGATTCCCTCTGTTTGTACTTATGACTGGTCCCAGTCTGCATTTTGCTTCAATAATAGATACTACGTCATACCCTCTCAAGTTGAATTTGCATCTACATTTCATTCAAATTCTTCCTTGTACTTCATGCATTCTGTTATTCGCATTCATTTTAATTAAATTTTACACCAAAGAACTTAGAGCATTAAAAAGATATTGGGGAAATAAGTATTAATTTAGATATCTCAGGAAAACATAGAAACATAGAAGATAGCAGGAGGAGGCCTTTTGGCTCTTTGAGCCTGTTCTGCCATTTATCACGATCATGGTTGATACATCCAACTCAATAGCTTAATCCTGCTTCCTCCCGATAAACCTTTGATCCCCTTTGCCCAAGTGCTATATCTGGCTGCCTCTTCAATGCATTCAATGTTTTGAGGTTGCAGACTATGTTCCCTGCAAGCTTACTTTTGTACTATATTTTCCCCTTCTTAATCAATCCCTTGGTCCTTTTTTGCTGAATTCTAAACTGCTCCCAATCCTCAGACTTATTATTTTCTTGACCAATCTGTATGCTTCTTCCCTGGATCGGATACTGTCTCTAATTTCCTTTGTAAGCCATGGATTGGCCCTCATACCATTTTGCTTTTGTGCCAGACAGGAATAAACAGTTGTTGCAGTTACCCCATGTGTTCCTTGAATGTTTACCCATTGCCTATCCACTGTCATCCCTTTTAAGTAACTCTCCCCAATCTATCAAGGCCAACTCACGCCTCATATCTTCATAGTTTCCTTTATTAAGATTCAGCACCCATGATAAAAAGTTCTATCATGTTATGGTCACTCATCCCCAAGGGGGCTTAGCTAGATTGGCAATGATTCCCTTCTCATTACACAGTAGCCAGTCTAAGATGGCCTGCTGTCCAGTTGGAAGAAAACCATCCCGTATGCAATCCAGGAATTCCATCTCTGGCATTGTGGCTAATTTGATTTGCCCAATCTATGTGCAGATTAAAATCACCGATATTCCCTTATCACATGCATCTCTAATTTCCTGTTTAATGCCATTTCCAACATCATCACTGCAGTTTGGGGGTCAATACATGACACCCACTAATGATTTTTGCTCCTTGGTATTTCTTACCCATATAGACACCACATAATTACCTTTCTCAATATCATGTTAATTTTTTCTTTAACCAGCAATGCCATCTACCACCTTTCCCTTTTTGCTTGTTCTTCCTAAATACTGAATACCCTGGGACATTCAGTACCCATTGCTGGTCACCCTGCAGCCATGTCTCCATAATCCCAATTATGTCATACCCATTTACATCTATCTGCGCGATTAGTTCATTCACTTTATTGCAAATGCTCCGTGCATTAAGGCACAAATCCTTCAAGCCTGTCTTTTTAACATTGTTTGTCTTGCTCTTATTTTTCTTAATAGCCCTGTTAGACAGAGATACCAAGGTCAAAATTCAATCACTTTTCTTACTGCCTTTTCTACCTTTTGTTTCTGTTCTTGTTCTCTCCTTCTCTGACTCCTTATGTAGGTTCCCATCTCCTTGGCATATTAATTTAAACCCTTCCCAGCTGCTCTAGCAAACAGTTTCCCAGGACATCAGTCCCAGTCCTGCCCAGGTGTAACCGGTCCAATTTGTATAGGTCCCACCTCCCCCAGAACTGGTTCCAATGCCCCAGGAATCTGAAACCCTCCCCTAACACCATCTTTTCAGCCATGTATTCATCTGATATGTCCTATCATTTCTACTCTGACTAACATGTGACACTGGTAGTAATCCCGGGATCACTACCTTTGCGGTTCGATTTCTTAACTTTCTTCCTAGCTCCCTATATTCTGCTTTAGGACCTCATCCCTTTCTTTAACCTATGTCATTTGTACCAATGTGTACCATGACCACTGGCTGTTCGCCCTCCCCTTCCAGAATGTCCTGTAACCACTCCAAGACATCCTTGACCCTAGCACCAGAGAGGCAACATACCATCCTGGAGTCTCATTTGTGGCCACAGAAACACTTGTCTGTTCCCTTTACAATTGAGTCCCCTATAACTAATGCCCTGGCACACTTTTTACCCCTCTCAGAACCAACTTGATGCAATGAGTTTGGCTGCTGCTGCTTTCTCCTGAAAGGTCATTCCCCTCAACAGTATCCAAAACGGTATATCTGTTTTGCAGGGGAATGGCCACAGGAGATTCCTGCACTCCCTGGCTATCTCTCTTGCTCTGTCTGGCAGTCACCCATTTCTTTCCTACCTGCAGAGTCTGAGCCTGCAGTGTGACCACCTCTCTATACGTGCTATCCACGATGCTCTCTGCCTTGTGGATGCTCCACAGTGTCCCCAGCCACTGCTCCAGCTCTGAAATGTAAGCTTTCAGGAGCTGTGGCTGGAGACATTTCCTACACACATGCCGACCCGGGAGACTGGAACTGTCCCTGGTCTGCCACATGGAGCAAGAGGAGCAAACCAAGACTTTGAGCTCTCCTGCTATGTTTTACCTCTTTAAATTAAAAGATTAACTTAAAAGATACCAGCTAAAGAAAAGTAACATCTTAGTGAATGCATAGAAATTTGCTGACAGGAAGTCAGTTAAAGCATGTCAGCCTCAGAAAGAAGCCTTAACATGCAGATAATGGTGAGTCTTCATTGAAGTTTGGGTGTTGCAAGGATATTGCTGGAATAAAAGGAATAGTGTGAATTTGACTCTTCCTAGTGTTTATAATGAAGTATTTTCAAACCTCTTGTCTGGTGCACCATGCCTTCATGTCTCTTGTTCCTTGTTTAATGAACTTTTATTCTTTATTCTCTTATGAATGTACTCAGTAATTGATTGCCATGATGAAGAAAAAAATGCTAGGATCTAACAAGCCAGACTTCACTGACTTTCCAGTATTAACATCAGCTGGAATCAAAATTCCTTGAATTTAAGAGGGATCTGTACTTACTTAAGAAAAGAATGTGTGAAGATTCTGGTCATCGGAACAAAAGAATTGATGTGAAGCAAAGCACAAGGGTTGGAAATTTAAATTATCCTTGACTGTTAGCAAGATTTTCTGGGAGTATAAGATGTAACAGTGGATTATTTGAAAGTTTTAAGGCTCAACTGTCAGAGTGGACAAATTGAAGTTAGAAGTAAAAGAATCTCAAAGATGACATGGTTAAAGTGATAGCTCACCAATTCAAATTGAGAGAAACCTGGGAGTGAAGTGTCACAGCTATAATTAGATAAGATTCAGTTCCATGTGAAAAGAAAACGTGAATTGGAGGAAAAAGAGAAATGGGAAGATGGGAGAATGGGGAAGATATGGAAAGAGAGCAGAATAAAAAAAAAAGAGCAATGGGAATAAAAAGAATAAGTAACAAAATAAGTGAACCAGATATGGAAAGGGTTCACTCCAGGATTTGACTTGATAAATATTAACATCAACAGACATCATAACACTAGTAAAAAGTAATTGCTCCTATCCAATTAATCTTTTCCATTAGGTTACTAGTCCCACTCCAGTTCGGGTGAGCCCATCCCAACAGTGCAGTACTCTTCTGTTCCATAACTGTAGCCTATGAAATGGAATCCCTACAACTCTCAGTCATGTGTTAACCTCCAGTATCTATTCATCCTATGCAATCTTCCCTGATGGCTGGTTTGTGATACTAAGTGTTGGTCCAATTCCTGCTTTGGTTGAGGCTACTATGAAGGCCTTGCCCCTTGCCTGAGACGTGGTGACTCTCAGTTTAAACCACTATTTGTCATCTCTTTATAATAAGAGTAGAACAATGGTGATTTTGCCTTACCTTTGAAGCCCTGTTTTCAATTTAGCTCCTAGATATCTCTGCAGTGAACTTCCTTCCTATGTTGTTGGCCTGAATATGAGATTATGAGGGGCATGGACAGGGTGAACAGAAAACAGCTGTTCTTCTTAATGTATGGGTCGATAACAAGGAGGTATAATTTTAAAGGTGAAAGGCAAGAGGTTTAGAGGACATTTGAGGAAAGTATATCTCACCCAGAGGGTGATGGGGGTCTGGAATGCAGTGCCTGGATGGGTGGTTGGTGATGGGGAAACCTCACAACTTTGAGGGTCCTGGCCTCAAACCAGTCTTGAAGCGTTCATCTGCTTGTCTCTCCAGACCTGCTGAGTTTATCCAGCATTCTCTGTGCCAATTTTAGTGGTGTGATCAGAGTACTGATCTAACTACTCATCTGCTCTGTCAGAATATTTCCAACTCGCACTCAATGGCTGTGAGCAGGAGTTTTGAAGCGGGACCAGCTAGTGCAGCAGCAAGGGTCCTGAAAAATTGCTCTGCCAAATCTCAGTCTATATTTATTCCCGGATAAGATGTATGCAGAGATTCGTTTTAACTTTATTTGGCTGTTTTGGCTTTTTAACTGATACAGTATTAAAACTTTAACTACAAAGTTAAAACCATTAACAGTTAAAGCCAAGGACAATTATTGTTTGTCTCTAATTTACTCGTTCTAAACCCTGACTGACCAAAATGCCACTCAGATTTTCTGATTTCTGCTTTTCTCAAACTGGTGCCAATTTTCGTGCGCTATTTAAATGCCATTCTACTCAATCCTCAGAAACCACTAAAAGCGTTAAAGCCAAATAGAAGCAATTCTCTCTCTGACAGCACTGAATTCTGCCCAAAATTCTAAATTTCCCACTCGGTTCAGCGTCTCAGGAAACACTGCGATCTGTGAACGATGCCCAATCCCTTACCTGCTGGTCATTCTGCAGCCCTGCAGAGAATTCAGGCTTTCACCATATCCCGTCTCCACAATCTTTGCTGGAACGGGGATAGGTACGTATAGCGAATCCATACTTCAAGGATTCCTCTTTCCGTACTTCTAAAATCCATCCGGCTTTCTTCCAAAGCGCTGCTGCAAACATCCACACTTGCATATATTCCTTCATTGCGACCATGATGTGGAGGTGTCGGTGTTGAACTGGGGTGGACAAGGTCAGAAATGTTACAAAACCAGATTACACTCCCGTTAGCAACACTTGTAGGAGGAGTGAGGCTCCGAAAGATTGTGTTTTCAAATTAACCTGTTGGGCTATAACTTGGTGTCGTGTGATTTCTGACTTCATTACGACCACTATCCGCCTTTGATTCGTGCCCCAAACATGTACAGGTAATTCAAAGTCTATCACCCCGTTGAAAAGTCCGTCTTATCTTTGCAGCTGTCTCCAGTTCTTTATTTCTAGACCAGGTCCAGTCGACTTCTCAGGTTGGAATCCAGCCATTTCAACAAACTTAACGATACAAAGCAGAGCTTAATGGAGTGAAGAAGGGTCTGGGCCCGAAACGTCAGCCTTCCTGCTCCTCTGATGCTGCTTGGCCTTCTGTGTTCATCCAGCTCTACACCTTGTTATCTCAGAGCTTAATGGAGTGGTGTTTTGCAAACAAGATGGGAATGGGGCCAGATCGTAACAATCTGAGCGTCATGACAATTGCACGCTGCTTAAACACGTCCTTATCCATATGTCTCCGAATCAAGTCATCCAGTGCCCTCCTCTCTGCAAAGTGGACCTCACCTTACACGAACAATTTTAAACAGCGTCTCCTCAGTCCCACTTCTGCAAACTCAAACAGCCGCGTGAGAATCAGCACAGAAAACCCTGGAAACCTGATGTCCGAAAGAGATATGGTTGACACTCATCTAGTGGCACAGAAGGTTGGAAAGTGAACACTTCTTTAAAAAAATTCATACGGAAACTTTTATTGGTCGGTAGTTGATTTTTTTCATATTTTAAAAAATTCAAGATGTGTTTTAAATTGATTAATACTGTAATTCATGAACTTTACGTTGGATCATTTGAAGTCTTCCGTAAAGATAAGCCGCACTCCTGCTGCATGAAAAAGATCAGGAATAAGCAGACAAAATGCTAAGGAGAAATCTGCAACTGCAGCTAATGTCAGAATACGAGATTGACCAATAAAAAGTACTGAAGTAGACAAAAGTAGCAAAACATGCTAACATCACAGGGATGATGTACAGCCACTTTGTCCGAATTGGGCGCCGTGGCTTAGTTGGTTAAAGCGCCTGTCTAGTAAACAGGAGATCCTGAGTTCGAATCTCAGCGGTGCCTTGTAAGAGAAGTTTTTGCCCTTTATTCTACGTTTCGAATCCCTTTGATATACTCACTGAGAATTTGAATACAGGTATCTCCCAAAATTTCACAGGTTTCTGGTAACGTGAGTTTACTGAGAAGCAGTATTATTTCCTGCTTCTACTCAATCGGGTATCGGAATAAGCATTTGTAGATAAAATACTGATGATAACAACTCAATAGGATAATTATTTGAAATAACATACATTGTGATAAACATACCTATTACTGGTTCATGCATGTGGAAGAAATAGAAGTACTTTCTCCTCCCAACAAGTTACTTTCACCATAAGTATTTACAACAGATTAAATTGTTACTCAAATAGATTTTAGCCTTAGAAAGAAGACCCGGGTTTCATGTGCAGAATTACCCCAATGCATTAAAATATTACTTCCATGAAGGCGCTGCTGAGATTTGAACTCAAGATCTGGGATAGTAGGAACTACAGATGCTGGAGAATCTGAGACTATAAAGTGTAGAGCTAGATGAACACAGCAGACCAAGCAGCATCAGAGGAGCAGGAAGGCTGACGTTATGGGCTTAGACCCTTCATCAGAAATGGGGGAGGGGAAGGGGGTTCTGAAATAAATAGGGAGAGAGTGGGAGGCAGATAGAAGATGGATAGAGGAGAAGATAGGTGGAGAGGAAACAGACAGGTCAAAAAGGCAGGGATGGAGCCAGTAAAGGTGAGTGTATGTGGGGAGGTAGGGAGGAGATAGGTCAGTCCAGGGAGGACGGACAGGTCAAGGTTAGTAGGTAGGAGATGGGGGTGCGGTTTGAGGTGGGAGGAGGGGATAGGTGGGAGGAAGAACAGATTAGGGAGGCAGGGATGAGCTGGGCTGGTTTTGGGATGCGTTGGGGGGAGGGGAGATTTTGAAGCTTGTGAAATCCACATTGATACCATTGGGCTGCAGGGTTCCCAAGCGGAATATGAGTTGCTGTTCTTGCAACCTTCGGGTGGCATCGTTGTGGCACTGCAGGAGGCCCAGGATGGACATGTCGTCTGAGGAATGGGAGGGGGAGTTGAAATGGTTCGCAACTGGGAGGTGCAGTTGTTTAGTGCGAACCGAGCGTAGGTGTTCTGCAAAGCGGTCTCCAAGCCTCCGCTTGGTTTCCCCGATGTAGAGGAGGCCACAACGGGTACAGCGGATGCAGTATGCCACATTAGCAGATGTGCAGGTGAACATCTGCTTGATGTGGAAAGTCTTCTTGGGGCCTGGTTTGGGGGTGAGGGAGGAGGTATGGGGGCAGGTGTAGCACTTCCTGCGGTTGCAGGGAAAAGTGCCGGGTGTGGTGGGGCTGGAGGGGAGTGTGGAGCGGACAAGGGTGTCAGGGATTGTGTGAGTTAAAGCCAAATAATTCCCTTGATAAAGGGGGAGTTCTTAAAGTGCACATTAATTCAGGCAGAAAGGATAGGGCAGTACTTTAAGATATGGGTTGCCATGCCAATCAGGTACAATGTGATACAGATACTATGCGGCAGGGCTGGTGAAATGAAATTAAGTGGGCAATGAAAGGGAGTGGAGAACCAGAGAAATCACTAATGTAGCCATTTAAAACTAATACTTATCTGCTTTGGCAATGTAAAGAAGTACACGATTCTGATCTAACACATTTTTCTGGAGGCAAGGAAAACATGATGGGAGGCAAGGCAAGACTCCACAGTCTTACAATATTTCCAGTATAGCTGCAAAGAGAAGGTAAACTTCCATTACAGATGTGAAGGGTGGATAAATCTCCATACAGCTGGGAAGGGTGGTAAAACATCCTTCTGCAAAGCACAGGAAAATCCTTCAGCTGAAAAATGAACTACTGACATTTAAACATCAAGAAGACAGTCAAAGTCAATCACCTATTCAACAAGTCTTCTGAGTCTGAAAAGCACATGTTGGGAAGAATAGTGCAACATCCAGCTCATCTGAACTTGTGAAATTCAAGACTCGGGTGGAGATTGCATGTTGGTAAATTAAAACATCTCCACAAATGTACAATAATATGAAAAATAGGAAGGATAGAGACTTGGGAGCAGATGTGTGCATACGTCTAAAAGACTCTGAAAGAATTAGTGTTTAATTGAGTGCAGTTAGCATCACCCACTATGATGTTGTTATGATCAGAATAAAGAAGAAGCTTGTGGGAGACAGACCTGAGGCGAGTGTGCTCCTAAGGATTACTGTAGGTCACATTAATGTAATCTATACATGCAATAAACTCTTTAATGTTTATTCTCACTAGTGCTATACCACTTTGGGCTTGAAAGAACTCATACTTGCAATAAGCACAACCTGGAGCTCAGACTACTACTTTTGCAAAAGTAGTAGACCAAATAATAATTTGTAAAATACAGTAATTTTTTTTATGATTTAAATGTTTTACTAACAAGAAAGATCTATTTTACTCACTTGGACACTTTGCTGCTATGATTTGCTTTTATTTAACAATGAATGCTGATAACATTATCAAGAGAATGGTTTTGGCAACCAGGGAACTCAGTGATATGGAAGAACTGAATCAACATGCCCAATTGTGATAAAAATTTAAAGTAATTCAGCTTTCCTTATTGTGTGAATCTGTAAGTATCCAAGTAAATATTTCGATGTCAAGTTGCAAATATAATCAAGATATTGAGGAAACAAAATTAGAAACAGCACAGCAAAAGTTGCAGCTCCACATTATGGTAATACATAAGGTATTCCCTGGATTTAGTGTAAATAAACTCTCCTGTAAGAATGTCTTCATGTTCTTTTCAGGAGAGAAAGCATTTGAGTTTAAGCTGAGAAAGGGAAAGCAGAGAGTCAGATTGGAGGGTCAGGGAAATGTGCCCATTTGAGTTTGCATGTGCAGCTAGGCCAAGGTTTTGTGT
This sequence comes from Rhincodon typus, assembly GCF_021869965.1. Lineage (NCBI taxonomy): Eukaryota > Metazoa > Chordata > Chondrichthyes > Orectolobiformes > Rhincodontidae > Rhincodon > Rhincodon typus. Next base: position 22,311,153 of record NC_063357.1, on the reverse strand, counting down.
ATGGCTGAAAGAACTGTGGATGCTGTAAATCAGGAACAAAAACAGAAGTTGCTGGAAAAGCTCAGCAGGTCTGGCAGTGTCTGTGAAGAAAACATTTTTAGAAAAACGTCTGAGTTCTGAGGAAGGGTCGCTGGACCTGAAACATTAACTCTGATGTTTTTCTTCCCAGATGCTGCCAGATTTGCTGAGCTTTTCCAGCAACTTCTGTTTTCGTTATGTGTATGGCTTTGACTTTGGCATGCCAATTACAGCTCTGACTTCTGGTTACAGAAATCACTGCTGTGCATGGACCTTAGACATCCATGCAGCTGGAAGGAAGACTAGAAGGAATGCTAAGGAGGAGATGGAAGATATTGGGGGTCATATAGGAATGTGGAGCTGACGTTATAATCAAATCAGCTATGTCTTACTAAATGGTCTAAGCCTGTTCCTAACTCGCACGTTTATATTTTGGGAGTAAAAATGTCCCAGCAGGTTTCTGATAGGTAATGAAACAAAATAAACGACACTATGTCTTAAAAGAGATGAGATAAGGCATAAAAGAGATGAGATAAGGCACAAAGGAGAGATAGAAGAAGGCGATTTTATAATGGGACAGGATATGGAGCTCAAAAGCTTAGGTCGGGGTTTTATGACCCTGGAGCAACCTTGCAATGATGTCATGGAGCCATTTCTCGATGGACCTAAGTAGGTGTAGGTGGTTAAGAATGAGGGAGACAGAGAAACGAGGAAGGCTAATCAGAAGCCTGAAATCCAGTCATATGAATGTTAGAAACATTTACAGAGCGAGTTTATGCAATACCTTGCCATATCTTTGATGCCGTTTTCAGTCTTTATATGTAATAAACATTGTTAAAAAGAAACCCAAACCAGATAGTTCTTGACCTTGTCTTCTCCACCAGTCTGTCATGAACCAAAACTTTTGGATTTTTTTTTAAAACCACACAAAAAAGGCCATCGCATCCTTTGATCAATTTGAGAAATGCAACATTTTCCATTTGTAAAGAATGCCTTGCACTGAATCGATTTCACGCAGGGTCTGGGCTCATACTCTATTTTAATTCGAATGTTATGTGCTATCTAATTTTAACTTTGTTGACGAGTTCTGGTGTTAGAAACTCCAATCCCAAACTCTTGCCAGCTTGGTTTCACTCTTGTGATTGGGGCTGGGTCCAGGCGGGGAACCTGTCAGCTGTGGGGCTGTCACTGGTTCGTGATTGGGCCAAATGACACCAACACGTGACTGTTGGAGGTGCCACGTGACAATTAAAAGCAAGGGGGCAAACCGGATTGTAGTATAAAAGTCCGGGGGCTGAGGGACTGACTGCAGCGGGTAAACATCTTCCCTGCGACTTCTTCCTAATGGGGTCTGACCGTGCAGTCTAATCCATCTAATTAAATAACATCCTTTCTCCCCCATCCTCCCGGGCAACATTCTATTCCCGGGTCACGTTCTATCCCCCGGGCAACATTCCATTCCCGGGTCACGTTCCATTCACCCGACCACCATCGAATCGCGCCAGCAACACTATGGACACGGAAGCCTGCCTTCTGTCATGTCTGGACAAACCCGCCTCCAACCTCGGCGTCAACGATGTGTACGAGATCGCCAAGTTGATCGGCACTGAGCTGGAGAGGCTAATAGACAGCCACGGGAAGAAGGTTGTGGAAGGTCTGATCCCTAAGATTGTCCGCATCTTGGAAATGCTGGAAAGTTTCGTGACAAGGAACGGGAACACCGAGCAGGAGCTGATCCGAGCTTTCATGAGGTTACAAGACGGAGAGAGAAGCACGGGCCACTACAAGGTGCGTGCCCCCCTGGGACAATGCTGAATTTAAATGCCTTTTGTTTTAACAAGCCACACTGTATCGAATAAGTATACATCAGCTATTGCAGTAATGCAGAGTGGTCTTCGATGCATATGTGACTAAATAACTAAGAGATTGCTGCTTATACAATATTACTTTTATACGTTGTATTATTTGGGGTTTGGTTTGTTGGGTATCCCTCCGTTGCAGAGAGTGATTGGTTTTCCTAGACCAGCATTGGAGACTTTGATAAATGCTAAGTACTGCGAACACTGGAGATCCGAAATAAATGTTCGGAACTCCTATATCATTGCCGTTGAAGGTTTAACCCTGTTTTTCTCTCTCCACAGAAACTGCTAGACCTGTTGAGTTTCTCCAGCACTTTCTGTTTTTATTTGGAGACATTGACGTTAACATCCAGTAACATTGAGTTAAAAGTATAGAGAAAAGGTTACTGGACCAGCTTGGTCCCAGCCTTAATGCTCCACCAAGCTGCTTCCCATCCATCTTCATCTAACCCTAACATCATACCATCTATTGCTCCTTGCTTCTCTACCGGTGAATCTTAATCTTTAAATTCAATACCCAATATGCTTTGAGCACTGACTGTTTACACTGCAAAACCAGCATAGGGAGACTGTACACTCTGACCTTTAAAAGGTATGTTGCATAAGGCTGTGATCCATAACACAATAGCTGCTAACTATTAAAGACAAAAA
>NC_063357.1:22283125-22308125 GCF_021869965.1 Rhincodon typus | reverse complement strand
TCCCTCTATCTTTTGCACTGGTTTAGATGATTTCAGAAGAATTGTGCTTTTGGGGAAGTGGCTGAGTGGGTGATACAAATTAGAGGAAATTGTTCAATTATCAACCATTCAGTGCAGGATCTACACTCAAAATTTTGAGGTTAAGTGTTGTCAATTTCTACACAGGCTGTAATTAAAAGTTGATTACAGGAATATATTTATAGTTTTCAGACTGAGGAATTCAGGCTACGACAGCAGTTGCTGATTTGCAGTTCGCATTTTTTTTTAATGAAAATAACAAACTCCTTTCTTTCTAAACAGTGACGAAGATGACAAAGAAGCTCTTGCCCTTCCCTGCTTTTCACCCGATGAAGTGGATGCCAAGCCACCAGAGTCAAAAATCAAATCCATGTGAGTTTTCAATCCATTCAGTCTCTTGGATAAATTGGTTATTGTCCCTCTTCAGGATTTCCTAATTTTCTTCATACTTGTCTTGGCTGACTCTGTTTATGAGAACGGGTGGGTGTCAGAAACTGAGGAGCGTTTTTATGGCTTATTCATACTGAACGTACCCACTCAGTCACTCTGTGCATTCCGGTAAACCCAGGGCTGTCCTCTCCCAACTGAGATTCTGTAGAAGCTGTTTGGAATGTTGAGAAACAGATGTGAATGAGTATTCCACTTTTTAAAAAAAGGTGAGACTCTATAATGGAGCATCACAGAAATATATATGTTCTACATCTTCCAAATCTGGCTGGATGCTTTAAAGATTCGCTAGGATGCTGTGTAATATGAGGAAACACATTCAAAAGAAATGCTTTGAAAATTGAGTCCTGTTATTAGAACAGAGGAGATTTGATGACAGTGGTATTTTAAAATTATAAAGAGAAGGAGCACAGCAGTTTTAAATAGACACTCCAGTGACTTGAAGGGTGTGGAACATGGGAGCAGCAGTACAAGTTACAAAGTTGGATATTCAATCAGAACAAGAGGTTCCTTTTTGACGTGGAATGTCATGCGGATGACCAGAGTCCATGGTTGAAATTTTCAGTTGGGCGTTTCGAGGGAACGAAGAAAGATGTGGGAAGGGAGTAAGCGCACAGGTTGTGGATTTGTGCTTTGAATGCTAGAATGGACTGGTTTGAACAACCTGGATTCTGTGCAGTTTCTAATACATTTCATTGGCAGTAGCTTGGTGTTATGATCTAGAAACACATTGGCCTGATACTTGAGTGCCCATAACTCTTCAAACTTCATTCCCATGCATGGAACAGTGGGTGGTGAGTGAAGCAAATTCATGCTGATTCTAGTTCACAATCCATGGATTCATGGAGGTGGGGCATTGCTGATGAGACAGGGACCGGGTGAGACCGGGATCAAGGGGACGGGTTCAAGAAGTAGTTTACGGGTAAGAAAATCTCCTTTTCTTTCCTGTGGGTAATCTGAATTTTGATTCCCGAGTGTGTCCAACATGCAGCAGCTACGTCATAGCAAACTGATGTTGCAACAGGGACATCCAGCAGGCACTGGGCTTTACATATATGCTGGACCAACCCCTGTTTCAGGTATGTATAAAGGGCACCAATTGTTTGTCTTTGCCCAGTATTCCCAGCAGGAATACACCTGTGTTTCCTGTGTGTCATTTTTTGGGAGTTGGGAGGCTGTGTGGAAACGTGGGCACTTGGGCATCTGTTTCCAGGGAAAAGTTCACCCTCCTCTGCAAGATCGCTTAAGTCTTGTAGTAATGTGTTGATAGAGGTTGTAGACATCGCTTGACTTCACATTGAACGAGCAGTTGCAGATAAACAGGACTGAGCAATTTGGACTGTCATTTGATTATTGTCTATCCAGCACTGAAAGTTTGCTCACATGCAAATTACTTACAAACGTGCAAAAAAGATCTTCAACAGGAAACCCTAGGCATGATACTTGCCATCACCTATCTCTTCTGTGGACAGTATCTTAAAGCACTGCTTTTGGAGTATTTAGAGATCTCTGTTTTGACTCTTGACTAGAGTTTAAAAACAAAAACACTCAGGAAACCATTCTAAGTACAAGTCCACGGACCAGATGTTTAAACCAGATTTGTTCACTTGAGTCACCTTGGTTGGAGACCAAATAGTCAGATTTGGTTGATTTCTACTGCAGCTGTGTGTGACTTTAAAAAGTGGATCTTAATCCAGTCTAGATCTGCTTTGCTGCTCGTACTTTTCGTTTTGAGAGCAGAATCCAGCCATGATACAGTGACAATTCTGCAGTGATTTCAACCCCGCCCCCCACCACTTCTTTTGTTAAAGCTACCCTGATTTTCCTGCTAGCGATCATAAAGGACGTTACTGCATTTTTTTAAAAATAAATTCCTCTTTTGATTTTGAGATTTCTGAAGAGCAAGGTGATCTAAAGTTTCCACTGCACAGATTTGAGCACACAGTTGAGACTGAAACCTGAATGCTTTGTGATGCTGTCGTCTTGGTGAAGCGTAAAAGGAATATCTGTATTCTTGTTAGCTTATTAAAGGTTCCATTGCACTATTTGAAGAGAAATCACTTTTGGCTATATCAGGCTGCTGTTTTGTGGGATCTTGCTTTGTGCAATTTGGTGCTGTTTCCTGATATGACAACAGTGGTTACATTTTTGAGTATACTTCATTCACTGAAATGATTTGGATTTTTTTTTTTGTTGAGATAGAATTACTTTTTGCTATTACATCAGATTGTCTCTGTCTCTAATACACCACCTGTTTAATCCAAATTTAATTCTCTGTACAATATTGCTGCTTAACCTGAATAGCATGTAGAACATCTAAGCTTTATGACTTGAATATATTCATAACCTTGTTTGAAGATGTCCTGTGTGCCTGCGTTTTGGCATTCAGTAAAGGTGACTTTGGCAAGTGGCTAGGACATGTACAAATAGCCTTGCACTGATGGCCCTATGTTTTTTAATGTCTCTCACCCATTATCCCTTGCTAGCATGTCTCTGCTTGATGCATCTTAAGTCAACACCATTATTATGTTGGCAATTGTTTTGCATATTCTTAAAACAGGGAATTGAAAAACTTGCTACCGTTGTCCCATCCATTAATGGTTTTAAAAAGTAGAAACATATAAAGTAAGAGTAGCAGTAGGCCGTTCAGCCCTTCTAGCCTGTTTTTTTTTTTTTGCCATTCAGCATGATCATGCCTGATCATCCAACTCCATAGTCTATTCCTGCTTTTCCCCTATATCCTTTTTGATTCTTTAGCTGCAAGTGCTAAATCTTGAAATCATACCATGTTATGACCTCGACCTACTTTCTTTGGTAGCAAATTCCTTGGGCTCACCACACTGGGTGAAGAAATTTCTCAAGTTCGTCCTTAATGGTTTATTCCATTTCCTGTCATCCCTCTCCTGCATCAACCTGTGTAGACCTGTTAGAATTGTATAGTTCTCTGAGATCTACACTTCCCTGCCCCCACCCACACTTTTTTTCCTAAACTACAAGTGAATATAATCCTAACTGATTCAACCTCTCCCCATTCATCAGTGCACCCAGGAATCAGTCTGGTAAACCTTCGCTGCACTCGTGAAGCAAGAACATCCTTCATCAGATAGAGACCAAAACTGCACACAATATTCCAGGTGTGGTCTTACCAGGGCTCTGCATTACTGCAGCAAGACATCCCTGCTCCTGTACTCCAATCCTGTTGCTGTGTTTGCTGTGAAGGCCAACATATAATTTGGCTTCTTGACTGCCTACTGTGCCTCCATGCTTCAGGCACATTCTCCTCTCTCAATTTATAACCACTGAGATAACCCACCTCTGTTTTTGCTCCCAAAGTTGATAATATCCACATTTATTGTATCTGCCCTGCATTTGCCCATTTGATGTGGGGGTGGGGTGTAGAAAACAAAAGAACAGTTTTTCTTTACTTTTTTTTTGTTTTCTGTCTGCTAGCTTTTTTAACGTCTCCTCCATTCATTACCTTCAATCTTACGCACATTCATTTTACATTAATCTCTTACATGGACTTTGCCAAAAGCCTTCTGCAAGTCCAAATAAACCATATCCACTCACTTCCCCTCATCGACTCTACAATTACATTCTTGAAGAATTCCACTAGATTTGTCGTGCATGATTTCCATCTTGTAAATCCATGTTGACTGATCCTCCCATTGACTTCGAAGTGCTCAGTGATTAAACCTTTTTAAAATGGCTTGTAGTGTTTTTTTTTTCCCCCACCAATGTAAAGCTGTCCATTGTATAATTACTTGTTTTCTGTCTATAAAGTCAATCTTGGAAGATGACCACCAATGCATCCACCATTTCTAGGACTGCTTCCTTTTAAAGTAATTTTGGGATGTAGGTTATCCGGCCCTGGAGATTCATCTGCCTTCAATCCCATCAATTTCCCCAACACTATTTCCAAACTAATACTGACTTCTTTCAGTCCCTCCCTGTCTCTAAACTGTGTACCTTTTTTTTACATTTCTAGTATTTTTGTGTCCTCCATGAATACAAAACCAAAGCATGTATTTAGTTGATCAGCCATGTCATTTGACCTCCATTATAAATTCCCCTGTTTCTGACTGTAAGGGGCATATGTTTGTCTTCATCTGTCCTTTTTCTCTTCATTTAGCTACAGAAAATTGTCCAATCCTCAGCTTCCCCCAGAAGCTTACAATCCTACTCTATTTTCCCTCCCTTGATCAATCCCTCAGTCCTCTTTTTGAATTCTAAACTGCTCCCACTCCTTGAGTCTGTTTTTGCTGACAATTTGTATGCCTTTTTGGATCTAATACTATTTTTAATTTTCCTTGTAACCCATGGCCACCTTTTTTGTGCTTTTGAACGAGCAATTGTTGCAGTTTACCCATGCATTCTTTGAATGCTTGCCATTGTCTTGCCACCATCATCCCTTTCAGTAACGTTGTCCAATCTATCATCAACTCGTCAGTTATTCCTATGTCATTACATAATATCCAGTTCTAGGATGGACTATTCTTTAGTTGTTTCCTTAATATATTGGTCCAGAAAAGTATTCTGTATACACACCAATTCCCTCTCATTGTTAATTAATTTTGATTTTCCCAGTCTACATGCAGATTAAAAGTTTACCATAATTAGAGATGTTCTGTTTAATGCGTATGTCACTAATTTCCCATTTAATACTATTCCCACCATCCCCCTTATAGTTTGGAGTCTATATACAATCCCACTAATTTATTTTTTTTTTTGACCCCCTGGTGTTTCTCAGCTCTACCTGTACAGATTCTGTATCATTGCAGCTGATATCCTCCTTCATTATTATATTAATTTCCCCTTTCAACCAGCAGTGCAACTCCACCGCCCTTCTTTTTTTTTCTTTTTTTTTCCTTTCCTGTCCTTTTCTAAACATTTTGAATAACCCTGGATGTTCAGTACCCATCCATAGTCATCCTGCAATTGTGCCTCTGTAATCCAAACGCTTATCATACCGTTTTCATCTATTTGCATGATATTAGTTCATCCACTTTATTGCAAATGCTTCCACGTATTAAGGCATACATCCTCAAGGCTTGCCTTATTTGAACATTACTTGTCCCATTCTTATTATTTTTCATTGTGGCCCTGTTTGATCCTGGCCCTTGATTTCTCTGATCACTTCTCATATTCCCTTTTTCTGTCTTTTGTTCTTGTCTTTGATATTCCCCTTCTGACTCGTCCTTGCACGGGTTCCCACTGCCCTACGATTTTAGTTTAAAACCTCCCAAACTGCTTTAGCAACTCCACTTCTCCCACCCTACCCTGTCTGTGGGTCCATGGACACCATTCCTTGTCCTACCCGGGTGTAACTTGCCTTCCCAGAAGCAGAACCAATGTCACAGGAACCTGAAATCCTCCCCCCTTGCACCATCTCTTCAGCCACGTGTTCCTCTGATTTATATCCTGGTATTTCTACTCTGACCAACACACAAGTCTGGTAGTAATCCTAAGATCTCTACTTCTTTTGAGGTCCTAGTTCTTGAGTTGCTTCCTAACTCCCTTATTCCTCTTTTAGGACTTCATCCCTTTTAAAAAATTTTTTGTTAATATAAAGTGTACCATGACCACTGGCTATTTACCCCCTCCCCCCTCCAGGATGGCCTACTCTGAGACATTCTTAACCGAGGGGAAACAACATACTATACTGGAGTCTCATTTGCGTCCACGGAAATGCCTGTCTATTCCCTGTTATCATTGAACCAAAATATCACCAAGCTGCCAGCTGCAGATGCATCTATCCATGACTCTCAGTAGAGTGACCATTGTACAGTCTGGAAATTAGGTCCTGCCTTCACATTGAGAATTCTCTTCACAGTGTTGTGTGGCACTCTCAGTGCTAAATGGGACAGACTCTGAACAGATATAGCAATTCAGGACTGGACATCTATGAGATGCTGTGGGACACCAGAATTGTACTGTGGCACAATGTGCAACCTCTTTGCCTAGCATATCTCTTACTCAGCAATTACTATCAAGCCAGGGGATCAACCCTGGTTCAATGGAAAGTGCAGGAGGGCATGTCAGAAGCAGCACCAGGCAAGTTTTCCATCTCCTCTGCTGCTGCCTGGCCTGCTGTGTTCATCCAGCTCCACACCTTGTTACCTGAAAATAAGGTATCAACCTGGTTAAGCTAACAAAACTTGTGCCAAACAGCATAAGCAACAAGTGATAAATCAGATCTAAGCTCTGCATTCCTGCCACATCCAGTTATGATTGGTGTTAGACAATTATTCCACAAGTATCTCCTTTCTCAAAGATGGAAGAGCCCAGCACATCAGTACAAAAGATGACTGAAGCTTTCCCAGCAATCTTTAGCCAGAAGTGCCAAGTGGATGATCCATCTTAGCCTCCTCCAGTATTCCCAGCATCACAGATGCCAGTCTTCAGCCAATACAATTCATTTCACATGATATCAAGAAATAGTTGGAGGCATTTGATACTGAAAAGTCTATGGCCCTGACAACATTCTGGTAATAGTACTGAAGACTTGTGCTCCAGAACTTGCCACTCCCTTAGCCAAACTCTTCCAGTACAGTTACAACACTGACATCTACCTGACGATGTGGAAGATTGCCCAGGTATGTCTTGAACACAACAGAAGGACAAATCCAACCCAGTCAGTTATCATCCTATCTGTCTACTGTTGAACATCAGTTAAGTGATGGTAGGTGTCAACAAAAGTGCTGAGGAGGTGCTGCTTGATAGCAATAATCTGCTCAATGTTGCCCAGTTTGCATTCTGCCAGGGCCACTCACCCCCTGACCTCATTATAGCGTTGGTTCAAATATGGAAAGAAGATCTGAATCCCTGAGGAGAGTGAGCCCTTGACATCAAGGCCACATTTGCCTGTGATATAAAGGAACCCTAGCAAAACTGGAATCAAACATTCCACTGGTTGGAGTCATTCCTGGCGCATAGGAAGACAGGTGTGGTTATTGGAGTTAAGTCCGTCATGTCAGGGTAGTGTCCTAGGCCCAACCACCTTCAGTTGCTTCTTCATTTACCTTCCCTCCATCATAAGGTCAAAAGTGGGCATGTTCCCTGATGATTGCAGTGTTCAGCATCATTCACAATTCCTCGGATCCTGAAGCAGTCCATGGTGAAATGCAACAAGACCTTTGACAATATCCAAGCTTGGCTGACAAGGGGCAAGTAACATTTGCACCACTCAAATGCCAGGCAATGACCATCTCCAATAAGAGGCAATCTGTCCACTGCCCCTTGACATTCAGTGGTGTTACCATCACAGAATCCCCCACTAACAACATCTTAGGGGTTACTTTTGACCACAAACTCAACTGGACTTGCCACATAAACACTGGCTACATGAATTGTTGAGAGGCTAGGAATGCTACGGCGAGTAACTCACCACCTGAATCTCAAAAGCCATCAAGACAGAAGCCAGGAGTGTGATGGAATATTCCTCACTTGCCTGGATGGGTGCAGCTCCAACAACACTCCAGCTTGAAACCATCCAGGGCAAAGCAGCCTATTTGATTGGAACCACATCCACTCCATCCACCACTGACTCAATAGTAGCAGTGTGTACTATCTATAAGATACACAGCAGAAATTTGCCAAGGCTCCTTAGCCAGCACCTTCTAAACCCTCAACCACTTCCACCTAGAAGGACAAGGTCAGCAGATACATGGGAACACCACTGCTTGCAAGTTCCCCTCCAAGCCCCTCACCATCCTCACTTGAAAATCTATTACTATTCCTTCACTGTCACTCCTCCCCTAACAGCACTGTGATTCTACCTACAGCACACGGACTGCAGTGGTTCAGGAAGGCAGCTCACCATGACCTTTCAAAGGCGTCTAGGTTTGGGCAATAAATGCTTGCCAGCCAGTAATGCTTACGTGAATTAAAAAAAAACTTATGCATTCCCACAGTTTTTCACTCCTCGCAGTGCTGCAGAGCCAACTATGGTGCAATTAATCTGGATGTTACTGCTTTCCCCTGAGAGGCCATTCCCTTCTAATGCATCCAGAGTGGTATATCTGTTTTGCACGAGGATACTACACTGCCTGCTTAGTCCTTGCTCTGCCTGTGGTCTCCTATTCCCCTCCTGACCACCTCTCTATATGTGCTATCCACAATATTCTCCAACTTGTGGATGCTCCACAGTCTCCCAGCCACTGCTCCAGCTCTGAAACTCAGACTTCCAAGAGCTGCAGCTGGAGACACATGCTGGCCCTGGCGACTGGAAATATTATCAGCTTCCCACATACGACAAGACGAGCACACCGTGGCTTTGAGCTCTCCTGCCATGACTTACCCCCTTTTAAGGAGATGCTTCATGTTGAATAATATCAATTTCCCTTGAATCATTATCCACTGGTCATCATTCCTCTAGAATACAGACCTTACAAATTAGAAATACAGGAAAAATCAAAAACCAACTCTTCCCCTCAACCAAATTCCTCCTGTGCTCTGCATTCCCAGAAATGCATACTCTGGCTCTGTCTTGCTCAGGATGTTTCTCTCCCAATTGCTCATGGGAAATTTAATGATTATTGAAGCTTATTAAACATGAAATCTAAAGAAAAAAATTGTACAATGTTTCATCATCCCAGGGATAAGATTAGTACTTTGTTTTAATGTGTTTTTTCGTAGATTGAGGCATAAGGGTAGATTCTGCAAATTAGTGCTTCCAGTGCAGGAAGGAAGGAAGATGATCCTGGGAATTCAGTCACTCGGGTCATCAAATTTAGCATGGTTAATTTTTTTTTCCCTTTGTTCTTCCATCGGTTCATTATGATCGGTACGGAATCCAGTGCACTACCCTGGCCTGCATGTTTGTAGTGCTTCAGTGTACAAATGAGCTTGCACTGGAAGGTGTAACCTGTAGGTCTTTCGCAACAGGCCTGTAGAACTTAATATTTGTATTTGGAGTGTTCAAAATTTCACTCCATTCTGAACTGGCAGCCTCTTATCTTGGTCTGTGGGTAGGTGAGGAGCATAACTGATCAAAGATTTGCAACAGTCATGCCTGATAAAGGGCTTGAACTCTGGACCTTGAAATTAAATCCAATGCTTTACTGATTTGGTCTATCTAGGCTCTGCCTTGGGTAATATGAGAGAGAACTCGGGAAAGACTGCATGATTGTATCCATGGCCAGGAGTGACCTTGGTGGCTTTGGACTTTGTTTTCATTTACAATCTGTTTTGGAAGTGTAATCCAGAAGGCCAAGATGTTTTAAAAAAAAAAGTTTAATGCAATAGCTTCTAAGATAACATCTAAGAGTGTACCATTACAAATAAGGTGAGGAATCTCTGAGATTTCAGGTTATATTTCGCAACTATTCACTTTATTCCATTGCCATACATGTGTACTGAATTCAATCTTCTTTAATGTATCCTTCATGAATAATTATTTATTTTAGCATAATAACATGAAGTGTGTTTTAACTGATTTGAAAACCATTGTTGCTAGTGCATAATGTGTCTGCATTTATTTTCCAGAAATCCATCTCCAGAATTTAGAACTACTTTGCAAAGTATTGTCTCCCAAGAAATCCAGATCTGGATTTTGGAACTGCTTTGCAAAGTACTTTCCACCAGGTAAATTTGAGATTTGCTTTCTACAGATTAGCATAGAGGAATAAAGTTTAAAAGTTTGTGTAGAACATAGAGGTGTGCAGATTTTGAAAAATTACTGTTGCTGCTGCCTGTGAAAACTCCTAGAACCAGAGGACAGGACTGTGGGTAATGAGCAATAAGAGGTGCTTCTTGAGTGGCACCATCAGCACTGTCAAAATCAACCTCCTATGATGCCAGTATTACACTATTTAAATACTTTTATCTTTTAAACCTGACATTCATGTATTAGTTTTATTCCTGTAACTAATTCGGATCCAAGTGACAAGCCTCCCTTTCAGATCTGGAAGTATTTCTCTTAAGGGGAAAAATAAATAATTGTTTTAATTGCATAATTTTATCAGTTCTGCTGATTTTGTAACCCCATGCTGTTTGAAATTAATAAAAGCACTAGTTCTTTGGTACAGTAGGCTGTCATTGTCATCAATCATTTTTGTAAATCCATATTATATGAACATTGAGTACCTGGCAGAAAGGCCTCCAAAGCAGTTTCTGGTTTACTGCTGTTAGCTGCAACTCCAAAGGGAATGACTTTCTTGATCATTCCAGATCCATTCACATGCTGTGTGAACTTTTGCCTTGTCATTTGACCCCATCTCAGTATTTATTTACTGAGCTTCTCTGCCTGATCAATAGTGCCCTTTTTTTTTGCTGTTGGTTGATTGATTGATTGGGATGTCATCCATCCAGAAGGCTTAAGCCTCCAAATCACTAAGAAATATCTAGTAGTTCAATATCGAGAAATGTCTTTTATCTAATTAAGCTGGTTTATAGATGCTTTGTTTTATTATGGAAATTCTTAGGATTGTATGAATAAAAACTGAGTTTCTTTGGTCAATTTCAACCATTTTAATTTCATTAATCATTTAATTCTCCCGAGCTGATTAAATGGGCAAGCTGTTGGGAAAATGGGTGGCTTAAGCTTCTCACACGAAACAAACCCACATTTAATTATTATCACTTATGATTGTATCTGACCTTCTGGTTAGTTCTCTTAATTTTTAATTTTTATGATGAGAGTTCCTTGCCACTCCAGAAGGAATTGTCTTTTTTGGTTGACAACTGTGCAGATGCTCACCGCACAATTGACTCTTGAGTGGTCCCTCTTTTTCTTGGATGTCATGATCATACTGCACTCAGACTGTGATAAACTTTTTTACATGTACTCTGGCTATGGATGCAGCTTGCTGTCTGTACTGTTTCGGTGCTCAAATTGAGCAATGCAAGAAGGTGCTCTTAGTTATAGGTTTGCTCAGCATTCCTGGCTGTGGCTTGCCTTTGAGCCTTGCTGTGAAAGTATAGGTTGAGGTTTTTTCTGAAGGTTGATATGATAGACTATGAACTTTATGATACAGGTTGCAAGCCTTTGGTTTCTTTCCAATCCTGCAACCCCAGCCACCCAAAAACAAACACCAAGGCTGTCTGACCAAATAGAACCAAGTATAGCTTGAAGAGTTTTACAGGCTTGATTCTTTCTTTTCCTTTTTTTTGTTTTCATTATTCCATTCCTGTTCTGAATATACTGGGTTGACCTGCAAACAGTAGAGAAGTATACAAAGCAATAACAGTGGTGTATTATATGTTCTTTAGATGAAGTGATTTTTATAAGCTTTGCTTTGCACATATATTATATTTCAGAAGTAAAATACCTTTATCTGCCCATTATTGCAAAGCTACCTTACCCTGCCTCCTTCCTACACCATGGTGCTGTGCAACCACGTTACTGCTTGGTGTACCTACCAGTGTGGCAGGAGTGACATCTTTACTGAGATCACTTTCCCAAAGTGTTGGAAAGTGTCATCAACTATGATTTGTCATGCAGCACTTGCAAAGCAATTACCTGTTCACTGCTCAGTTTGGGTTCTGCCAGGTCTATCTAGCTCCTGATCTCATTGCAGCTTTGGTCCAAATGTGGATAAAAGAGCTGAACTCCGGGGTGAGGTGAGAGTAACTGCCCTTGACATCAAGTCCAGCATTTGACCAAGTGTTACATTAAGGAACCCTGGCAAAACTGAGGTCAGTGTGAATGGGTTGGGGTTGGGGGAAGGGGAAGGGGAGAGAGCAACCCTCTGCTGCTGGACTCATTCCTGGCACAAAAGATTGTTATTGGCCAATCATCTTTGTCTCAGTGCACTACTGCAGGAACTCTTCGTGCGAGTATCTTTAGGCCCAACCAGCTTCAGCTGCTTCATCGATGACTTCTATCATAAAGTCAGAGTTGGGGATGTTCGCTGATGGTATATATCCGATACCGAAGCAATCTATGTCCATATGCAGCAAAACCTGACGACATCCAGTCTTCGCCTGGCACTTGTGGTGTTAATGTTACTTGCCACTTGTCAACCAATGACCATCTCCAACAAGAGAATCTTATGACTGCCACCAGAAACTGAATTGGACCAGCCATATAAATACTGTGGTTCTAAGAAGATCAAAAGATAAGAATTCTGTGGCAAATAACTCATAACATGTCATCTTAATGCATGATGCTGTCAACAAGGCACAAATCGGGAGGGTGGAGGAAAATCTTCACTTTCCTGGATGGGTGCAACTCCAGCAATACTCAAGAATCTGGGACAAAACAGTCTGCTTGATTGGAATCCTGTCCATGATCTTCACCATTCACTCACTTCACTGCTCAATGGCAGCAGTGTGTACTATCTAAGATTAAC
Source organism: Rhincodon typus (assembly GCF_021869965.1). Taxonomy (NCBI): domain Eukaryota; kingdom Metazoa; phylum Chordata; class Chondrichthyes; order Orectolobiformes; family Rhincodontidae; genus Rhincodon; species Rhincodon typus. The sequence goes on along the minus strand of NC_063357.1, from coordinate 22,295,367 downwards.
TGTAGTAATTCACCAAGGCTGCTTTTGACACAGCCTTGCAAACCTGCATCCTCTACCAGCAAGAAAGCTAAGGGGAGCAGATGCAGTGGTTCAGGAGGGCAACTTATAAGTGGTCCTCTTAAAATACAGTCTTGTATGACCTCATGCTGTAGAAAATTGCACTATAGAAAGCCACCTTAGATCATGTTATAGGCAAATCACTATACCTGTACAGCAGAGAGTTTGCATTATCCAAACAACGTTCACTATTCATTAATTGCATTACAGCCAATTTGTGTTAATGAAACACATGTTATAACAGAACTACCTGTAACACCACCTTCTCCAAGGCATATGAATGGGGCATAAATGCTGGCCTAACCAGTGAAGCTCAATCTGCAAAATTTTTTTTTCTGTACGTTATTTTTCCCCAATCTGGCATTCTATTGTAGAGAAAGATGAATCCATTCATGTAATGGAATCTGTTCTTTGCCTCTGTCCTTTTTAACTTCTAGCAGTATTTCCAGCAGCTGGCCAGTACCTATTGCTTGCTTCTGTCTGGAAGGCTTCATTCAAATACACTATACTAGGTCCTTTAAATGTAATGACCGTTCAAGTGCTCATCCAAGTAATTAAAAATTGTGAGGCTCTTGCCTCTACTACCCTCCCAGGCAATGCATTCCAAACTACTACCACCCTCTGGGTGAAGACAGTTTTCCTTTAAATCCCCTTCAAACCTCCTGCCTTATCACCTTTTGAAAATTATGTCCCCTTGCCCTTGACCCTTCACCTAAGGGGATCAGCTGCTTCCTGTTCACCCTGTCCATAACCATCATAATCTCTTACATCTTTATCAGATCTATGGCCAGGATAGTTATTGAGTATGGCTCATGACGATTTAAAAATCTTTGTCATTTTTGAATTTTTGTTTTTGATTACTGCATAATCATTTCTTCTAGGTTTATTGTTTTGCACATTATTTAGAACTGTTTCTGGTTCTTTAAAGTGCATTAGAAAATTGTTACTCTTTAATCTGCTTGAATTTATCTCTGCACCTCTCAAATACATTCTATGTGAATGAATAATAGAAAAGCACCCTGGTGAACAGCCAATATGTCAATGGGATTGGTGGAACCAATTATGCACCACTGCAAAAGCAGCTTCCTTAAAAACCTCAGTGCCATAACACTGGGGTTAATTCTGTAGATGTATCTGTAGCTGCACAGCTGCATGTCTTAATGGTTTAATGTTTCTTTTCATTTGAAAAAGATCACTTTTATTGGATCATAATTAGTTAAATCTTCTGTCCCTTAGTACAGGGAGATATCTGATTGTGCTTTGCTTTTGAGCATATGGGCCTGTCCTGTCCTGCTTGAGTTGTTTTGCTTTGGACTTCTATCAGGTCTCCCTCAGACTGAACCCAGAAGTATTTTAAATACATTTTTGAAATTTACTCATCCTAGATTCTGCTACAGCTAATGGCCTAACGTTTCTCATTCCTGTCTCCTGTCGTAACTCCCCAAGGTATAAATGAACTTTCATTAACACTCCTAGAAACTCTGATTTAAAGTTGTTGTCCTGGAAAGATGACTTAGTTGCCTTACTTTTTGAAGGAACTTAAAAATCACCACACATGTCACAAGCCTAAAAAGCAAATTCCAAAATAACCATGTATAAATCACACACCTCTTTCACCTAAAACATATATATCCTACAAATTGTATTCCCATTGTTCTTGCTTTTCCCTTGCCAGGAGAAATTTCCTTTTGTTTAAATTAGGTACAATCTACATAATTTACAGGCCTGAGGCCTAAACATTCCCTAATCAAGAGACTGATCACTGGCAACCTTATTCACTCAAACAAATCCAAAGGGTCACAATGTTTTTTAGTACTTTAAGGATTAATTCTGTGAAGCTCTGTGTCAAGTGAGAAGTGTTGCTTTTTTTTCTGGAAAAGCAGCTTGCGGCAAAAACCTAATCACAGGCAAGCTCTTCTCCCCCTGACCATGCTCCTAACCAATGCATTAATAAAGCTGGGAACAGAGCCTTGCAAAAATTGCTTCCTGTTTCTGTGTGCCTGACATGGTTCAGCAAGTAACACCCTTGTCTGTGTAAGAAGGCTGCAGGCTCAAGTTCTACTCCCAAGGCCTGGACACATATAATTTATGCTGATACTTCAGTGTAGAAGTGAGAGAACATTGCACCATCTGAAGTACCATCCACCAATGCTCATTCGAGAGGATTCAAATTATTGTACTTGTTGGCCAAAACCTTACCCATCTCTCTTTCTTCCAGCTGAGAAAACCACTGAGTTTTAATTTTTAGGCAAATACTAATGGAAATTATTTGTTGAATAATTAATAAAGTAGCTTCTAAGTATTTCCCATTCACAATGTACCCCTCACTTTACAGGTCACCCTTTTCCACACATCCCTCTCAATCTGGGAGGGTGGGATGGTCTGGAGCTCAGACTCTCCCACATCAGCCATCAATGTCCCTCCACGACCAGTTGTCACGTGCAATTCAGGTGGGTTCTGCTGGACAGTGGCCCTTCTGGATTTGTCTGGCTTGGTAGGAAATAAATTATAGTATGATTACCAGACATACCACTTGCTGAATGAGCCAAGACAATTTCAAATTTGTCATCCATCTGCGGAGACCTTCAACTTTTCTGTTGGGTGACTTCCTGAATGAAGAAGTAAAATGTTCAAGCCACTTAAGCTTATGTAAAAACTAAAATGTTATCAAATTATCTGTATGAACGTTAGCCGGATGTGCAAGCTTCCTTTTCATAAAGTATCTATGGTTTCAAGGAATGATTGATTGACATTTCCAGTCAATAACTTTTAGTCCAAACCAGATTATCATAATACTCAAATATGAAACCTGAATTTACTTTCTCCATAACTGTAGCCTGACCAGAGTAGTTTTTTTTTGTTTTTAAATTTATTAGCAGCAGCATTTTGCTGCTTTTTTTTTTTGGACTTCCACCAGAATTCTTAAACTGGATAGTGGAATGTGCATAACTGCTTTTTTTTTTTTTTTACTAACTACCCTGTATAAAGCTGTTTTTTTTTTTTTAAAACTGCAGCTCTTCTTATTGCTGATCAGAGTCCAAGTGTTGGGTAGTTTGGATATGGGCTCCTGTGCTTTAATTCACATTTGTGGAGAAGAGAGACTGCTCTCCACTTCTGTCTCTCCTTTTTCCTCTTAAGTTGTTACTACAATGAAAGCAATCCTTTCTTTAAAAAAAAAACTTTCACATTCTTTGTGCTTGCATGTGTAGTATCCAAAGTACAAATTTGCATTAAAGGTAATCACATCCAAATATTTTGAAATATATTGTGGACTTCTCACCAGTGGTTAAATGAATATACAGAGCAAGGAAATGGCAGATTTTTCAACCCTAAGACTGTACAATACTGTGCTTTGCTGTTGTATGGTTACATTTGCCTTTCTGAAATTGGGTAATTCAGCCCCCTAAAAGGAGTTCATGCTGGGATTTTCTTGACTTGTTTTCTAAGTACCACACTCAACAACCCGGAAAGTAAAACTCAAAGCCACGTGTATAAGATGAAAGAACTGCAAGCTCTGGATGGGAAGCATATAATTAACAGTTTGCAGCCCGAGGCTATTCCGGTAGTAATCATTTAAAGGGGATAAACCTTCATGGCCTTAAATAAAAATAAGACATGCAAGTTCTTTGCAATGAAAGACACAGGTGGAATGAAAATAAGAATTTGTCTGATACGTGTTTAAAGTTCTTCCTTTTTCCATTAACATTTCTGAAACTTCAAACGTAGGGACAGTGTGCTATTCAGTTGTGATTCTGTCTTTACAAGCCACGACATTTTATACCTTTGAGAAATGCTGATGATAGTAATGAGTTTCTGCTACAGTCACCATCTTGATATGAAAGTTTTATTCTCCCTTGTCAATCAAGGAGAAATTTAACCACTCAGTACTTCAATTTATCAATTGGGAAGGGAGGGGTGGTGTGATATGAAGAAGGGAGCTTGTGCCCTTACTACAAAAGAACATAACTAGCTCTAACCCTATGGAGTAAACTACTTTCTACAATGTTGCTGTTTGTTTCTATCTGAATTTGATAATTAGGAGAACAAGATGATGGTGATATCCTCTGTATGCTGATTTGGTTTCCTGTTGCACACTTAATTTTGTTCCTACAGGTTTGGATTTCTTTATCGTGGTAACAGTGCCAAAACATCAACTACCACCACACCAACCACCACCACTGCTGAAGCTTGGGAAGTCATTGGCCCCAAGGAAGTGAACTTGCATGTGGAATGTTCACAAACCAAAGAATAAAACAGAGGAGAAAAATATTTGTATATATTCTGACTTGATTTTCTTGCTGCTTTGAAATATACAAAATTTAATTTCACTTCATAGCATTAACAGGAATTAACAATTGTAATTTTACACTATCAAAATTTTAAACTATTTTTAATAAAGCTTTAATTTTAGAAGTCTAAGTATTCCTTCTGTTGAAGACCTGAATTCAAATAAGACCCAGTCTTCAAGTTACTGTGAACTTGCTTGGTATATTTCATTACTTGGCAGCTTTTTTTTTTAAAAAATGATGCTGGGGCAGTTTGGAGTAATTTAAGATGCACGCAAATGATAAATTATACAGCCCCTAGCTGACAGAGGTACCAAAACATTCCTGTTTTTCCATTGGTTGAGTTGAAGGAAGCCATCAGTACATTCATGAGCACCAGGAAGTCACCCACGTCTCAAAACTCCACTAAAATGTTCGACTTAGGGCTATTCCATTCAGGAACTGGTTCTAGAGAATATTAGCCCCTTGTTGCAGAGATTTTGTTTATAACTGCATAGGGCACTGTTCAAACCAGATCTAGGGGGCTGGGATATGTCACATGCAGTGATGACATTTTAAATTTGTTTACTTAGTTTCCATTTCCCAGCTTCTGTCTACTTATTAGCTAGTTAGTGAACTCAATCCAGTCTAGCCACCCAAGCAGGTAGTGTATTCCAAAGCCTAACCCTAGTGCAGCAGTTTACATCTCTTGCCTACACTTTTTAAGTCACCATAAATTGATGCTTCTATTATCCATCCTTGGGCAGTGGGACTAGTTTCTCTGAACTTTTAATAAAGTTCCATGTCTCTAAAATTTGCTTGGCCCTTTAAGTGTATTGCAGGTAAGTTAATTTGCAGATTAGAAAGTGTATTGCAAGCAAATTAAGTAAGGGCTAAGTGTAGAAAAATGCTGTAAAAATTCTGCTCCAAGGAACCATTGTTTATGTTTTGAAATACATGTTCAGTTAAGTGTAAAACTGTTGGTGTGGAGTCTTCAATGAGCCTTTTTCCAAAAAAAAACAAAAAAATTATTTTTGGAACTCGAGTTGAACAATTTCATTTTAAATTCAGAATTCAAAGACAATGGTTATCAAAATATCATTAACCTTCATGCCTTAATACATTCTACAATCTTGTACATTATCAGCAAAATCTAAGTACTCAATTCATTAAGATGGCACATTACGTTTCATGCATTATCCTTAAACATTTCAAAGGGTTTCAAGAACAATTTAGCACAACAGCATACCCTAATTGTCTGCAAATAATGAAACCTAACGAAGGGCTGCCAATGACATTTACACTTGAAGCTTGAAGACTGTCAAATTAGAAACATGGTTCAGTTTGACTTTGTATAACTTTTGATGGAAATCAAGATGTCTCACATCATTCACATTGATGATTAACTGTTACAGTAGGAAATTTTCAATCCTCCGAGAACAGCATTTGCACAAGATTTGGCTTGAACAGCTCCGATTCTACCAGCTTTTGAGACTGAAACAAGAATAAGTTTGGAAATTGAAGGGGTTAAGAGTTTTGCATTAGCACCAACTTTTGTCATAAAAACAATTTTAAAATATTTAATTTTAACAAGAAAAAAATTGCTATAACATGGTTTAAAGTAGTCAGAATCAAGAAAAAAAAGTGCAATTCTGCTAAAGAATTCGCTTTGTTTTTGCTTTCTTTATACTGCTTGTTTTGAATTATTGCTACAGCTTCAGTTTTTGTACCATCTGAAAGTGCCATGTTTAGCAAAAGCATTTTACGGTTTAAATTTTAATTTTAAAATGTTTTAACCTTTTGTTTTGGTCTTTGCAACAATGCAGTGTCCACACCCTTGTGAAATTGAACATTCATCCAGTGAAAAATGTCAAAGTTTTCAAAATGTTTCAGAGCAATTAAATTCTGCTTTGTTCTAGTGCTCTTTCAAGTAACCTTCCTATGGCATTAATATTCTGGAGAAGACGAAGGGAACAAAAAAAAAAAGCTTCTTGGATAACAAGGGAAAGAGATTATGACAAAACAATGAAGGGCATCTGATGAATGCCAGCTGTGTTCTTCAAATAAAAAAGTGAAATACTTGCTGCTTCTCTCCAACAATTGTAGGAATAGAAGTGACAGTTAACATACCAATATGTAAATAGTGATACTAGGAGGTAGAATAGCTCCTACTAGAAAAGGAAGGTGGTGATAAATACAAGTGAGGCCAGGTCAAAATACTGAATGAATTCACATTACTGTTCAACCAGGAAAGAGGAATTTAACAAAGAAACATAAGCAGAGATAGTGGAGGTAATGAACAGCATGCTAATCAAAAGGCAGGAACCCAAAGGCAGGCTATGTTTGACAGGTAGTCATGGAAAAGGACAAAAAGGGGACTGAAAATAAAGAATTCTGAACTGGAAGCAAGACAATTTTAAAATACATAAATCTAGCCAATAGGAGCACCTATTTGCAGCTTTTTCTACATCAGAATAGTGGAGGTCTTTCAAAACAAAAGATTGTGCAGGACCATTATGTTCCCATTAGGTGGACAGTGGGAGAAGAGCAGAGAAACCTGGATGTTAAGGAATGCACAGGATTGGGTAAGATGATAGAAGGGAAGCTTTTGGTAGATACTATGAGTTCTAAACACCAGAAGCACTTTCTAAATGCTTTAGGGCAAGGGCTTGTTTAAAAATGAACTTAGAGCTAAAAGAGGGAGCATGAAAGAGCACTGGATTTTCCTTTATTTGGCCTGCCAAAGGCATTATGTATAGTACAGTATCAGTTTAATCAGGCAAAGAATAGTTGTCCATCTGGAAGTGAAACTGTGTAAGGAGCCAGAAGACATGGTGAGATTTTAAACTTTAAATTTTGTACTCATGATAGAGAAAGATGATGGAGGTATTAAAATCAGGGAGGAGGATTGTGATACACAAATTATAATTAAGGGACAGCTAGTATTAACAGTTTTAGCAGGCTTAATATTAGATAAATTCACAGGCTACTGTGGGAGATAAGGGGCAAGATTGCAGAGCCTCCAGCTTTAATTTTAAAATCCTCTCTGGCCACAGGAGAGCTGTTAAAGGACTGAAGGACAGAGAACATAGTACCGTTATTCAAGAAGGGTTGTAGGGATAAGCCAGGGAACTATGAACAAGTAGACTAATCAGTAGTAGAGCGATTTTTGGAAAAGTTTCTGGAGGGACAGAATCTCTACCTGGAAGAGAAGAACTAAGGATAGTTATTGTGGCTTTGTCAAAAGATCACATCTGACAGGTTTGATTTTTCTTGGAGGTGAATGTGCAGTCTACATATACCAACAAGGCTTTTGATAAGGTCTTATATTGGGAGACTGGTCAAAGAAGGCAAGAGTCCGTGGGATACAGTGCAATTGAACAAATTGGATCCAAGATTAGTTTAGTGACAGGAGACAGAGGAAGGTTGTTTGTGTGACTGGAAGCTTGTGTACAGTAGCTACTGCAAGATTTGGTACTGGGAACTTTACTGTTTGTAGTGTACATTAGACAAAACACAGACATTTGATTAGCAAATTCATGGACGACAAATTCTTGGTGTAGTAAATAGGAAGGAAAAGTCAGACTACAGGACAATATAAATGGGCTGGTCAGATAGGCAAAACAGTGGGGCAAAATGAATTTAATCTGGAAAAAAGTGAGGTGTTGCATACATACTCAAGGACATACACGATGAATGGTTGGACACTAGGAAGTACAGACTATCAGAGGGACCACTGTGTAAATGTACACAGATCCTTGTAGACAGATTAGTAAGGTTGTTATGTTGACAGATAGGATACTTGCTTTTATTATGCAAAACAAGAAAAATAAATACAAGAGAAAGGAGGGTATGATGGAACTGTGTTAGTACTCCAGCTGTAGCCTGTTTGCCACACCACAGGAAGGAAGTGATTACTCCACACAGCATGCAGAGGAGATTCCGGAGGATGTTGCATGGGTTGAAGCGCTTCAGCTATGAAGCGACAGATGGACTTTAGACCAGAGCAGGCTAAGTTGGACCTGATTGAGGTGCATAAAATGACCAACGTAGTAGTAAGAAATCATTCCCTTTAGTAGAGGGGCCTCTTGGAGTTGGCATGAGCTTATTAGACTAAAGTCTTGTCATTTTGTCCATCTCTACCCATTGATCTCATTTGTCAATTCTGTTAGGAATCTGATCAAGCATAAACATCCTTGATATGCATGTGCAACAGGAAAAGCAACCAAAAATATCCTGTAAATTCTTTAAGAGCAGTACAAACATGGAAACTATGCAGGAATTTTATGGAGGATTAATAAAAAAAAAACACCTAAAAGTTTCCAAGATGAAATTTCAAACATTACAACATCTATCAAATGACCTGAAGAGAATCCATTCTGTATCCAAACAACAAGATTAAAAAAATCCAAAATAGTGCAATAAAAATTTCACTTAAGAGCTACATGAATTGTATCAAACATCTTTAAGTTTCCATTGTTTTCAGCTGTATCTTAGAAAGTCCCATCTGGACAATAAAGTAGCAAACTGAGAAAGAATGGCCTTGAAGGAATAATCTGTACTCACTGTGCCATATTTCATGAGAGTTGGTACAGCATTCACTTTCAGAACTGTTCGAAATTTATTTTCAAGGTCCTTCCAACTGGTCAGAGACAATGAATATAAACAAATGTGTTACTTTGTCAAAAGCATCAGAGGTGCCAAAGGATGCATTCATTACTATATTCTACAAAGCTGGCCATTCAGATTGCCAGAATGATTTGGCTGGTTAATTTTGATATTACTTTGTGTAGGTTGTGCACTGGAATTGTTTGATTGTCTGACATCACCTTTCATCTGACAGTTTGTTGAGCCATTATTCTGGGCAATGAAGCTGTGGTTTCAAGCTTCACACATCAGTCACTGGTAACAGGACTGATGAGTGGCAGCTGAAGTTGGGACATCATGGATTACATGGGAACTGGCCAGAGGGATCGGTTGCTGAAGGAGTGAATGTCAGGCTGTGACCCTTCGGTTCAAAAACAAATCCAAAAAAAAATCTGAAGTCTTTGGGGCAAGTGAATGCATGGTTGGAAGTTTTAGAACATAGCAATATTTTCAGCCCATCGTGTCTCCATAAAACAGAGAAAGGATTGGCATTTGTTCAGATACACATCAAAACAATTCAATATCATTCATCTTGGTTCAAATGTAAAACCATAACAGATTTCCACCACTACGTTCCATCAAGTGGAGAATAATACATTTAGCTTAAAAAAATTAAACTTCATCCAGCAATTTCAAAGCTAACCTGATTCTGAAGTATTTTGCAAAGGGAAAAAAGTTATTTATACACCATCTTTCAAATCTCATTCATTCAGCAGAATTTTTCCATCATTATACAAAAGATACCAAATAGTAATAGTCTATTCAATTGGATAACTAGGACTAACAATTTACTATTCATAATGGAAGAAATCAATTGATAATTTAGTTTAAATTGGGTAGAAATAAGTAGTATCTGTATTAGGAGTCCAATCTCAGTAAAGATGTAATCCTAATTAGGCAATGTAATGATAATAAATTAAGTGTAATTTATTTATCCCAGTACTTTTCCGGAATATCTAACAACACTATCTAAGACAACTTATGCTTTTAAAATATTATATAACTGGGTTTTCAGTTCAGTGAATGTTTTTAACAAATGGAAGCAAATTTTTTGACATTTTAAAAACACAAATGACTTACTATGGCCGGTCACCGATTTGACAGTAGATGAAGATAGATCCTTCAGGCAATTTAGTCAGCTCTCCACGGACTATTGGTTCAGCTAGAGAAAGAAATCTCATTGGATCACAGTTCTTTGGACAGTAGCTATCTCATTTTAATTGAAATCAGTTGAAATATCTCAAATATGCTTAGAGGCAAATACCATGAACCAGTATGGTTCACTGACAACTGGGTGGGTGAATGAAACTAAGTTTGTTTCATTTGCTGAAAACTGTATCTTTTGAATTTAACTTACCAAGTTCATAGCCATGAAGAAATGCAATTTCAGTAGCATGGGTTTAATACTTGTTAAAAGCTTGCACATTAGCAAAATACTGGTTATCATTCCTTGCCATCAGGCAACTGTTATTGGACTTCTGCTCTCTAATTTGCTAGTTAAATGTTGCAGCTGCAGGTATAGCTTGAACATAGTGCATATCTGTAGTAAATCTCAAAATTACTTCATGCAGCCATTTGATTTTTTGGTGAAAAATCCCATTATCCTTCACAAGCCACTCACTCATCACCTGAAACAATTGACTTTTTCTGGAGGTGACCTCATTGCTTAATTAAAAACCAAAAGAACTGCAGATGCTGTAAATCAGGAACAAAAAAAGTTGCTGGAAAAGCTCAGCAGGTCTGGCAGCATCTGTGGAGGAGAAAACAGAGTTAAAACAGTTCTGAGGAAGGGTCACCGGACCCGAAACGTTAACTCTGTTTTCTCCTCCACAGATGCTGCCAGACCTGCTGAGCTTTTCCAGCAACTTTGTTTTTGTTCCTGATTGCTTAATTGTTATTCCAAAACTTGGACCAGGCTAGTCAGAACTGATGATATTTATTCTCATTTCAATAGGAGGTTTCAACACCTAAATCAGACTAATTATCAATTCACCAAAACAAGATCACTTCACACCCACTTATTTATACATGTATGTAGAAGGCTTTTATGAAACAGTAGTCATGTCCCTACCTCTGGGGTAGAAACATAACATTGAACATATCAACCATCTCCATTGTAGGAGAATCTGAAACAGCTACCAGATGGAGTGACAAATTTAGTCACTAGAATCAGTGGATATTAAAACATTTTGGACAATATGCAATAAATCATATACTAGCAGACACTCGAGGCCTTCTGTTATCAATGGGCAGCACAAAGTCTACAGAATATAAGAAGGACACAAGAGAGTGGAACATGGTTTACTTTGATAGCTTCTTTCATGGTTATGTTTTAGCTATGTATGTTTCAGGTAAAAAGGGGGCACACTTATTTTAGAATGACATACATTCCCATTTCACCACAGGTACTGAAGCACCAGGTGAACAAAGTGTATAGAATTAATCTCCAAATTAACACCCCACCTATTAATAGTGAAACAGGCTCAAAGTTAGATGACCTCAAGCTTCCCACAGTCATTAATAACAGGACTAATTAGCGGCAGCTGAAGCTGGGACGTCCTTTTGTATTACTTGGGCGCTGGTCCAGAGGGAATGTATGTCAGGCTATGACCTTCCAGATTTGATTTTGAATTGATGGCTTTGGGACGAGTGAGTACAAGATTAAAAGCTTTTAGAAAGGAAAGCAATACTGAGATCCCCTCGTCTACACAAAACACACGAAGGATTGTCATTTGTCCAGCTACGTTATGACATGTCTGGGGCAGGAGAGACGTGAACCCTCAAGAATGGACTAGTCACCAAACTCTAGCATCACCTCGAAAGACAGACAGCAGGAAACTTAAAACTTCTGTTAAAGTGCACATGACTGCGTCTCACCACAGCTGCTCCAGACCATTTCCAGAGTCTTCTACTTTCACGATAAAAGCTCTCTGGTTAATCGGGTCTTATTCAATCTTTTGGATTAACATAACGGAACGTTACAAGCCCTGCCGTGATTTGAGCGGAGTCACCTTGTTAGTTGGTGCTGAGCCTCACACTGCACCACTCCCTCGCCTGTGGCAGTTTTCTAGAAGACTGTTCCCAGGAGCAAACTTTAACCCTCATTTCCCGGGCACCTGAATAGTTTAAATCTCAGTAAATAAAGAACTGCAGATGCTGTAAATCAGGAACAAAAACAGAAGTTGCTGGAAAAGCTCAGCAGGTCTGGCAGCATCTGTGAAGGGAGCTAACGTTTTGGGTCCAGTGACCCTACCTCAAAACACAGTTTAAATC
>NC_063357.1:22275706-22282625 GCF_021869965.1 Rhincodon typus | reverse complement strand
TTTTAAGTGCCTATTAGGTCCACTGCTTTTGCACTAATTTTAGAAGTGTAACACCAGAAGTTCACAAAAAAAAGTGACCACACCCCTGCCCCCAAATTGACTGAATGAATCCATTCACCACCTTAAGACATTCTGTCCCTCAAATACCACTGCATATTGGGCACAGTGTGAAACATCTACAAGACCCATTGAAGCAACTCACCAAGTCTTCTTCACCAGAAATCTTTCATACCAGTGACCTCCTGTACCTAAAAGAAAGGTGCATGGGAACACCCCGAGCTGCTGGCTCCCCCCCAGTCATTCACTGTTCAAAACAACTGTGCAAAAGCACCATTACTCCTTCATCGTCATTGGGCCAAAATCCTGCCATTCCCGTCCTAACAAACTGCTGCAGGACAGTGCTAAGGAGGCAACTCACTGCCACTTTCTCAATGGCAGTGAGCAGTTGGACAGCGAATACAGGCTTTGCCAGCAATGCCCATAAAGCATACACAAATCATAAATTTCTACAACATGTTTCAGAAGCAAGAATGGTTTGATGCAAGTACATCAATAGGCATGGTTTAAAAATCGTTCAAATCTTTTATCTAACTGTACAGTGTAACCAGGAAATAATTATTTTCATTTCGGTTTTAAAATCAGGCACTCACAGATAGGCATAGAATACAGCAACAGGAGTAGGCCATTTGACCCTTCAAACCGATTCTGAAATTCAATATGATCACGGTTCATCATCCAAATGTATACCCTTTCCCCAATTTCATCCAATATCCTTCGATTTAGTTAGTCCTGAAGAACTATATCAGCATCTTTCCTGAAAATCTTCAAGTATTTTGGGCACTTTTTGTCAGAGAATTCCACAGGCACATCATTCTCAGTGAAGAAATTCCTCATCATCTCAGTCCTAAAAGGCCTATCCCTTAACCTTAGACTAGGGTACAGAAAAGATTTACCAGGATGTTACCCGGAATGGAGGGCATTAGCTAGGAGGAGCGGTTGGAGAAACTTGGGTTGTTCTCACTGGAACGATGGAGGTTGAGGGGCGACCTGATGGAGGTCAACAAGATTATGAAGGGCATGGACAGAGTGGACAGGCAGAAGCTTTTTCCCCAGGGTGAAAGAGTCAGTTACCAGGGGCAACGTTTAAAAGGTGATGTACAAGGCAGGTTTTTTGTTTAAAAACAGAGGGTGGTGGGTGCCTGGAACTCGCTGCTGGGGGAGGTAGTGAAAGCAGATACTATAGCGACTTTTAAAGGGCATCTTGACAAATACATTAGAAGGATGGGAATAGAGGGATTATGGTCCCCAGAAGGGTAGAGGGTTTTAGTTGTGATGGGCAACATGTCGGTGCAGGCTTGGAGGGCCGAAGGGCCTGCTCCTCTACTGTAATTTTCTTCGTTCTTTGTTCTGGACTCCCCACAAACCGGGAACATCCTTTCTGCACCTACCCTGTCTAATCCGATCCAAATTTTTGTAGTTTTCTAGGAGATATCCCCCTCATTCTTCTAAACTCCAGTAAATATATTCCTAACTGAACCAGTCTCTCCCCATATTTGTCAGTTCCGCCATCCCAGGAATCGGTTTGGTAAACCTTCTTTGCGCTCCCTCAGTAGCCATGACATCCTTCATCAGGTAAGAAAACCACAGTCACACACAATTCTCCAGGTGTGATCTCACCAAGGCCCTGTATGATGGCAGCAAGACCTTCCTTCTCCTGTACTCAAGTCCTCTTGCTACAAGTGCCAACATACCATTTGGCTTCTTCACTGCCTGCTGAACCTGTATGTTTACTTTCAGCGACTGGTGTCTGAAGCCAGCCATGTCTCGTTGCACCTCCTCTTATCCTCAATCTGTCGCCATTCAGATAGTGATCTGCCTGTATGGTTTGTTACTAAAGTAGGCATCCTTACATTTATTCCCACCAATTGATACAATTGGAGATGGGCTAAATCAAACAGCACCAGATTGCTATTCAAATATAGAATAAAAAAGGATTAAAAACAAAAAACTGATTTTAAAACTGTATTCCAAAATACTGTCTAATTGTGGTGTTTCATGACTGAATCCAAGCTGCAGGAATACAATTAAAGTTGAGCTGAAATTGAAGCATAAAATAAAAAAAAAGTCAAAACTGCCACAATGCAATGAAATTTGCACTTGAAGCAGAAACCTAGCCATTTTCTTCCACACCCTTCAGAGTTCCCACCTGCCCTGTGTTAAGCTGCACACTTCATGGCAGCAACCAGATAAAATGTAAAAGAGCTCCAGGTGATGACAAACATCAGGCTATTTCTGCTTTTCTTTCCCCCTTCAGGGAAAATTCAAATCACCACAAACACTTGTACTTCTGCAAAATAAAACATCCGAAAGCCACACACATGGAAATGCCAGAAATTTTCCACTTGCTATACGACAACATCTTGGAAATTAGTGTTATTTGTGGAAGTTAGAGTTGCCATGAAAGATAACGGACAATCTGTTATCATTATCCCCATTATCAAGATATGAAAATCACAAAATAGCACTCTCAACTGCAACTAAGAGAAGCAGTTGGGAGACAAAAGTTAAAGCTTTCAGTACTTGATTTGTTCCCCAGTTCTCAGCTCAATCACCAGATGGAGCACCTCTCCAGCTCATGTTAATAAAAGGAGGAATAGTTGGTGTTATTTTAGTTCTTCCTGCAGGTATCAAGAGTGGCCACTTTTTGCCAAATCCAAGCCAAATCATGAAAAAAGGTGCACCTATGTGAACAACTCCAAATGTAATCTTCTAGCAGGGAATCCAAAACTGGGGGCCATTAATAAAATCAATGAATTCAGATCAAACTTCTTTAGTGTGCAGAAAACAAAGACTTCAAGTGTAGACGATAGCCTTATCACTGGAATGTCAATCCAGAGACCCAGGTAACGTTCTGGGACCCAGCTTCAAATCGTACTATGGCAGATGGTGAAATTTGAATTCCGGCATTAAGAATCTAATGATAACCATGAATCTGCTGCCGATTGTCAGGAAACTACCATCATTGCCTGCTCTGTCCCATATGTGACTCCAGCCCCACAGCAGAGCAATGTGGTTGACTCTTAACTGCCCTCTGTGCAATGAGGGACAAGCACTAAATGCTGGCTTAGCCACCGATGTCTTCATCTCCTGGATGACGGAAAAACTCAGTGCCTGAGGCACATAGTGTGGACCAAGTAAAACACCACCATCATCAACTCTGAACTGAAATTTGTATTTTAAAATTCTTTGTGCCTCCTTTTTCATTAATTAGCATGGTGCTGGCAGACCTCTGGGGAGCTCCGAGTGCTAAACCATTCTTCCCAGGTCTGTCATCCTGAAGAAGCTGTAGATCAAAGCAAATGAGAGCAAGGTGGCAAACAATTTGCTGCCAGGTTAGTTTATGCAGGGACAGACCATGGAGGAATGTATGCTAGGAGGGGGCTGAATGTCCTACTCCTGCTCCTAATTCTTATCGATGTTTGAATGTCAACAGCAAATGTCTCACGACAAAAGTCACAAGTCACCGGAGAGGGGACGGAGTCTTCAGCTTTCCACATTTTAGTGGCAGTACGCAGCCCAAGAGATAGAAAGAACTATTCTTAAAAAAGTAATCTGAAAGTTAAAAAATCCATCTAGCTTCTTAGTTTAGAAAGACTGAAAATAACCATTCCCACTAAAGAACTGGTCCATCTAGACAGACTCTCTTGTGAATGGGTTATGGAGTGGGTGCTGTGGGAGAGGACATACTTTGGTTCCCACTTTTCCAAACCAAAAAAAAGTGACACTTTCAGCCATCACCACCCCAATAGCAGCTACTGAAGAAAAACATCACTACTGGATAGGAGGTAGGGAGAAGGAGGAGATCAAGGCTATCACAACCGTCAAGAGGAAAGCAAATTCGCATAAATGTGAGGCAAGCGTAATGAGCAAGATTAGGCTTTGAAATGAGAAAATGGAGCAGAATCGGTGCATAGTGTCAGATGTATGTCTCTTCTGATGGTCTTTCCAAATTAAAGCACTCACCTGCTGCACATGTTTTCTTGTATTCCCAACATTTTGGCCTTCACCTTTTTCCTCTGCTTTTTAATTGCTGTCTTGATTGCTTCCATGAAAATTGCCGGACACTTCTCATCATTGAGAATCTCTCTGCAACGTCAAAACAGATCTAAGTCGCTGACATAAAACATTCATTTCAATTGTTCTGCATCTCAACAAAGTAGAAAAAGCTAAAACTGCATCTGCATTAACCTTTACACACCAATGAGGGTGCTGGACTTTTCATTGCATTCTGTCCAATTGTACAGATGGAATGATT
The DNA here is from genome assembly GCF_021869965.1 of Rhincodon typus. NCBI lineage: Eukaryota > Metazoa > Chordata > Chondrichthyes > Orectolobiformes > Rhincodontidae > Rhincodon > Rhincodon typus. Next base: position 22,278,310 of record NC_063357.1, on the reverse strand, counting down.
TTGAAATCCATCTTTGTGAGCTAGGAGCTGCTGGGGCAGAGCATAGAAATCAATGCCCATGTGCCCTAGTACACCTTGGTATGGGATACCATACCAAATATAGATCCTCGAGCCTTTCCCCACAGAACCCAATACACACTGACCTCTGATAGTAAGCTAGTTCCTCCTGCACCAGGAACAAATTTGCCTTTAGCTCATTGCGCTCATGCAGAATCTGTCGCATTTCTTGTTTTGTGAAGTAAGGCCGTTCTGGATCATTCACATCAATGATTATTTTATCAGCCATGTTGATTGTTGATGCATCCGTGATCTTTTAAAGATAAGAGAATACGGACATGCTCAATGTCTGCACAATAATCCAGCTACAACAAACCTAGAAGAGAACAAGTTTAACTTTGTATTTCAGATGGAGTATTCACTTCTTTGAAAATCTTTAAAGCATACAGACTAGGAACCAAAAAAAGCATTTAGCCCATCCAAATCCTCCACTGATTAGAATTTCATGTCTCCCTTATGTATCAAGTAATGTGTTCCAGTTTCCTTTAAAAGTCATTGGTACCAAGCAATCTGCGAGTATCAAAACATTTGGCTTTTCCAATTGTGCAAGTAGTGTGTCTGAAGTAGTCATCTGACCACTCCGCCTCTCTCAATACTTGGAGACTAAAGCATTTTCCCCACTTACCTATTACATGACATTTTGGGGAAGCTTTTTTTAAAATCAGTCTTAGAAATGGAAGCTTGAACCCAGACAGACATTCGGACTTATAGAAAAGGGAAGAGAGCTATTACCAGCGATTAAAATACCTTTTTGCCATTGCTGCTTTCTGCCTGAACCTCAGCCAGGTTGGACTGCAGTCGATTTATTTCCTTCTCCTTTTCCTGCACTGTGACTTCCAATTCTGCCTTCTTCTCCAACACATTTCTCAATTGGGTTTGGACGACATTTATTTTATGCCGCAAATCATTGTTTACCTTCAGAACACGATCCAGCTGCTGTTGAAGCTAGAACAAAATAATTTGTTAAATCAAATCAGATAGACTTGCTTTCTGTCAGTACATTTTGCTCAAAACAAAAAAAAATGCAGGGTTACAACTAAGTACACACTTCCAGGCAATATTTAATTGAAATTCTGCATTGTGACTCTCCCCCTCTGCAGAGCTGCAAACTCAATCTAAATTAAGTACCCAAGAATACATCCAGTCTCTAAACTACCACACTGAGTCAAACAGCCTTGCTTCCAAAGCTTTTTAAAAAAAAAACACTCAGAGCATTCAAATCAAAAAGGAAAATCTTTCTTGTAATGTCCCTATGAGTCTTCTCCTGGCCCATTTGCAGTAGTGTCAAGATTATGCTTTAATTCCTTAAGAGCCCATAACAACTTTGGGGGTTTGGTGACATTATCTGCCATTTCCATGACAGCTAGCTTATAGTTTGGCACCTCACCCAAACACTCTTATCTTTAAAAGGTAAAGGTAGTATTATCAAAAAGACAAATAACTTTTGATCAGTCCTACCAAAAACAAAATCAGCTGTTCACACACTTTCCCAGTTATTAAACGTAAACACAGTAAATCAAGCAATAGATCACATACATGGCAAGTTTACATTTGCCACATCTGCTGCAAGCATCTTCAAATCAAGTCACTTCCCCATATCATTCAAAACTGAGCCAGATTCTCAATCGCCATCAGACATCCATCCACATATGGACACTTTCCCAGCAAAGGGGATGATTTGATTTGTTCCTTCCAACCCATTCTTTGGATTCCTAATGCTATATACCCAAATGCACTTCAGTGTTGCAGTGGTTATGCCGCTATCTCTGGGTCAAAAGGATCAAGTTCAAGTCCCAACTGCTCCAGAAGTGTCACTGAACAGATTGATTTAAATCAATGTGTCAAACACGCTTGTACTTAGGTTTAAAAGCACCAACATTAAAAAACATTGAGGTTGAGCTATAAGCTTGTAACTTAGTACAATAAAACAGTTTAAGTATAAAGTTTGTTTATAGGATTGAAACCTGCAGAAATTATAGTATGTTTTTGAAAAGCAACATGAGCACTGGTCCTCAGAGCTCAAGTGCAAAGTACAGCAGACATATTCAGACTTAATCTTCTGACATCTTCCCGAGTATCTTTTATATTGTGCAATCAGTTACAGAACTATGCACATGGCAACCAGATATTGCTTTCCTTGTATTCCATAAAATCAGATTCAAATCGTAAAAAAACTGCAGCAGGGAACCTATTAATAGGATTAACATCTCAACTGATCAGTTTGTGGTGTAGGAACAATAACGATTATTTTGGTCCACTTAGCTGATCTTAGAGAAACACTTTCCTTTCAGAGGCAGCACTAACTCACTGATCCATTTATAGCATTTATCATGAATATTTCAGCAGGGATGTTAAACTCAAGTCCAAATTAGGCCAATGCATAAAAACCATGGTGCTTTTTTAAGAGCAGAGAAGTTCTCCCCCTTTGCTCTGTCCAATATTTGCCCCTCAAATCAACAGCTCATAAATCAGATTATCTGGTCATTGACTGCTGCATTTCACTACTTTGCAACAGTGACTACTCAAAATACATTTTTTGGGGGGGGG
>NC_063357.1:22257625-22275606 GCF_021869965.1 Rhincodon typus | reverse complement strand
TCCCTTTGTAATATGATTAGATAATATGAATTTGATTTACTGGTTATGCATGGAGGAATGCCAAACATCTAACAGCACAAAGAGTAAGATGGGAAATACTAAAATTTGTTTGGTCAAGTATAAAATGCAGGTTTTAGATTTAGCTCATTCTGTGCCATTGTTTCATTAATGGACTCTAAAGTCACATCATGTCGCAGCGTCTCACTCACTCCCCAGAAACCTCAATTGTCATAGTCACTTTCACTCCCTCACCTAATCTTTTTGATATAGGATTAAAAAAATAAAATTGGTTAAAAAGAATCTTTTAGCAGTCAAGTGTATTTGTCACTGTGCAAACCAACAAAACAGCAAAAAGACAATGCACTTGGAACCAAGGATACACTGCAAAAGTTTCGGTTATTATAATGTGGAAACTGGTCAAGATTTTCCATTGTTTGTCACTATCATGTAGCTGTTTCCAAATCCTGGGTGGTCCTGTGAGCAGCACACCCACACTATAACAGAACAAAGCGTGAGGGGCAAAGATACAGTAAACTTAAAATGTCTCAAGTGTTCTATCACAATGGAAACACGTACTGTGAATAGGATTCTCGGTGACCTCAAAACAATTAGGTGACAGAATAATATGCTCCAGTAATATTATATCTATTGTTTTCTGTCAGCTTACTATTTCTGGCCAAATTGGTAGCTCAAAAATTATAGTTTGCTCACAACTTGGTGACACAGCTTCCTCAAGATGTCAATTACTGTATGTGTGTCACTAACCCTTTATAGCTCAAGTATTTTGGGGTGGAGGAGGGCACATGAAATCTAGTGAAGCTTTTCATTAAAACAGTGAAATTATTGCTACAAAGTAAGGAAACCGAACAGCACTTACAAAGAACCAGTTCTGAAGTGTCCCTGAACAGATGCATGAAAGCATTAGAATAAAAAGCAAAATACTGTGAATGCTAGAAATCTGAAAACACAGAGCACTGGATAAACTCAGCAGATCTGGCAGCATCTCTGGAGAGAGAGATAAACAGTTAATTGTCAAATATGACTGGAGTCCAACTGAAGATTCATACCTGATTCAAAACATCAAATCTGTTTAACCAGCATTTTGTGTTTGTTGCAAGAAAGCACTATATTCTGTACTAGCTCATCAGGAGCACCATTTTAAAAATCAGACTCCACGTTTGAAGCCTTTTCAACTACCTGAAGTAAAAGGCTGTTATGCAATTGGAGATTTCTTTTATACATAATGTAATATTCTAGAAGGGATCATTGGCTTAAGCAGCATAAACTAATCATTTCACCTTATCTATTTACAATGCAAGCTGAACTAATCACTTCAGAATTTTAAGTTAATTATCTGCCGTTAATAATTTAGCTACATTTGATTGAGTTGGAGTGCAAATGGTTTTAGAAGCACACGGCTCGTTTGTATTTAAGTAAGCCAAACCATTGCAATCAAACAAAAAGACACACTAACAATGAAGCACAAAGCTCAATTGTATTTCATTATTTGCACACCACAGCATTTGCCACAAAAGGTAATAAGAGCTACGAACAAAATCATCTTCACACCCACAGCTTGGCAACGTTTCATTTACTGACAGAGAAAAAGAATGTAAACTGGTAAAATGCTTAAAAATATATGGGGCAAACATCAGCAGTTATGCCTTCTGCATAATTTCCCCATATTCTTCACTGCTTTTTCCCCAGTGTCAAAAATCATCCTTAAAAGCCACCTCTAACTTTTGATTGTTCTTCCAATTCTTTTCTTAATTGCCATGGCATTCATTTTAATATTTCCGTTGACTGGTTTTCTACATTGTACTGAATACTGCTGTACAAACAACTTTTTAAACTTTTGTTGCTATAGCACAAATAAAAGTGATGAACAGTTTTCAAAAAGTGGTAAATGATTCAGAAGTGAACAGAAAATCTTGTAATCTGATGATCCAAAGACTTTTTTTAAAAAACTTCCAACAGGAGATGGATAGACACAATTGAATTTTATATTCATTGCAAAAACATTCTCTTGTAGTTAATTGCAACTTCTACTTTACAATTCTTCACCAAAACTAAAGAAACTGAAGTAAAAACCGACCTAGAGCAGCAAGGTTTATTTTGTTACTTACTGCATCGACATCTTCATTCTTGCAGTAGATCTCATGGCCTTTGGCTCGGATCTCATCTCGCTGTTGATCAACCACTTCTTTCAATTTTAGCATTACTTCCCGTTCCTTCTTGGAAAGGCTGTCTAATAAAAGATAGGACATCAACGCATCTGTTCTTGAATCAAAACATTGGCATTCTGATGAATTTACTCTAAATAGTATCCTGCAGGGTTTGTAATTGTTCAAATCTTTAAATGCACAAGATGCAATCCCACTCAAGTCATGGAAGAATACATTGATACAGTAGGTGGCAGATTATAAAACCATATCACTCACAATCAACAAGTTTTGAATTTGCCTCATCAACTCCCACCACATGAAGGCAAGCCATGTTCTGAACAAAGTTCTTCCTTCAGATGTTGTTAAAAATCAGTTTAAAATTATACCACCAGTGTAAAGTGCCCTGCCAGTATCACAAGCTCAAAATCAGCTGTCTAGCTTTTGCCTATCTGTCCTTTACTAAGCAACAGAGGACACAATACAACTGCCTTAGGAATGTGTTATCAGGGACATCGTGGCTACAATGTTACAGCTTACAACTGAAATCTGGGAAACTGGAGTTTGAATTCCAGTCATTCACAGTCAGACTCTTATGGCTGCTTTCTGGCACTTGCCAGACAACACAGTTGAGGCAAGGAAGATAGAACAGGGGTGGGGAGGAAGCAAGTGTTCCTTCATGGCTCAAGGACACTTCCTGACACAGAAAAGCAACAACAACAACAACAACAGTACTGTTAGTACTTCTGCAGAAAATCTACTGGTAGGATGGATTTTACCCCCTACCATTGGACAAAAAGGTAGGCGCTATCTTGGAATGGACCAAAAAAAAACGATAATATTTAAATCTAAGTGATGTTATCATGATGAATTCTTGACCAATGCAACAACATGCCAAAAATCAAAGCGTTCAGATACGCTAAATATAGGGTCACTGAACTCAGCGTCGCTTCAAGAAATAAAAAGACGAAAAGCAGTTCACTAAAGAAAATGCATCAGTCTCACACAGCAGCAATTGTTTTATAGGGCTGGAGTAGATCGTTAAAAACGTTAGTAGTAAGGTTAGGCAGGCAAAGTGCAGAACTACTTATGCAGAAAAAACTAAGCAAGCACAAAAAGCTCTATTTCTCTCTCCAGAGATCAGCTGACCTGCTAAGTTTCTCCAGCATTGTGGAAATACATAACCTGAAAATGGCAGTAAAAAAGTTAGGAACTTTGACCTCACTTTGTATAATTCTGTTCGTCAGGCTGCATTATTATGAGAAGTTACAAAAAGAGAGTGTTATTGCAGGCATGAATGGGATAAGCCACAAGATTTAGAAGGGTTACATTTAACAACTGAAAACCAAGAAGGACCCTCTTCAGGAAGATGATGTTTTAAACTACTTCAAAATATGGTCAGACAATATAGGATTTTAACCAAGGACCTAAAAGCTGGTCAGAATGGGCCATTTTTAAAAACAAAAAAATCATTCATTCAGCAGAGCCAACATCTGCTGCCCTTTCTCAATGACCTCAAGTGGTTTCCTAGACCATTTCAGGAGGACACTTAAGAGTCAGCTAGATTGCTGTTGGTCTGGAAAATAGTACTCCAGACTAAGTAAGAATGGCAAAGTTCCTAAGGACATTAATAAACCAATCAATAACAGTTTCAAAATCCCTAATATAGAGACTAACTTTACATTCCAGATTTATGAATCATAATAAAATTTCAAGCCTGGTCACCAGGGCATTACCCTGGGCCTCTCAGGATTATTAGTCCAGTGAAATTATCACTGCACTGCCATCTTCCCCTAACAGTTACTATTTTAAATTGATAAAACGGCATAAAGTGTTATGGAGTGGCAGGCATGAAAGTGAAGGCTACAATAAGTTCCATGGGAGCACTGCACATGCTATTTTGAAGGCCTCTGGCTTCTGCAGCATTATGGAGAGAAATTTTACAGTCGCAGAAAATCCTTTACAAACTCAGTCTGCTTGCTATAGGATGCAGATGCAGGGGTTCGTGTAACCAGAGATCTGATTTACCTTCCTGAGACTGAATCTCAACCAACTGGTTAACAAGACGCTGGTTTTCATCGGTCAGTTGGGAAATCTGTTTCTGTAGTTCCTGGATTGGTTTATGCCACACGTTCGTTTTATGATCCAGATCCTGAAACACAGAACAGGGATGAAGTATACGACACTACAATAATGCAATGTTGGAGACAATAACAGTAGGTTAGCGTTCTAACTTAATTCTGGCGCTAAAAACTGAAGACAATCCCAGATACAAGATTTTTGGGGGTGTGGGAAAGACCACCTTGAACTCTGGGCTGCTCTCAGAATTACTCATGATTTTGGAACATGCCACTTTTCATTTATCACCTCTACCCAACATTATGGGAATCACAAGGACTGCAATTGTTCAAGTAAAAGAAAAGACCCTGTCATCTTAAGGAAAGTAGGTGATAGACGTGGATAATCCATGTTGTCAGACCCATAGTAATCACATCAATAAAGATCATAACTGAATCTCTACTGAACACAGGGTTGAAGCACAATCATACGCCATAAAAGAAAAAAGGGACACGAAATAGGAAACATGTTCACATTGGTACAATGAATACAGAGCTGAGTTTGTCACTGTGTGCACACGTGTCTGTTACTGTAATGGTAGCATTTCCAAACTGAAGTCCGGGGCAGCCGGCTTCAGATCCCACTAAACTTCCCATAAAACTCATTCCTAATTCTAGGCGTTATTATTGGCACTAAGCAGGTTTCCAATTTCTGGAGGGAGTGTAGGAGTAAGTGCCCCTTCTATTTACTATAGGCATGTGCAGGAGTTTAAAAAGAGATGAACAAGTATATTTATGAGGTAAAGCAAGATAAATCATACGAAAAGGACTGGAATCAACATTTGTTTCTACAATGTTAGCTGCTGTACAGGGATACTCCTTATGGGCATTTTTTAATGCCCTGTTTCCGTGCAACAAAAAGTTAATATTCCGATTTCTTCCTCCTGATTAACAGGAACCTAGCTAGAAATGTTAAATAACAGATAATAAGAGTTTTTGCAGGTACCTAAAAAAGGAAGTATAAATAAAAAGTGAGGGCTGACATGCTAGGGAGTGAAAGAGAAGAAAAGCATATTTCGGGAGCATTGGATGACAAGAGATATTGGAAGTTCACTAACAACAAAAAAAAAGGAAGCAAATGTAAGGTTTAGGAAACTAAAATTAGATAAAGACCCTTCAGAAATATAAAGGAAGCATGAAAGAACTTAAACAAGGAATTAGGAGAGCTAAAAAGAGGCCATGAAATGTCCTTGGCAAGTAAGATTAAGGAGAATCCTAAGGTATTTTATATGCATATTAGGAGCAAGAGGGTGGCTAGGGAAAGGTTGGGCCACTCAAGAACAAAGAAGGGAATTTAGTCATACAGTCAGAGGAAATGGATAATGTCCTTATGAGTATTTTGCATCAATATTCACCAAGGAGAAGGAGATGGATGATGGTAATGAGGGAGGGGTATGTTGATATTCTACAGCATATCAATATTAAGAGCCAGGTGGTGTTAGGTGCCTTGACAAAATTTCAGGTGGACAAGTCCCTAGGGTCTGATTGGATCTATCCCAGGATATTGAGGGAGGCAAGGGTGGAGAGTGCTGGTGCCTTGACAGAGATGTTTGTCTCCTCTTTAGCCACAGGCAAATCACAGAGGACTGGAGAATGGACAATGTTGCTCCTTTGTTCAAGAGCAACAGTGACATCCAGGAAATTATAAGTCTGAGAGGCTTAAATCTGTGGTAGAAGATTCTAAGGGACAGGATTTACTCACATTTAGAAAAGAATGGACTTGTTAGGGGTAGTCAGCATAGCTTTGTGCAGGGGAGATCTTGTCTCACAATTTTGAGAGTTTTTTGAGCAAGTGACAAAAAGTGATTGATGAGGGAGGTGCAGTGGATGTTGTCTACATGAACTTTAAGCATTTGACAAGGTCGCTCAAGGTAGGCTGGTCCAGAAGATTAAGTTACATGGGATCCAAAATAGGTTGGCAAATTGGATACAAAATTGGCTTGGCCATAGAAGCCAGAGGGTAGTCGTGAAGAGGTATTTTCTGACTGGAGGTCTGTGACCAATGATGTTCTGCAACAAACAGCACTCATACCTTTGTTCTTTGGATGATTTAGATGAAAACATAGGTTGTCCAATTAGTAAGTCTGCAGACATGAAAATTGGAAGAGTTGTGGATAGTAAGGAAAGTTAAAGGATACAGACCAGCTGAAAAGCTGGGCAGAAAAACTGGAAGTGGAGCTTAATCCAGACAAGAGAGAGGTGACACATTTTGGAAAGTCAAATGCAAGAGGAAGGTATACAGTAAATGGCAGGACCCTTAGGAGCACTGATATTCAGAGGAGTCTTGGAATGCAAGTCCGTAGTTCCCCGAAAGTGGCATCACAAGTGGATAAGGATGCTTGCCTTCATTAGTCGGGGCATTCAGTATAAAAGTTGGCACATCATGGGGCAGCTGTATAAACTTTAGTTAAGCCTTATTTGGATTGTGTGCAGTTCTGATCACTGGAGGAAGTGGAGGCTTTGGAGAGAATGCAAAGCGGTTTCCAGGATTATTGCCTGGATTGGAGCGAATATAATCCATCAGGAGAGATTGGATAAGTTTGAATTGTTTTCACTAGTATCAGAGGCTGATGGGCAACCTGATACAAGTGTACGAACCCCAATCAGGTGTATCCCAGAACTCTGTGGGAAGCTAGGGAAGACATTGCTGGGCCCCTTGCTGAAATGTGTATCAATAGCCACAGGTGAAATACCAAACTACTGTAGGATGGCTAATGTGGTGCCATTATTTAAGAAAAGCTGTAAAGGAAGACCCAGGGAATGACAGACTGGTGAACCTGACATCAGTGGTGGGTAAGTTGTAATAGAGGATTTACATGTATTCGGAAAGGCAAGCACCGACTAGGGATAGTCAACATGGCTCTGTGCGTTGGAAATCTTGTCGCATTAACTTGATTGATTTTTTTTGAAGAAGTGACAAAAAGAGGATTGATAAAGGCAGAGTGGTAGATGTTGACTATATGGGCTTTAGCAAGACATTCGACAAGGTTCAGCACAGTAGACTGGTTAGCAAGGTTAGATCACATGGAATACAGGGACAGCTAGTCACATGGATACATAACTGGCTCAAAAGGTAACAGATAGAGCGTAGTGGTTGAGACAGGAGGCTTGTGACCAGCAGTGTGCCACAAGGATCGGTGTTGGATTCACTGCTTTTTGTCATTCATAAATGATTTTGATGTGAAAACAGGAGGAACGGTTAGCAAGTTTACAGATGACACCAAAATTGATAGTGTACTGGATAGTGAAGAAGGGTATCTCAAGAGTACCACTGGACCTTGATCAGATGGGCAGAGAAATGGCAGATGGAGTTCAATTTAGATAAATGTGAAGTGTTGCATTTTGGAAAGGCAAATCAGGGCAGAACTTATACACTTAATGGTAAAGTCCTGGGGACGGTTGTCAAACAAAAGAGGGGTGGAGGTTCATAGTTGGTGAATAGCCAAGGTCTTTACCCCAGGGTAGGGGGGGCCCAAAACTAGAGGGCATAGGTTTAAGGTGAGACAGAAAGATTTAAAAGGGACCTAAGAAGAAACATTTTCACACAGAGGGTGGTGTGTGTATGAAACGAGCAGCCAGAGGAAGTGTTGAGACTACTACAATTACAACATTTAAAAAGGCACCCAGAAGAGTATATGAATAGGAAGGGTTTAGAGGGATATGGACCAAAATGTGGCAAATGGGAGTAGATTAATTCAGGATATCTGGTTGGCATAGGCAAGTTGGACCGAAAGGTCTGTTTCTGTGCTGTACAACTCTATGACTCTATAAAATCATGAAGGGCATGGATAGGGTGGATGGTCAGTCTTTTTCCAACCCCCTGCCCCCCCAGGTGGAAATGTCAAAATATTAGGGGAATAGGTTTAAAAGGCAAGAGGAGAAAAGTTTAAGTGAGATGTGACAGGCAAGTTTTTTTTTAAAGAAATGAAAATGAAAAGTGATAGGTGTATTGAACATGCTGCCAGGGGAAGTAGTAGAAGCAGATAAGAGGCAATTTGACAGACACATGAACAGGCTGGGAATAGAGGGATATGGATCATATGCAGGCAGATGGGATTAATTTAGAATAGCATCACGGTTGGCACAGACATGGGTGGGCTGAAGGGCCTGCTCCTGTGCTGTATTGTTCTATGTTTTATGATAAGAAAATATGAAGCCCACATCTCAAAATGCTGAGCAAGAAAAAAAAATGACGAGAAAAAGCGGTACTGAGAAAACAGATGGATCTGTGAGCTGACAATCTCCAAGTCGAGAGGTGGTAAATGCATTGGTGTAAATATTTCAAAAGTGCCTAGATTCTGGAAGAATCCATTGGACTGAAAAGGTAACAAGTTAGGGAGGCAGAAAGCAGGAAAATCATAGGTCTGCTGGCTTGACATCTATCATAGGTAATCAGAAAGTCAGCATGGTTGCAAGAAAGAAAAACCATTTAACCATTCTAGATTGAGAATGTCTTCTGCCTGCCAGCCAGAGAATGCATAAATGGGTCTTTTTCGATTGGCAGGACAAGACTAACGGCATCCCACAGGGGCCTCAACGACTTGGATGAGGACAGAAAAAGACACAGTGGTTAAATTTGTAGGTGACAAAAGATAGGTAAGAAAATATGTTGTGAAGAGGTCATAAGTAGTTTTCCGACCTATATAAATCAGTTGTGAAAATGTGGCAAACATCCTGTGGTTATATAGTATGGGGAATAGGTGAATCTGTTAACAAAAGCTGTAAAGCAAAAAGAAGCAACATAGTCCTTAAGAGAATGACTGCAGAATTCCAAGCTGCACAGGATGTTCTACTGTATGAGCCACTAAATGTGTAGGTACAGTGGGTAATTAAGATGGCTAATGGAAGGCTAATGGAAGGTTATAAAAGAAACTGAACATGAAACGCAATGCCAAGATATTTCAGTTACACAGATCATTGGACCTGCTGTACTTGTCCTTCTAGATGGTAGAGTTTGCAGATTTGGAGAATGCTGTAAAATTGGCAAGTTGCCATAGTGTATCTTGTAGATGATTCACTACCTTCAGAACTGACTACAGCAGCAGTGTATGTTGAAAGTGACGGATGGAGGGCCAATCAAGTAGGGTGCATTTTTCCTGGAATGTGTCAAGTGGTTGTCCGAGCTGCCCCCACCCAAGCAACTGACGCTCATAACAGATATTGGAGGGGCAGAAGGTGAGTTACAATCGGAGTTATAGCCACAGTATTTATATACTTAGCCCAGTTCAGTTTCTGTTCAATGGTAGCCTCAGAATGTTGATAATGGAGATCAGTGATAGTAATACCACTTAAAATCAATGGGAAATGGTTAGAATCTCTCTTGTTGGTGTTGGTTATTGCTTGGCACATGTAGCATGAATGCTGCTTGACATTTAAATCACCAGGCCTGGATTCATCCTGGTTTTGCTTCAGTTTGACTTGACTGAAGTCAGGTTAAATACTGCACATGCCGTTGATGGTTATCAATTTTGCATTGAAAGTGATCATTTCTCCAGGCAAATAATTTGCAGTACATAGTTGTAAATTCTACTATAAATTGTAATCATAAAAAAAGCTAGTGACCAAACAAGACTTCTAGAATAGGTGGGGAGGAAACTGGAGTCAGATTGTACCACAACAAACAAATCAGAATGCATACTAGATTAAAAAATAGAATTGGCTCGGAGTCATGCCTGCTCCTTAGATGTATGGCAGGGTTGAGTGGAGGGAAACTGAACCTGTTTCCACACCTCTGCTCAAGGTACAACTGAAATGACAGGTGAGATGCCTGGAAACAGGCCAGGGAATTTCCAAGCCAAAAATTCCACAGCACACATTTTCACAACTGACGTAATGACTTTGCAACCAGATTGTCAGCATCACAGACTGCTCTCCCATGTTGGACAATGAGCTTGCTGGTCACAGACTGACAGCTGAAGCAACAGCTGCTCTCAATCCTTGGGGCTTTTTTTGAAATCTTAGTACGGAGTTAATTGTATTTTGGTGAGATGTATAGATCACAAATGCATTTTTATATTTCCTCATACAGAACATAGTAAATTTTAATTTCCCATTGACTTAAAGAAGCATTTCCAAATAAAGGCATTTCCTCTGATGTTAAAAATAATCACTGATTGTTTTGGGATGACTACAATGATGCGAAAGGGCGAACATTGTGTTTTTCCTGAAAAAAAAAGTTACAGCCATACACCAGTGAATGTACACTTAGCAATAGCTGGAGATATGCAATGCCAAAAAGATCAATGTGCTCTGTTTTTGAAAGCTGGTTAGTGAGGAGAAAGGAGCACTAAATTCAGTATCAAAAACAAAGTTCGAGTTCATTAGAAAACACTAAAACAAGACCTAACTGACATCCTGCACGTAACGCAAAAGGACAGAAGCTCAGCTTCAATAAAGAATGTCAATAAAAATATCAAAAGGAATACTCATTATCTGACTGATTAAAAGATTAAAAAGGATAGTAAAAAAGAAATGCCTTCCTGGAGACAGTAAACATTTTCTCTGACCAGACTCAAATCCAGCACCCAAAGCTACAAGGCCAGTCTGGAAATCTACCAAAATGATACAGCAGACACAAAAACTAACATTCCCTAGTAGTATTCAGGAAAGAGGCAAAATATTTCGATAACAGAGCAAAAAGGAGATTGCTATTGATGCAAAGAAAAAAAAGGACTAAGAATATTTCAGGCAGTTGGCCTTTGCACTGTTGGTGCAGAGTCAAATACTACACTGATGGTGAAATAGCCAGTGCAAAATTAGAATGATTGTATTACCAGATAATATCATTTTACTTCCTAAGAAATAAAACATATGTTTGTAGTTTGGCCTAGGTGAAGAAGACTGAAAGTCAGATCTGTGGGGAAGCAGGTGGTATGATATGGTGGCTCTAAGTTTGCTTCTGTATGATTTTTCTTTCGAAAATGAAGAAATCAGAGGTTTTAAACTTGAGCTACATGTTCAAACAACTTGGCATTCTTTGCTCTTTTGAGAGCTTTACAGAACCCATTGGTTAGGCTATACTATTTCCAGTGCAAGTTCTAATACTAAAACAAAAAGTTCACTGTGTAGCTGAATAGCCTAGATAATGTGTGTCAGGGATAATCTGTGACTCGTACTGGGGGGAAAATTCCCAAATTGTAATAACTGGTAATATGTAAAAATGTGGCAAACAAAGTTCAAAACTTGAAATATATTACTAGAAGCAAAGTTCGGAAATAAAAACAAAGTGCCAGAGTAACTCAGATCTCACAGGTAGGCCAAGAGAAAACAGTTAACATGGTGTCCAGAAAGACTTTAAACAACTGACACTCGGATATAGTTTCTGACTGCACTGTTTGAGGGGATTGCAATACAAATTCAAACTGTTTTGTCAATGTTGTAGATAAATAAAAACCATGATTTTGTGAAACTAAGCAAACAAGAACTCAATTGGTAAGTTATCCATTTTTAACCAATCTACTGCAACTAAATTACCTCCAGAACTAGAGAGACATCAAATGGGGAAATTATTTAAACACATCCAGTAGTGACTACACAGAAAAAGTATATCATTTTCTGTAAAGCATTTTGCAACATAACGGAGGGGGGGAAAAAAATCATTACCATGCAAATAACTGTGTATAAAAACTTTTTGTTTTTGAGCAATCTTAACTCAAGCAGCAAATTCTCTGCCTAATTAACTAATTGTACAAGAGTAGCAAGGTGCAATCTGTTGCTCTATAGGTTGTCCCCTACAGAAAATTCTCCATGTGAAATTCATCTCCACAGACTGAACTCAGAAAACTTGGCACATTTTGGGACCCTTTAATCTTGTGTTGCATATCAGGAAAATTGGAAGTTGACTAGAAGCAGCTGCCATGGAGCATTCTGGAGTAATGGTAGGAACAAGTACAATTGACGCTGCAATGAGTAGCTTTCTTACCAGCACTTTGTTAGTCAAACCTCCTCCACTTTTGGTTGGCAATGAAAGGAAAAATTAAAAAGGGAGGCTGTAGGGTGTGACGATGGAAACAGTGACTTAACAGAGAGAACTTACAAACTGCAGTTAGAACGGTCTGCCCCATGGGAGGTGGAAAACATGGTAAAGAAAGCAATTGGAAATTTTAAAATAAACATATGCCCTTGTCCCTAGCAGGCCTTAAGCAATCAGCTTAAAATAGTGTAGTGTTACTGTGAATGGTTTCACAAACCTGTCCCAAAAATAAGCTTCTTTCCCTAAACAAAAAAGAACACCTGCCTGCTCAGACATATTGTTATGACACACCTTGTGACAGTGGGGACTTCAACCCATACCTTCTGGCGCAGAGCCAGGAACACTAACCCTGCATCACAAGACACTTTGTTCATAAAACAATGCATGTATTCTAAAGATGCCAAAATGCTGTGTGTGCATTAACTGCCTGCAGCATGCATAAAAATTTTCAGAATGGAATGCAAATTCTGAAAACAGAAAACATCATTTTAAATTGTCTAAAATGACATTTGTTATACTAGCCAATCATTAATGCAGACACAACTAAAATGAAGTTTGAATTATGACACAACTTTTCCCTCCATTAAAAATGTTTGATTGTACACTTTCAAATTCTGTTGCGCATCAAACCAGAACTATCCATAGTTTGGTAAACACAGATTGTCAGGAAGTGTTCAGTGACTTTAACATTCCATATGCTGTCAATAAGTCATCCAAATTTTATGCTGCAGCAACATACTTAGTAGTTGTTCAGGGTCACAACCACGAGTGCTTTAGAACCAGTTTCTACTCCCTACAGATGGAGCCCCTAAATCAACACAGTGCTAACTTTGAGACAAGTTTTTACGTGTTTTACGGGAAAGAATAAAACCAGAATATTACTCTAACAGTTATATATTTCAAAACATACTCCCCACACTGCAACTACATGTCAGATCTGCTCGACGTATTCATTTTGACCACAAAAAAAAAACTCCCATCACTGTTCAGTGAATACAACAGATTATATCAGGACATGCTGGGAAAGTATCAAGTTCACAGAGAGAAATACAAAGTATGTAGAAGTCCAGTTATGATCATACGGAGCTTTAGTGCATCTGCAACTGGAGTACTATGCATGTCTACACTTTCTTGGTAGATTGCATCCATATTCTATTCCTCTCTTCCTTCTAAGTTTCTTGATCCTCCTATGCTGTACTCTAAAAACTTCCCAATCCCCAAGTTTAGTACTATTTCTGACCACATTATAAAGTCTTTTCGTTTAAATTCATACAGTCCTCAAATTCATTTGTCAGCCACAGGTGACTGACTTTTTAAATGTCTTTCACAATCTAACTCAGTCAAATTGAGCTTTTTGTTTTCCTAGCTTCCTTTATTCAAATTTAACACCTTTGCTTCCATTTGAACTCTCTCACCTTCTAACACAACATAAAGTGTAACATTGTGGTCACTCATCTAATATTTCTTTTAGAAGATTAAATTTACCCTTTATCATTACATCATACTTAATCCAAAATAGCCTATCCTTTAGTCAGCTCTTTAACATGCTGCTCTAGAAAACCATCCTTAAGGCATTCTAGAAGCATCCTCCACAGCTTTGAGTACGCAATTGGCTTACCTAGTCTATACACAGGTTGAAGTCACTCATGATTACTGCTGCACACAGTACAGGCATCTCATCTCAGATTTGCCAAGCCCCCCCACTATTACAACCACTGCTACAGCCACAGGTATTGCTATTTGAAAGCCTGTAAATAACTCCAACCAATGTCAGCAGCCCCTTGCTGCTTGTCAGTTCCACATAAACAGGTTTAACATATTGTTCTGCCAGACAGAGCTCCTCACTTATTAATATACTGACCCTATCTTGTATTATCAGCATACTCCAGCTCCAATTCCTTCTCATCTGTCCTTTCCAAATGTTAACTACCCTTCAATATTCAGTTCCTAGTCCTTTATATTGTAACCATTTACCTCTATTTGTGCCTTTAAATAATTTACCTTGTTAAGAATACTGTGCATTCAGACCAATTTTGTCTTTTTGACATCATTCCACATTCATAGCAGAACTATTGCTCAGCTGCTTTTCTACTGCCTGCTAGTCTTCCTCACAGCTTTTCTGCTTCCTTTTACCATCTTAACACCCTTCCAATTTGGGTTATCCATCAGGTCCCCATTCCGCTGACGAGCTCACTTAACAAACCCTAACAGCACTACCAAATCTCACTTACTAGGATCTCAGTCCCAGTCCTGTTAAAATGCAACCCATCCAGCTTGTCCAAGTCCAAGGATACATGAACACCAACTAGCCACCAATTCTCACTGGTCTCAATACACATGGACAAAGAGGGACACGAGTCTGACTGGGACAACACATCCATAATAGCACAAACCAAACAGAGACATGCCAGGAAATTCCTGCAGGCCTGACATTCCAACAAACACGTTGAACTGGATCTGATACGCAAACCATTGAAAAGCAGAACCGGAAGTAATACCAACCATCCCAGCAAACTGAGGCATATAAATAACATGCAGGACGGAACACCATAGCTTCACCGGAGGTGCACTGACTATGTTACCTAACAGGGTGACAAAAACATCTGCAACCAACCAAACAAACTGGCTTGGTGAGCAAGTCTACAACTACATCCACAACCCGAGCTACAAATCTTCTCAAAATGTTTTTGTTTGCGTCCCCCATTTGGCTTAGTCCTGACCCCAATGCCTCAAATCTGATACACTTCCTCCTATACCTATTCTCCAGCCACACATTTGATCAATCCTCTCGTTCTGATGCTCACTAACGCATAGCACCAGGAGGAATGGAAGAGATTATTGCTTATTAAGTCCTTGTGTTGTGTAGTTTTTTGATAAATACTTCCTTCCTAACTCACCAAATTTGGATTTCTGGACCCGTTTCCTCTTCCTGCCTAAGTCATTGGAAGGATTGCAGACCACAACTTTTGATTGATCCCAGAAAAGATGTCCTACAGCCACTCTGACATCCTTTACCCTGGAAAAAGGGAGGCAAGACACGATCCTGGAGTCACATTTCATGCTCCATTAGTATGTGTCTGATCCCCTATGGTATCCATGGACTGGCCTCTGGCTGCAATCCCCTGGAATACTGATTGGAAAGCACTAGAGAGTGGTGGACTCCTGCACTACTTAAATAATCTTTAAAGCCAAAATCCACAAAAGGGGCAAGCAGAGATCTACTGAAAGATCAGAACCACCCAGGAAAGAGCCAGAAACTTTCATAAAAATATTAAAAGAGCTTCCTCTTCAGCACTCAGTCCAGTTACATGAAGCACTAGCCAGGTGTGTTCCTTGTAATAGTACACATCCTGTATTCCATTAACAACTCTTATGTGAGAAAAGCCACAATAGAGAACCATTTCAATTGTTTCGTCTGCAAAATAGTCCCACTTCTCCCTAAACAGTTCAAGATGACACTGAATGTTACTGTGTCAAAGTCAAACATTTCAACTGCGTCACAGGACAAAAATCACAAATAGATCCGCAGCTAAAATTTACATTTTAGCATTTCCAGTTGTTCCTTTCTAATAACCTATTCTTTAAATTCCCAATTTCATAAACAGAAGCCCTGTAGTAGTAATTGCAACCCAAAAATCAAAGAGCCACTGTCTTCATGTGTTCAGAATGATAGCAATGAAAAATGGACTAGAGAGAAAAGAAAACGTGAAGCAGAAAATAGAGAGGTTGTGATGTTTCTCTATTAGCAGACAGTCATTAAATGAAAAGAAACACGTTCAAAGGGTCCTAATGCAGGAATCAATCTGGCCTCATGTGACTGGTGAGTTTGTTGAATCATTAAATGACACTGTTGGAGATGGGAAAATAACAGGTTTACAGTTATTGAGAGAAGGAACCTACACTATTGATGAATGATAGCCTGTACAATACAGAGACAAGACCAGGGTTACTTTTGAACGCTAGTGTAGAAGAGTTGATTTTAAAAAAAAAAAAAAAGAGGGACTGCAATTCATGTTCAAAAAATCCTAAACATTTGCAGCAACATTTTTTTGGGGTGTCACTGGCTAGGCCAGCCCATCCCTAATGGCCCAGAGGGCAGTGCACAGTCACATAGCTGTGGGGGTGGAGTCACATGTAGGCCAGACAAAGTAAGGATGGCAGTTTCCTTTCCTAAAGAACACTAATGAATCACAAGCATTTTCCCCCCACCATTTCAGAATCATTAAACTCTTATTTGAATTTAATAAAAAAAAAAAGGAATTAAAAATGCCAAGGCAGCGATTTGAACCCAGGTCCCCAGAACATTACCTGGGTCACTGGACAATAAGCAATGATAATATCACTAAGCCATCCTGCAAGTGGCAATGATAAATTAAATAGCAAGATGAAGAAAGTGGTTGAAGCCGATTTATGGGATTTCTTTCAGCCAGAGATCGAGTTTCTTGCGCTCAGCGAATTATACTCGGAAAGTGAAAGTTGGTGCAGTGGCGAAGACAAAAAGGGAAACAAGCCACGTTTGTAACAGAGGTTAAGTGAAGTCAGTTTTAGTGAGGGGGTTACGTATTAGTGTGTGTGTCTGTGTGGAGGACTCAGTCAGTCTGTCTCAAAAATAGGTGTGACCGACAAGAAATAGGAACAGGCATAAACCACATATGCCCAAACAGGCCCAAGGGCCTTCGTTATAAATGATGCTTGATCCACTGCCTCAATCCCACTTCCTCGCACACCCCATTTCCTGTTAAATTCCCCGATTTGCCCATTGCCTGAAAGGTCACTGGACTTTAAAAGTTAGCTCAGCTTTCTCTCCATAGATGCTGCCAGACCTACTGAGTTTCTCCAGCAATTTCTGTTTTGGTTGTCCATTTCCACTCAATCTCAAGAAGCCAACAAAAAAAAAAAAAATCTAATCGGCAAAAATCAGTTCATGTGAGGGAAGCAAGCGTTTGCTCAAATCACTAAAACACAGCGTGCATTTGGAAGGAAGAAAACTGTTGAAAAGTATGACAGCCAGAGAATGCAGAAGATTCTGTCAAAAGGTAGTTAAGTTTGACTGTACAGAAGGGAGGTGCTAGAAACAGAGTCTGCTCAGGGAAAGTGAGTGTGCAGCCCCAAATATAAACAGATGCCTGGGAAATCAGGCACATCACCATTGTAACACTGCGCAACATTGTAATCCAGAAGAGGATGCTTAAGTTCAGGAACTAGTCATCCGAGGGCACAGAAACTGGAGGCCTGCATTAACTGCTTCCTCAATACTTAAGTTATTAAATTATCAATGGAGGTCTGTGCTTCAACCCTTTGCACTTTTGATTTCCCTGCTCACCAACCCAAATCAATGCTCTAAAAGGTAACGTGCACATAGATGGACAAACAAGCAAAGTCTTCGGTTCATTAGATTCCAACAGCAATAATGCACACACTTGCAAATATGTATCTGTGGCAAGTATGATGTTATCCATCAATGGAAGGAGTATACTTAGGCAAGCAAAGCTGCTACTTTGTAATTGTTCATTTTGCACTCTACATCAGCTAATGTTATCTCACAATGGTCAGCAGCTCACAACAAAACCAGAAATTGCTGCAAAACCTTAGGTGTGGCAGCGTTCGTGGAGAGAAAGCAGAGTTAGTGTTTCAGGTCCAATGACCCTCTTCAGTTCTCAGAACTCCAGAGTTTTTCCAGCAATTGCCGTACTTGTTTCTGATGTCCAGCATCTGTAGTTTTTTTGGAGA
>NC_063357.1:22245597-22257125 GCF_021869965.1 Rhincodon typus | reverse complement strand
GAAGGGTCCAGACCCGAAACGTCAGCTTTCCTGCTCCTCTGATGCTGTCTGGCCTGCTGTGTTCATCCAGCTCTACATCTTGTTATCTCAGACTCCAGCATCAGTAGTTCCTACTAACTCTCACAAATTGGTATGAGATGTGGAGTGAGAATTTTGGTTGATAATTAGGATAAATGAACTTGTAACAGGGCTAAAAGAAGATTGGGTGGTGGCCCCTTGCAAAGTTATTAGACTGGAGGTAGGCAAGATTGCCTGCATAGTAATGACTATTTCAAATAGAATTTGCAAGTTGTGAATTGGTTTGGGCAAGCCAACGACAAGACAGTTGTTTTACAGAGACAGTCTTTCTTGCTAATTTGCATTTTACATTAATTCATTTATGAATATAGGTGTTGTTGGTATAGCCAGCATTAATTGTCCATCCCTAATTGCACTTGAGAAGGCAATGGTGAGCTGCCTTCATGAACCACTGCTGTCTCTACACTGCTGATAGGAAGGCAGTTCCATGATTATGACACAGCAACAGTGAAGGAACAATGTTGCAGTTCCAGGTCAGGATGATGTGTGGCTTGGAGGTGTACTTGCAGGTGCTGGTGTTCCCATACATCTGCACACTAGTCCATCCAGATGACCAAGTCCATGGGCTTGGAAGATAGGAGCCTTTAGAGTTACTACAGTGCATCCTGGAGATGGTGCCCACTGCACATAAATGGTGAAGACAGTAAATGGGAAAGGTGCTGGGAAGTGATCAGCAAATAAAAGAGACTGTACCAGCATTGATTACAAATCAATGATGATGTATCGATTCAATGACTTAGTTATGATAAAATACTTGAGAAAAATGAGCTTCAGTATTACAACTGCAATCTGCGTCCTGGACTAACTATGATCAATGCCATGTAAAATCTGCTGATATATTTTAATATTAAAAATGATAAATGCCAATGTGCTGACAAAATTGTAAAAGTCAGTTAGAGTCTCATTAAATACAGTAACAGGAATATGCATCATATTCTGTGTGGAAGACAAACCATCACTGTTTCCACATCTCTTTGTCATCATCTCTTATAGGGACCTGACCTTTCTCCTAAAACACTAAATGGCTAATCTTGTGATTTATTTGACATGGCATTTGAGGTTATGGACTCATGAAGAATGGATAATTCAAGGTTCCGCTGGGCTTGCCTCTCTATCCAAGAAAAACCTCACAGTGTAACATGCTACAACATCATTCAAATTGTTTTTGAGGCAGGCTCTTCCAATCTCTCAGTAGTCATGGTCAGTATGATTGGAAGGCTCGTGAGTGCTTTTGCCTTCCCTATTATTCACCTATTCATTGACAGTCTCCACAGTACAACATATGATATGGAGCTGAGCAGAATTTGGAGTATGCACCATCCAGTATGAACTCTCCCAGGCTCCAGTATTTGCTCTTGCTCTCTTGTGCAATGAGAGTCACCAGACAAATACCCAACTGTTTGTCTATAAGGCTCCTTTGAGTATCTGATGTGGATGAGAGGAAATATCATCCACTACATCCACCCACTGTTACTACATGCGTGAAAAAGTAAAGAGATTTGGCAGAGTAAGAATGTTGCAGTTATTATGAAGATTATTACACTTCACTTGCTGTTGGCAACATGAATGGAGTGCCATTTGTCATGCTGCTATTTCATTCTATCATCAGGTAGCTGGGAGATTCCCCATCTCTGACAGTAAAAGATTCCAAAGAAATGTGATTGCTGGCTGATCCTTTTCCACTTGTGAACCATGAAATCTCTCCCTCCTGCCTGTACATTGTTTTTTCCCTTTTATTGCAAAAGAAGAAAGCCCAGTGCCTGCAAACTACATGAGGCTGTTACAAGTTGATATGGATAAGGGATGTCAAAAGGACACCGACAGTTCTATGACATGTACAGAACTAGAAGTAACTGAGTGGGTAAGACTGAACATTGCACAGATTGATGCACAGACAGAAGATTTTAACCAGGAGTGATGATATAACAGAGCAGTGGATGTGAAGTTGAGACACTTAAGAATACAAGTTATAAGAAACATTGAAGAAAGGTACCAAGGAGTCTCAGAACATGTTGCAATCTGAGAAAATAAAAGAAAGTGGAACAGGGGCTTGATGAGTTCATGTAAACAGATATTCATTGTTCAAGGAAATAAATAATACATGATATAGCAGAAACCAGTCAAATATTATGCACCTTTTACATTTCCAACTTTTATATACTAAGCTGTTTTTGACTAGATCAAAAGTTGATTTATACTAATACAGCAAGATATCGACGTGCTGCTGGATAATCAGCCTCAGTAAAAACACTTCGCTTTTAAGCACGGAGCCCACAGTTTTCAATCAGCACAAAGTTATTAGTCAATAAAGTTAGTCAAGAAGCTCATTTCATATTTAGGTACAGAACACAGTGGTGGTAAATTCATTGGAACAGCATTATTATACTGTTGAGATGTAACTATTATGGGGCTTCAGTAATCTATCCTTGTGTACAGTTTTCAAATGATACAGATGCCCCAATTTCACAGTACAGAAGCCAACATCCAGAATCTGACCCTAGTTCCATGCAGTTGCCAGATTCAGAGATTCATTTTAAGCAGAAAATCAGCAGCTTTAAACAAACCAAGTCATAATAATAGATAAGTTAATGTTCATTTAGAGGTGAGGAATTTCCAGAGGTGTAATATACTGGTGTATGAAACTGGATGGGGTTATTGCCATCTGGTGGCTGCAAAGTGATAGCTATTTGTAATCTGGCAACAAAGGGTAATGTGTTATAGCACCAGGGAAGTGGGAATATCGAGAAAATAACTTATATTAACAACATTGTCCTATCATTGCTCAGGGCTGCTATCTTGTGTCAGAAAAATGGTGCCATGGAATCTTTACAGAGGTATTAAAAGAATATTTAACATAGTTCTTCAGTGCAAAATGGATACCAGAATTCTAAAAAGGGTGGAATTACAGTATTCATTT
The DNA here is from genome assembly GCF_021869965.1 of Rhincodon typus. NCBI lineage: Eukaryota > Metazoa > Chordata > Chondrichthyes > Orectolobiformes > Rhincodontidae > Rhincodon > Rhincodon typus. Next base: position 22,254,130 of record NC_063357.1, on the reverse strand, counting down.
GAGATAATGATCAAATAACACATTTCTTCCTCACATTCTTTGGTAATCTTACCTTCTGGTAGGTGGCCAAAACATAATGGCCAAGTTTACAATCAATATTATTACAGATTTTCTCATTTGTGTTAGGCCCTGTATACATAAATGTATGTAAAGATTAGCAAATTGCCCATTTTCAAAAAGTGACATGGTGCTCCATTAATATCACATGGCTGCTCAGTTTGCAAAACTGGCCTTTACATTGCAGCAACAATTCACAAACCCTTCACTAAAAGCTTTGTTCCCATTAAAAAGGTCATTGATATAATGTGTGGGTTCTAATAATTAAAGTATAACAAGCCCCTTCCTACAACAGGCCTTGCATAGTATAGTTTCCAAAGCTAGTTTTGTTGAAGATTAGACAAATGGTTTGTCAACAGTTTTGAGATTAACCAACAGACATATTGCAAGATTCCATTGTAAAGCTCTCTTTCTTCCAATCTCTAGCAATTAAAAAGGAACTGAGAAGTGTTCTTTTGAGCGTATTTATTATTAACATAATTTATTAATTTCCTTTCTTTAGCCAATTCGAGTTCAGGTTTATAATTATTCCTTTATTTTCTTCAAGATTCTCAGTGCTCAAAGAATTGAAATAATTGATTTCATCTCCTCTCGATGGAAAAGAAGGGAATATAACACTAGGGGAGAGAAAAATGAATAGTTTGGAAAAAGAAAATGTTGTGGGAAGGGAAGGCAGAAGAATGAGAGAGAGGAATCTTATTACTCACCTAATATAAATTAAAATTGCTATATCAATCTGCCATCAGTTGCAAAACAATTATATTCACAATCAAACTGGCTTCACAGAAGAAAGAAGTTTGTTTTCATTATTTGGATAGTGCTGAATAATGCAGGATATAACCTTGGAATTTTCTTTGAACAGCTACAGGGAAACAAGGAGAAAATTGAAGGATTTCTTGATGGCTTAGAACATAAAATAGAATCAATGAAGACCATTCAGCCCATCATGAAATTTTCCTTGCAGAAGTCTCACCTTACAACCCCAGGGGGTTAAGGGTAGAGTAGTGGCATGGAGAGAGGATTGGCTGACTGACAGAAAGCAGAGGGTTGGGATAAATAGGTCCTTCTCTGAATGACGAACTGTAACTAGTGAGGTGCTTCAGGGTTCAGCTCTTGGACCTCAACTATTTACAATCTATATAAATGATCTGTAAGCAGGGACAGAGTGTAATACAGCAAAATTCGTGGATGATACTAAAATAGGTGAGAAAGCAGGCTGCGATGAGAAGATAAAGAGTTTACAGATGGATACTGATAGGCTAGGAGAATGGGCCAGAATCTCATAGACGGAGTTTAACGTGGATAAGTGTGAGGTTGTCCATCTTGGCCGGAAAAATAAAAGGGCAAATTATTATTTAAATGGGAAGCAGATTCACAGTGCGTCAGTACAGAGGGATCTGAGCATCTTTCTGCATGATTCGCAGAGAGTGAGTATGCAGTTATAGCATATAATAAATAAATGGAATCCTGGCATTTCTTGCAAAAGGACAGAATCATAAAAGTAAAGAACTATTGTTACAATTATATAAGACTTTGGTGAGACCACACCTGGAATACTGTGTCCAGTTTTGTTCTCCTTACTTGAGCAAAGATGTCCTGGCACTGGAGGCAGTTCACAAGAGGTTCATCGCACTGATTCCAGGGATAAAAGGGCTGTCATGCTAGGAGCGGTTGATTAGCTTGGACTTGTACTCGCAGGAGTTCAGAAAAATGAGGGGACGATCGGATTGAGGTATATAAAATGCTGAAGGGAATTAATAAGGTAGACATTGTACAGATGTTCCCCCTTGTGGGACAGTCTCGAACAAGAGGTCATACAATGAGAGGAGTCAGGTTCAAAACTGAGATGAGGAGAAGCTACTACTCTCAGAGGGTTGCGAATCTGTAGAACTCACTGTCCCAGAGTGCAGTGGAGGCAGAATCAATCAACAGATTCCATAAAGCAATACATATATTTCTGATGAAAAACGGAATAAAGGGCTATGGGGAGCTGGCAGAAAAGTGGAGTTGAGACAAGGATAAGATCAGCCATGATCATGTTAAACAGCGGATTGGGCTTGAAGGGGTGAATTACCCTCTCCCGCTCCTAATTCCTATGTTTCTACATTCCAATCAACCCTAACAGATTTCACACAATACACTTAACACCTTTAGCAAAATAATCGCTCATACTAATTAAATCAGGCAACAGTTAAAAACATCAATCTGATCCATGAGCCACTGGTATGACTGGCTGTGTTTCTCACAGCAACAATTCCAGAGCTCTGATAGTTGCATTCTAATGGTTATCTCATGATTTCTACATAAACTGGGGGAACTTTCATAACTTCCTTGTAGGTTATTCTGTATTGTCAACCCAACGGGTGAATTAACATAGAACATAGTACAGTACAGCACAGTACAGGCCCTTCGGCCCACAATGTTGTGCCAACCTATTATCCTACTAAGATCAAACTACCCTGCATACGCTATCATCCATGTGCCTATCCAAGAGTTACTTAAAAGTCTCTGAAGTATCTGACTCCACTACCACTGCCGGCAGCACATTCCACACGCCCACCACTCTCTGCGTAAAGAACCTACCTCTGACATCGCCCCTGTACCTTCCTCCAGTCACCTTAAAATTATGCCCCCTCGTAATAGTCATTTCTGCCCTGGGAAAAAGAGAAAAATTAGATTTCCCTGAAACCATAGTTTCTTAGGAAGGATATAGAAGCAATTGGAGACAAATGTTTTTAGTTCAATTTCCAGGAAGCTAACAAAAGCTGAAATTCAATCAGGAAATTACTCCAAGATCCCATACATACAACTAGTTGGAAGATAAATCCCTCTCCAAATGAAAAAAATCATTAAAATCACAAGTGAATTCACCAAAAATCTGAATCAAAGCCTGGGTATTTCAATGCCAAGAAATCAAACCAGAAAATGTTTAATGATTCACAGGAACTTGTTTGCTCAGGTTCTGATCTGCCAAATTAAAATAGATCCTGCCCATACTCTGTGCAAGATGAGTGGACAAACTCTAAACTTAGAATGATTTTCACAAGTGTACAAAGCAGTGCACTTGAAAATGTAAATCTCGCTTAGTACCTCACTGAGATCAGGATTCCTAGTCAGTCAGTATGAGTTTCAAGTTAACAAACCATTCAAACACCCTCTCCTAGCTGAGTATGGTTCTGAGTCTGTAATGGGAATTCTGCAAAAGTAAGAAACAAGTAAGAAATAAATCCTGTTCATCAGGAAGGTCGGTCATGGTTAGGAAGACAACTCACCATCCCTTTATATAGGGCACTGAAGAATAAGAAATAAATGTCAGTCTTACCAGCAACGTTCACATCAAATGAATGTATAAAAAGCAGCATGACTTTAAGCCCTGTTGATAGATATTTCAAACATCTTTACGTAGCCCCCATGTGTTTCTGAGACTGTCCCTTGAACTGCAGCAATGAATATTGTGCCAATCTACAGGGAGAGTTTAAAAATTCCCTTATCAAAATGATCAACTGGAAGATAAATGACTGAAACCCAACAGTGAATGATTTATTGTATGCCATGAATAACAAGCAGATAAAAGCAAAGAAAGGCTGCATTACTAAATACGTGCGACAAATTCAATGTCCCTTAGGATACCTCTGGCGTTCTCATGCTACTGGTGATAGCAAAAATAAAAAGAAAGGTCGTCACAGAATTGAAAGAGAATATGTCACATGGTGAGATTAAAATTAAAATTAAAACAAGAATATGACATGTTTTGGCAATAGAGTTAAAATCTGTTCTATGGAAATACGCCACAATGTGAAGCCTATTAGCTAATGGCTCCAATTGTCATATTGGTGTACTTTGGACAAGTTGTGCAATGAATGGTTCCATCATCAGTTTAGTGCTGTCAGAAAGGTCAGGTTTGGGCGATCAGGTATCATTGAAGTCCATGTGATTGAAGTTCTAATTGTCAGCTCAACATTTTGAAAAGAGTGAAGCGTGGTGAAAATCCAGCAAGGATGCTATGGAGTACAGGCCTACCACAGAGCTTTATCAGGAAAGGCTGGGCAAGTGAGAGAAACAGCATAGTTTAAAAGGCCTTTGCAAAGGAGCACAGAAAGATTAAAAAAAAAGGGAAATCAATAAGAGTAGCAGAAAAATCCTAAACCTGCTCATAGATGGGCCAGAGCTGGCCATTTTCCATCAAGAGGCACTCATGAAAAATGGAATAAACGCAGACAATGCTGGAGAAACTCAGCAGGTCTGATAGCATCTGTGGACAGAGAAGCAGAGTTAACATTTCAAATCGAGTATGACTCTTCTTCAGAACTTCAATTCTTCGTCCACTTCTGAAGAAGTCATAGAATCAGAGTCATGCAGCATGGAAACAGAGCCTTTGGTTCAACCAGTCCAACCCAAACTAAATTAGTCCCACCTGCCTGCTCCTGACCCATACCATTCGAAACATTTCCTATTCATGTACTTGTCCAAATGTCTTTTAAACATGGTAATTGTACCCATATCCACCACTTTCTCAGAAAATTAATTCCACACATGAACCACACTCTGTGTAAAAAAAATTGCCCCTCATGTCTTTTTAAAATTTCTCTCCTCTCACCTTAAAAATGTGCCCCCTATCCTCCATCCTAGGGAAAAGACAACTACCATTAGCACTATCCACACCTCATTTTTTATAAAAACTTCTTTAAAAGTTCAAGATACAGAAGCTTGAACACATGTACCAACAGGTTCAAGAACGGCTTCTTCCCTGCCAAATGGATTCTCTAACTTCAAGTAATCTTGTTAATGATCTTGTTAATGCTGACCTGGGTTCATGCATGTCCTGTGCAGTGTAACCTGTATGCCTCACTCTGTCCAAATTTTCTTCACCTTATGATCTGTGTGCCCTTGCCTACTATGATGTGCCTGTACTGCTCGTAAACAAAGCTTCTCTCTGTACTTTGATACATGTGACAATAAATCAAATCAATCAATTAATCAATCAATCAACCTCCTACGCTCCAGTGAAATAAGTCCCAGCCTATCCAGCCTTTCTTCATAATTCAAACCTTCCATACCCAGCAACATCCTGGGAAATCTCTTCTGAGCCCTGTCCAGATTAATAATATCCTTCCTGTTACTGGGTGACCAGAACTGGACACAGTATTCCATAAGAGGCCTCACCGATGTCCTGTACAACCTCAACATGGCTTCCCAACTCCTATGCTCAAAGAACTGAACAATGGAGACAAGTGTGCTGAATGCCTTTTTAACCACCCTGTCTATATGTGACACAAACTTCAAAGAATTATGTACCTGAACCCTAGGTCCCTCTGTTCTATAACACTACCCAAGGCCCTCCCATTAATTGTATAAGCCCTACCCATTTATCCAGTCATACTGGCTTTGAAACATTAATTCTGTTTGTCTCTCTACGAATGCTGCCAGACCTGCTGAGTTTCTCCAGCATTCTCTGTGCTTATTTCAGATTTCCAGCTTCTGCAGTATTTTGCTGCTATTCGTGAATAAAAGGCAATGATTATCACTTACTCTGAAGGAAGAATCCACAACAAGAGGGCAGAATCTTAGTCTTTTTAAAGATCATTCACAGGATGGGGCATTGTTGACTAGGACGGCACGTGCTGCCCATACCTAATCATTCTTGGAATAGTCGCAGGGAGCCATCTTCTTGAACCACTGCAATCCATGGGTATTGTTGGAACTGTATCCATCCAGGCAAAGGAAATATTCTTTCACATTCCTGACTTGTGCCTTGAAAGTGGTAAACAGGCTTTGGGGAGTCAGGAGGAATTCCTACCCTCTGACCTGCTCATATAATCACTGAACTTATATGAGTAGTCTAGCTCATATAAGGAATTCAGTCATGATAAGATCATTCATGTCAAGGAGCGAAGCTTGGATTCTCTCTTGTTGGAAAGTCACTGTCTGGCATTTGTGTGACGAAAAATGTCACTTGCTACTCTTCAGCCCAAGTCTGGAGGAGGTTTTGTTGTAGGTGGACCCAAACTCTGTCAATCTTAGGAGACATGAATTGTGCTAAACATTGTGCAATCATCAGTGAACATTCCCACTTCTGACCTTATGACAGAGATATGGTCATTGATGAAGCAGTTGAAGATGGTTGGGCCTGGAACATTATTACCTTCCAAATATACTCGCTTGAATTATGAGTGCAATCAGGAAGCACTTTTCCCATTGTAAAGCTAGTTCAAAATGAGACTACGCTCCACAAAATTGAAATTTTCAAGACTGAGAGGCAGGTTTCTGCAAGATAAGGGTTTGAAGTAAAGGTAGGTAAATACCATTGAGGCAGAGGTCAGTCAAGATCTAACTAAATTATAAAACAACCATTGGGGTTGGCAGGGTGACTTGCAAACTCCACACAGACAGTTACACAAGGCTGGATTGGGTTCCAGGGTCCAGGGTTCAATCTAGCCTTGTGTAACTGTCTGTGTGGAGTTTGCAAGTCATCCCCATGTGTGCATGGGTTTCTGTTGGGTGCTCTGGTTTCCTCCCACAGTCCAAAGATGTCAAGTTAAGTGGATCAGCCATGGTAAATGCAGGGTATTGGGGCTTCTGGGGTGGGATTCTCTTCAGAAGGTCGGTGCAGACTCAATGTGCCGAATGGCCTATATCTGTGCTGTAGGGAACCTATGAACAAGCTCAGAAAAGGAGAGAGTGGCCTACACCAGTTCCTATGAAAACCACTAAACAAAAGCAAAAGAACTGAAGATGCTGAAAATCTGAAACAAAAACAGAAATTGCTACAGAAACTCAGCAGGCCTCACAGTATCCGTGGACAGAAAGAGAAGGGTCACTAGACTGAAATGTCGACTCTGCTTTCTTCTTGTTCTTCTGAAAACCAGTACAGTACGTAAGCTGGAGACGTGAAATAGCCCCAGTACCCTAACGAAAAGGCAGTTATTAGAGAAAATCTAGAAATCATTGAAGCAGTAGGTTTGAATAAATACTGATCGTAAATAATCCTATCCATTTTATCCATGAATTATAATCTGCAATTTTTAAAATTAGCATTAAGGTCAATTATTGTTCCTCCAAAAGCCACACATGCATCACAACAAAGGATTAATTCCTTTATCTCAGGCATCAAGTCAGAAATTTTTTTGTCTTGCTTTCATTTTAGGGCTTACCAATCTGTAGATGTTCTCTGTAGCCATTCTGAAATCAGAAAGGAAACAAATGAAAAATCCTGCAAGAACAACTTGTATTACCACTTCCCTGCACACATCAATGAAGGAAATCCAATTTTCCTATCAAATACAACAATATGAATTGAAGCTTTCTGCAAGATGAGCCCATCTAGGGGAAAAAAGATCATTACTAACTTAAGCTTACCCATGATCTGCTTACTATGCTTGGTCGACTGCCAAATAACACTACTTTGCATATCATCATAACAGATTACTTCAAAAGGCATTCAGTTATAGGAAACTTGCAATGGGCCTCAGGAGAATAAATTGTACAATGTATAGATTGATGCCCTTGTAAAATGCCACCTTCAACCTCAGTAGTCACATGGGGAACATAAAATGCCAGAGCTTTCTTAATCCCCTGGAAGCTATTGGTAATTCATAACTCTTTGGATGCATGTCAGCATGGTGCAGCTCTATATTAGGCAATATTTTGAAAGGAAAAGGAACATTTTCTTCCAATAATAGATTATTTACTGTTATTGGGGGAAAAAATGAAAAGAATTGCCTCCCAATTTAAGATTTACTTTCAGAGATACAGAGAGTTTTTTAAACGTTCCATCCTGTTCAGATGAAAGTAATTATGAAAATTCCTGAACAGCTCAGAGCCCAGAACATTTGCATACATCACTTTTATTTTTGGAACGTGGACTTAAAATGGGAAGAGATAATTGCTTTAAGCCAGGGGACTATGGAAGGTGATTTGCAGTTTATTTAAAAAAACAAGAATTACCAGAATCCTATGTGTTATATCTACAAGTTGGCCTTATTCCAGCAGTAGACTGTGTGACTGTGAGTGTGTGTTCAGTGCAGTTTTGTCCAGTGGCAGACTTTTGATTGGTTTCACAACCAGAACCTGTTGTGCTTGTTCAGGATGATTACAACTTCTTGATTTGTTCGTGGGCAAGTGGCACAGCTCTGCCTTTGGACAATACATCAGAAACAACCAACTCTGTGAAGTAGAAAACATCTATCTCTCCTGAGAGTGGAGAACTGAAGGAAATTCCTCAGCAGCTAGCTACTCTGTCTCTGCAAATTCTCTCCCTGAAAGAGGAAGGGGAAGAAAAACACCTGAAAAGGTGAATCCTCAACGGGTGAATGCAAAGTCGAGAATCAGTGTCTTGACAGTCTTCCTCAAAAAGTTGAAAGGAAGTAGAAGGGAAACTGAAGCAAAACATCTCATCCATACCAGTAGAGATAGTAGGAACTGCAGATGCTGGAGAATCCGAGACAACAAGGTGCAGAGCTGGATGAACACAGCAGGC
>NC_063357.1:22229027-22245097 GCF_021869965.1 Rhincodon typus | reverse complement strand
TCTCACCCGTCACACAGTCCGGGCACCAGCTCACACCCTGCGCATTCTTCGACCCGGTGAAATACGCGAAGATTGTCTTTTCCTTGTTGGCGTCTACCGCCTTCATAAACTCATCGTATCCAGACACTTCCAACAAATCCATCTTTGTAATCGCACGCGCACGACCAGCTCTCTTCACTTTTGAGAAGCAACAAGTCAGCCCCTCTCCGCGCTTCAGTCTGCCCTTTCTTCCGTTGGAGTCACGCGGTTGGCCAGGGGGTGCGCGTGCGTCACTCCGGACGGGAGCCCGCGTGGCGCGCATGCGTAACTTCGGAATAGTTGCCGGGCTAAGGAGGTGCGCATGCGTGGCACCCGGACCTTCCCTCTTCACGATTCCTCCCCTCTTCCCCGGACTGAAGGTGCGCATGCGTAATACGGGGCGGGCTGCCGGCGCAGTTTTGAAACCGAGCGGCGAGCACAGACTATGACAAGTCCCGGTAGCCTCTACTCAGGCCGAGCCGGGTGACGCTAACTACAGGAACCCGGTGACTAGCAACCGGGCGCCTGGCAACAGCGGGCGCTTCGGTCCTGTGACGCCGGCAGGCTGATAGCCTGGCCTTGGGCCTCAGATGCATGGTCGCAGTGTCCTGAGCAGCTCACTGACTTCACATCACCAGGTACGGGATGCGCTTAAACAAGGGGATGGGCTGTCGAAGTACATCTAAGAACTCAATCAGCTTAGTCAAACATTATCTATTTACTTACGTACTTGTGCTGACTTTCATTTATTGACCTACCCCTTCTCCAAATGTTAATTAATTCTCGCCTCGTCGGGTATCTCAAGTAATTTCATAAGGCTGCCTCTTCCCCGTTGAATTTTTTAAGTTGTCCTCATTTTTCCTCTTTCTGTTTTAACTACTTTCTTCAGAAGAAGTTTTACCTTATCATTGTGTTATTTTGGTTTTAAATTAAGTTGTGAAGAATTATCTGAGCGCTTCCATGTATATTTTTTATATAGAGTTTGGCTACTTTAGTTCAAACACTTTGGCCATGGCCACAAAGATTCAGCATCATCAAACGCAGATCCTGAATTCAGCCCAGTCCTTTGGGACTTGGGTGCCTTCCACATCACCTGGACAAGATGTTGGAAGGAGTGAACAGAGCGGACCACAATTTTATAAGAATCAGGTATATCTTTGTTATCCCTTTGGTTACCGCTGGTTTACTATATGCCTAATGATGTACAGTGCTGCCAGTTAAAAAAGAATGCTGCAATAATAATTTAAAGAATGTTAATGAAGCATAAAATTTGTGTGAAATTTGCCTTTGAAAGGAAACTGCAAATTTTGAACAATTTGTATTTCAAAATTATTTTCTGTTTGCGATAGGGTTATTTATTTCATCTGTTTATTTCCATGGTGAAGGCTTTTTAAATAAGTCTAATTAATTGTTGCTTATTTACACCCTTTGTGCAAAGAAGAAAAATTGTTACATATATCAAATATTAACAAATCAAGTGTCCAGAGGTTGTACCATGCATTGATGGAATAACACATTGTGGGCCACAGCACAGGAGCATAAATATAGTACTAGGAGTAGGCCATTTAGCCCTTTGATCCTGCTCTGCCATTCAAACAGATCATGGTCGATTGTCTTGGTAATGATCACTTTAATTACTGTTTTCCACAGTAAAAGTTCCATGTCTTGTGACAGACCTCTTAATGTATTAAGGTGATGGTGAATGGTTCCCTCATGTTGCAGGAAAGAATTGGATGCTGAATTACTCTGATTGCCCTGCTTATTTACAACGTAATACGTGGAAACAAGTTTCTCCTTCCAGTGCTGGAAGGAGAAGAAGGACAAGGCATTAGCTTATGTTTCCTTCCTTATAATTTAAATTGAAATGCTGACTGGACCATAAGATATGCTTGAATTGCTAAAGGTTTTCTTAAACTTATTTTTTAGTTAAAATTCAATAAAGATGCACTAAGTACTGTATCCAACCTGGCTGCAACAGTCACAGAACCTCGTCCAATTGTAATTGAAAAGTTACGTCAACCTTCTGATCCGCCTGTTCAGGAAGATGCCCAGAGTATGCGCAATTCTGTGCAATTTTCTTCTGTGTCTGAAGAGAGACTGAATATGGCTGTTCGGATGGCAAAGCGTGATCTGAAAAAACGGCATCTGGAAGAGCAAATGAAAGATTACTTGAGCAAACTTGAGCAAGATCAAGCAGAAACATCAAAGTATATTAATCGAGTGAAGGGGAAAGCTGTTGAAAATGCTGCATGCATCAGGAATCGGCTGAAAATGGAGACACTTACAAAGCTGAAACAGCAAAAGAGCCAAACTTCGAAAGAAGGCATTACAAAATCTGGTACCAGGGTTTATATTTGCACCTCTGACCAAGGCCAAGCTAGGCCTGCCCGCACAGATTCACCACCAACACATGACCCAGGCCCAGATCTGAATCGCCAGAACCAGGGCAACAAAACTGCTGAAGAGATCCGTAGGCTGAGAACAGAGCTCAGCAAGTACTTTCAAAAAATTGAGGAGCTGTCTAAGAGAGGTACAAAATCTTATTTTAAATAAGTAATGTGGTATTATGTAATTTGTGATATACATATACATATGCAACATCATGTAGCATGACATAAGGCATTATTGCAAACTAGGAATTTTTTGTTTTCAAACACTGTGCGTTTTACAAGTCCAGTCAAGCCTTTTGGAATTATTTAGAAGCATTTTATGGAGCCATACAGCATGGAAACAGACCCTTTGGTTTAACTCATCTGCGCCAATCAGACATCCCAATCTGACCTAGTCCCAATGGCCAGCATTTGGCCCATGTCCCTCTAAACCCTTCCTATTCATATACCTAAACTGTGATCAAAGGGATGGTTACTCATGGCTCCCAAACTTTAATAAATTGGCCCACATATCTATTGTTTGCTAGAATGCCCTGGCTAGATTTCTTGGCTTGAAAATTTGAAAAGGACTATTTTTTTTGTGCTATATACAAAAATGCATGATTTCTAAGTCTAACTTTGTTAGCTGTCAGCTGTCACACAATTTAAGGCATTAATTCAACTTCTATAAGAAACAAAATAAATAAGATGTTCAGCGGTGTTTCAGTTATGTCACATAAGATTGCTGTTGATTAGGGATTTCTGTTGAGACCACAGTCTTAAGAGTTGTGAAAAGTCATCTTTCTCAATGGTAGGTGTATGCGCATTAGCTTCCTTAGACCTCAATTTCCTTTACCTTGGAAATTCCAACAATCATTTACAGCCTTGCAACTGCTTGTCTCTCCCTAGTAGAGCCATAATAGTCTTAATTTGTGTAACAGTAATATTAAAAAAAATTGTGGATTCTGGAAATCTGAAACAAAAACAAAGTGTTGGAGAAACTCAGCAGGTGTGGCAGCATCTGTAGAAAGAAAAAGTTAGCTTTGAGTCCAGTGACCCTTCTTCATTAATTTGTGTAACCATTATTTTTGTCAATTATACCTTTTCTAAATTTGCAGAAACATCCTTAGGCACATTAGAAAAATAACTACTATACCTCCTTCAAAGAATATGAATAATAAGAATAATTAGAGTGGAACCAAAGACAACTTTTTTGCCAAAAAATCCCCACCATGTTGATTGTTGCAAGTACCTATTTGGTTAACTAATGTCCTTGCCAATTCTGTCCTGCATGAACCCAGGGTGGGGGCGTCGAAAACTAGAGGCCGTAGGTTTAAGTTGAAAGGGGAAAGATTTAAAAGGGATCGGAGGGTCAACTTTTTCATGCAGAGGTTGGTGTGTATGGAATGAGCTGCTCAAGGAGGTGGTGGAGGCAGGTACAATTACAACATTTAAAAGGTATCTGGATAGGTACATGGACAGGAATGGTTTAGTGAGAGCTTTGTTTACGAGCAGGACAGGCAGATCATAATAAGCAAGGACATACAGATCATAGGGCAAAAAAAAAACTAGACAGAGGCATACCAGTTAGATTGCACAGGGCAATGCTCTAGGCAAGGTCAACATTAGCAAGATCAGCATTATTTGAAGTTTCAGAGTCCATTCATCAGTCTAATAACAGCAGAGAAGAAGCTGTTCTTGAACCTGCTGGTGAATGTGTTCAAGTTTCTGTACCTTCTGCCTGACAGAAGAGATTGTAGGAGTGTGTTGCCGGGATGCAATGGGTGTTTGATGCCAAATTTCTGGAGCTGCCTGAGGAAGAAGAGGCGTTGTTGTGCCTCTTGCTGTGCTGTATAACTCTGACTCTACGGCTCTGAAAGAGCCCAGCAAGTCGCTCGGTTCAGGGAATGGTGATAGGCGATAAATGCTGGCCAGCCACTGATACTATGTTCCATGAGCAGAAAAAAAGTCAGAAATATTTAGTGTTTGTAGATTTCAATGTAAGTAAATTTTTAATGAATGCTGGTAAACAAATTTTCAGCATTGTTAGAGAGTTAAAATTCAAATAATTTTTGAAAAAACACTATTAGCTCTCTTTTCTTTTATTCCTGCCATCCATCCTTTCTGTGCCTAGTTTTTCTGTCTGTCTGTCTTAGTTGCATCTATTTTCCTCTCCTTTTGTGTTCCTTTCTATATTGAACAAATAATCTCAATCATACTGATACTCAATTCAGACTTTGTACTGATCATTAGTGATTCTTCATTCTGGTTAAGAAGCACAGTAGCTTCTCATGTTCACATGGTTCTTAGGTTCCTTGTACAGACAGAAATGTCTTTCCAATTATGAAATTCCAGTGCAAAATCCCATGGAAAGGATGTGTGAAAATACAATGAATAGCTGATAAGAGTTTAGCCCGTAATTTGCAGTTAGCCAATATGCATTGTTTACAATATACAAATTGATCCTGCTATCTTTCTTTCCAAAAGTATAGCAACTCTTGAATAATGAAACGTATTTCTTAAATGATACAATCATTTCACTATTTTTGGAGTTTCCTGGTAGTACATACATGAGTGTATTTTCTTCTGTTAGAGAAATATACAGATATCCTGGATCCTGAAGAAGAGCGGAGAATGCAGATAAAAAGACAAGAGCAGGCCTCTCGCTCAGCAAGGATGCTGTATGTTTTACAGCAGCAAGTGAGAACTGAGATTAAATGTTAACAAATGTATTGTTAATTATCAGTTTTTCTATTACAGATCAAATCCAGGGGACACAATAGTTTACACACTTATATGAAAAATGAGAGGTCAGCAAAGAGATTAAATTTGCCACTTGCAAGAGCCAAAATTACTCTAAGACATGTTCCTTATTTGGATAATCTGCAGTGGCACTGTTGCAGTTAGTGAATTGGCTGCTGAACTTAAAATCTTAACCAGCGTTCTGATGTTTTTTTATGACTAGTAATGACAGACTTTGAGCTTTATCTTTAGTTCAATTTTATGTGTTGATTACAGAAACTTCAGTAGACAGAATGGAATTTCCATAATTGTTATTCTGGCAAATGTATACCATGGCTGTTTCTCAGAGAATAAGAATTTTTTTAAAACTTAAATAAACCATCCATTTGTATAGAAATTATGGTGTTAGCTCACCAAGGAAAAGGCGGCCCCACTGTGAATCCCAACTTGTGAATGCAGTAATTTTGATTTTGAAGCTTTATTACAGGAATGTTTTTGACCCTTTCTTTGCTAATCTGTTTGTCTGTAAACAATATATCTCAAAAAAACTGACCGATTTCAAAGAAACCTGCTTCACAGGGTATGGGCCAAAACAGAACTGATCAGTATTTTTGCAAATAGAGGGCGATAGGATGAATTGTGTTTTAAGAATATTGTTGATTTGCTTTAGAATTTTGTGGATTGTCTCAGCTACTGTATTGGAACTGATCATTGCTGTCAAAATGTGAACTGAGTTTCAGAGCAGGTTGTTTGATATACATCTGCCTGTAGTTTCCTTAGTGAGATAAAAGCTCACTGAGATTTCTATTTTCAGCTTTATAGTTACACAGCATCAACTAGGCAGGGAAAACTAAAGGAAGAGTAGTGTCCTACACATGATAGAGACATGTGTCTTTTTAGCATTTTTTTAAAGTGACTTAGAAGTGTTGTTAATGGAACAATATTTTTACATTTGATCAGGGCAGTTGTTTCTCTTGACCTTGCATTTAATTTTTATTATTTAATTAAGGTAAACAAAATACAGGAAGAGATAGAAAAACAAAGTCCACATAAAATAAAACATACCAAAAAGGTAAGAAAATCGTTTGTTTGGATTTTGTTGACAAAACTATTTTGTTTTAGTAATGAGTAACATTGCTGTTGAGTGAAAGAAAATTTGCTCTGGTACTTTGTTTTTATGCATTTCTTTAGAATTCCAGTCGATGTTTGTAGACTTTACTAAATTATTGCTTGAGTCCCAACAGGTGGGTCACATTGTTCCTGATTCTCCTGTCAAAATTAGTTCAGTTAATGGTGCTCATTGTTTGTATACATGGAAATGGTATTGCAAATGTAGGGGGCGGGGGTGTGTGAGGAAGATGTGTAGTTAAAATCAAATAACATAAAATGATGATCTGATTGTGCTGCTCCATCACTAGCTTCACAGATACAGAACTTTGCAACCTCCCTAAACTGGAACCTGCTGGGATCCCAATCCTTCCGGGCCTGGTGCCCTGTGACTGTAGGTGTCGAACTGTACAGAGCTGCACTCTGAATTCTGGCACCGATCAGGATGTCTTCATTCTGCAGCAGTTTGAATCATCAACTGCATTTCAATCACTGCCTTAAGCCACAAGGTAGCGAAGCTTATTGGCCGACAACGGCAGCGCTCAATTCAAGCACACGTTTGCTGGAATCAGACATCATACCACACACACGATCAAATGAAACATTGGTGTTCAAATTCCACATGCTGTCCTGTTTGGATTTGAACCTGTCTCCCCACAGTATTAGAGATGGCAGGGTGTAGAGCTGGATGGGCACCGCGGGCCAGGCAGCGTCGGAGGGGCGGGGGTGCTGACATTTCGGGCCTGGAGCCTTCTTCAGAAAAAAATTTTTTTCTGGGGAGGGGTCTAGGCCCGGGGCGTCGGCCTTCCTGCTCCTCTGGTGCTGCTTGGCCTGTGGTGTTCATCCAGCTCTACACCTTGTTATCTCAGATTCTCCAGCATCTGCAGTTCCTACTATCTCTCCCCACAGTATTAGCCTGGTCCCCCAGTAACATCACAACGACACCATGGCATTGTGGGCCCCTTGGCCATTTTCAGGGAGGGGTGAATTGAGACACACACACACACCCTGCCACAGGAGCTCCAACAAGAAGCAGCTGAACCACAGACTGACCTGTTTGAGGACAGCTTGGCACAGTTGCCTTGGAGTTAGAAAGTTGCACACAAAGAGGAGTTTCTGTGCATCAACTTGGCTACAGTGCAGTGCAGAGGGAGTGCTGCACAGTCATGGTGCTCAGATCCTGTTTGCTGGTTGCAGTGGTGTCGATTAAAGATGGGATGGTACCATTCGGAACAAAAAAAGACAACAGTCTTTCTTAAACCTGACAGCATCAAAACACAGAACCTACTCCTGTCACTTGCCATGTATAAGCATCAGTTTCATGGTGCTTCACCACCATCTGTGGAAAGTGATGTTTGTTGAGCTGTTTCTGGGAGATCTGCTGAGATCTTCCAAATGTGTGTTTTTGAAGTGAATCCGAGAGAAGTGACTGAGCTGGTGGGAGTGCTCAGATTGTTCTCCACTCCAGTTGTTTGCATTTCTGGTTTATTCTGCAAAGTTTGCACTTTGCCAGACTGTTTGGGGACTGGGCACAGAATAATCTGACAATTGTGTTCCCAGTGGCAGGATCCAGATAAATTAGTGCTAACGTGCCTCCTGTATTCCTATCGGTTAAGACCCGGTGACTGAGATGCCAATTGTACGACAGCTGGGCATGTATCTGG
This sequence comes from Rhincodon typus, assembly GCF_021869965.1. Classification (NCBI taxonomy): domain Eukaryota; kingdom Metazoa; phylum Chordata; class Chondrichthyes; order Orectolobiformes; family Rhincodontidae; genus Rhincodon; species Rhincodon typus. Next base: position 22,237,197 of record NC_063357.1, on the reverse strand, counting down.
CTGGTGCTTTGGGCTCTGGGCCAGAATCACACATCAGCCGTGGAGCTCAGAGCTGGGAGAGGTCGTCCACTAGTCCCCCATAGTGCTCCTTGCTGCAGGATCATGGCTGACTTTGTCTGTTGAATGGGGTTCTAGGTAATACATGGAACTCTGGGCAGTAAGACAGTGTGCAGAATTGATTTTTAACAGTATTGAAAAATGGCCAACACAGGTCAAACAAAGGGCTCTTTAAAAAGCTATTATGTTTCTGCACTCACTCTCTGCCTCCAGACCTCCAATTGTTGCACTTGTCACAGGACAATAGCTCGAGTTGTAAAATACAACAAAAATGGACGCTTGAAGGGCAGACAGGGTTCAAAGAATTAGTACCGGCCTCTGTGACGTCACTATCATTCACACCAACACTGCCCTCATTTATCATTTAAATCAGGGGCCATTAATAACATTCACTGTAAATGAATGAGGAGCGTGTCTTAACTCTCAAAATGCCACACCATTAGGGCCAGCCTTTCGCATATGCCCGTGCTATCTGACTCTGTTTAAAGACCCTTGCACTAATGAATTCAATGAGAAGCTGAACATGTTCATATCTTTTGTAATAATGTCAAAACCCTTGCGCTCTTCAGCATTTACTGAAGCCTGTAATTAAGGGAATGTGTCAATAAGTCCTGCAGATCAAGAAAGGAAAACTGATTCTTTTCCAGATTACATTTGTTTTTAAATAGAGGATAAGGTATGATTTCAGTCTTTAACATCTTGCTGAGAAAGCTCCCTTGGTGAGAATTGGCAGATTGATCTGATTGTCCTGATAGGTGAGAGGAAATGTCCCATAAATGCCCAGGGTGTGTCAACTGGTCAGAGGAAAGTGCTTGCTTATTGGATCCGCCATTTGTTAATCTGTCCGTCATTAATCCAATGGAAGCGTGTCTAACAGGAAATGTATAAAGTGGTATTCAATCCCAATAGGCAAACCCTGTCAGAATCTGAGGAGGAAACACAAATCACACAATCGCAGGATTGTGACGGTGCAGAAGCAGGCCATTCAGCCCATTGTGTCTCTGCTAGTTCTATTCCCTAGTGCCAATCTCCTGCCTTTTCCCTGCAGCCCTATCCAAATAACCATCTGATGTCCTGTTGAATGCCTCGTAGTAGGTGGCTGTTTGGAAAGAGAGTATGGAGACGGCCACATTGAAGTTGTTTGACCATGAACTGAATTCCCTGTATTCGGGAACTGGCTTACCTTCAGGAAGCTGAAATATTTAAGGTGCGTTTGGGCCCAAAGACCTTCTTAAAATCTGTTTATAAGATGTGGGCATCAATGGCTAGGCCAGCACTTATTGCCCATCTCTTTGATGTCTTCACTGTGGGCTTAGAGTCACATGTAGGCCATCAGTACATTTCGTGTGTCCTCGCTGTTGCACAGTTTGGAGCTGAGGACAGTTGAAGGCATGACTGTCCTTGGTGGAGTGATTACAATTGGAAATGAGCAAGAACATATGGATGATAATGGAATAGTTTAGATTAGATGGGCTCCAGATTGGTTTCACAGGTCGGTGCAACATCAAGGGCCGAAGGGCCTGTACTGCGCTGTAATGTTCTATGTGTTGCATCAAAATGCAAACAATGACACAAAGTTGCCGAACTGAATGTAACGCCAAACGTTTTGTGAATAATCTTAACCCATGTGGTCATTATTGACAATCAATTTCACTGGCACTAAAAGTGTAATTGTTACAAGTATAGAGTGTAGACTGGAGATTTGAAAATATGAAAAAAAATTAAAACTTGTCTGTTTTTCTCTCTCTAATTGAAATCTTCCTTTCCTGCTCTTAATTACTCTTTGTATTTCACACTGTGCACTGTAATTTGTTCTTCATCCTTGCCCTTGCTGTATTTGTTTTGCAGTTTTTCACTGGTTGAGGGGCTACCTAGTTGCTTGACCTGTTTGCTTGAGTTCCAAATGCTCTGTAACCCTCACTGTGACATTTTCAATTTGCCTTTGAAGCAACTAACCACACGAATGAAATAATCTAAACGTACAAAAGCAATTCTTGTGAGAAGCCGTGCTGTAGCAAAATGGTGTGCTGAATAAAAAAGTTGTGCAATGTTTAGTATAAAAATTGTTTACATTAGCACCTTACCAAAAGCTTGAGTTAATAAAAATGATTGTACTTAAATTAATATGATTGACTTCAATTTTAACATATCTGTTTCTGAAACAGGTATTATTGCAGTTTTTATATATTTCAGTCTCGTGCCATGTCTCGGTTAGCAGCTGCGCACAGAGGAGCTGTTCGTGCGTTGCAAATGTTTGTTGGTCAACTTTCTGGACAATCAGAACAGCAGATTCCTACTTACTGTAAGGAACTGGGTCAGTTAATTCGACAGCTTTCCCTTTGCTCGGCCAAAATGGAAAGTGACATGGATGCTTCTATACCAGAAACCATTATTAATATCCTGCAACAAGTTGAGGTAAGTCATAGTAAAAATTTCAGAAACATTAAGGTGCAGTGTTACAACCTTAAATTTGTATTTCAGTTTCTTTGTAACAAGGGTGCCTTTTTAATGGTATTTGTGAACATGCAAACACCCAAAATAGACATCCAGTGCATTACAATTTTTCCCTCCTACCCAATGGCTCCTTTCATTCACTGTAAAGGAGTTTAACTTACTGCTGCAATAGGAAGACTATTAAACCTTAATGTGCCAAGTTATTCTATTTTCTTTGACGTCTATGAATTTGTTTCATTGGACTAATTTTACGAAGTCCCATCTTCTGCTTTTGCCAATTCTAAAGGCTTAACTGAAAACTTAAGTGCGCTGGCAGTGTCACGCAGTCAGTAAGTTCTTCACCTGGAAAACTCCTGCCAGTATATACAGTAATGCTTTGAATTTTTGGAGGAAAAAGGTCCGTTTGAGAAGATATTGTGTGAAATTGACCGTTTGTCTGGGCAGTTTGATTCTTGCTGATTGGACAGTAAAGCCACTAAACATGCCATTTTGTTTTGCTGCCACACTGTTGTGTGGTAGTTGTAAATCTGATTTACAAATGCTTCAAGCAGAGAAGCTGTGACTGAACCCAAATGTCATTATTACCAATCTGTGACTTGCATGTACACAGTTATGGGGAGGCTTTGTAAGTTGTAAGAATTATACACAATATGTTTGACTGATCTATTTTGCTGTTTGATGCTTATGAAGGACAGATAACATTAATACAAATATATAGTGGTAGGGACAGTTTGTGTTAAGTTTTCTCACTTGGGAAATTAGACATATAGAACATTTTTGGGCCTGGTAAACAAGGAACTGGTACTCAAAATTGAAGATGTTATTAATCTTGATAAAACATTAAAGTCAATAAGCAAAAATATTTTGAACTTTCATAAGTTGCTTCATGTACTAGTAGGACATTTACTTACTCTCCAGTTCCTCTTAAGAATGATTTGCACAGCTCTAGTTTGGAGAGATATTGTGCTTCCTACAGTTTCAGACAAAATTAAAGTAAGGAATAACTGTAACTTATTGTTAACAATCTGGTCATGGAGAGCAAAATTTGCATCTATCTAAGCTGCCCACTAGGGATGGACTATGTTTTGGAACACCTCAAATGTAAAAGAAAAAGGGGACAAAATCTCATGAATGTTAAGTATTACTTGAGATCAAAGATGTTTGTTTTGTGGATTTATCAGGACCTGGATTCACTGCTTGGGAGCCAATTTCCTCAAAAGAAAACAAATCAATTGCTACAGAGAGCCCGCAGTGTTTCACCGCCAAGCAGAAAAGGACCTCTAGGTAGACACAGAAGCCGCTCTGCTGAAAGATTACAAAAATCATCCATCACAAAGGACAATGTTTCATATGCACTGAAACAATTGCCGCCTCTTAAGACAGCACAGATTGGTAAGTCAGTCCATTTCTTTCAAAAAAAAAAACCCTATTAAATCTGAGGAGTTACTAATATTAAGAAAAGAAGAAGAACTTAACATGGATGTTTCTGCTGTGACTAATTGCTTGTGACCAAAGTTAACAATTCATTCTAATAAAATAACATCTGTGAATGAAATGTAAGTGAAAACTTATACTTGCCATTACCAGAAGTAAATTATTCTACATCTGCCTTTATAGCTGATAATTGTACTGAATCCTATCTTGTTCAAAATTAGACAACACTCGAGGTGTAGATGAGAGCATTATCCGCTTTAATCATGATTCCCCTTAACTTTTAAGCTATTTTGTCATAGTTCAATAATCTGTAAACTTTTTTGCTCTGTGTTAGTTGGACCCAATGAAGGTCACATTTACTGAGACTTGGGTTTCCTTGAACAACCTTTTGGCTATTTCAGTTACATTCATGATATCTGCCTATTCCCATTTTTCTTGCTAACTGTAGCATACTAGACATGTAAACATTAATTTTCAACTGCCATGGGTCTGATAAGCACATCCTTGTGTAAAATTCTACAATATCTGAGTTAATTGTGAGAACTTATTTACTTAGATGGTTTGTTTTAAAAAAAAAGGGGGTGCTCTTTTTCTGAATGTAACTGATAGAAGCTTATACATGAATAATGACATAAAATTCTTTTATATGTAGAATTTGGTTTGGAAACAATAAAGTAATTCATTGCTTTATGCAAAAACGATTTGCATGATCTTGCATTAATAATTTGAACGGAATTATTAAAGATAGAAAAATAAAGCTTTTTTTGATTAGTGTATACTTCAATTAAAATGTTGCTTTTAAAATATATTTTCTGTACAGATGAAAATATTCATGTTGCTGAATCTCCCAGACCCCAGCTATGTGGTAGAGAGTCTCTGCCCATCCAAGAAGAGCAGCAACAACAAGAGGAAGGCCCTCCGACTCCTGATAGGAGTACTGTGCTGAGGGCTGGGTTAGATGCTTTACAACGTGTTGGAGCCTTGAAAAAATCTGTTACGGAAAGAAAGGCAACAAAGAAAGGAGTGCTACTGCCTACCAGGTCATATGTAAGTTGTGTTCAAAGATAATAGTATGATATTATAAGTGGATACTAGGGACAGAATAGTAGTGATTTGAAGAGGGTCTTTAGACAAGATGCAGCTGAAGACATGTAAAATGTGTTGCTTTGTGCTTAAACAGCAACTAGGGTGAGCAGCAGGCTTTGTGGCTGCTATGCCATTACATTGTCACTAAGGGGTGACCTCTGATTGCCAATGCTTGTCTGGCTGCACAGCAGCCTTTCAATGATGGTGTGAGTCAAGAGATGCTGATATCAACTGGTGAATTGTTCCAGGGATAGCAGATGGTAAGATGGAGGTAGAATTGGCATTGTGGGGTGCAATGGGGATGGAGTATGTAGTTTATAAGGCAAGTTTGCTAAGCTGTGGTGAGAATTCTCGCTAGGTCTTGTAGTGAAAAGCCTTCAAGAAACACAACACAACTCACACTTAGCCAAACAAAAAACCTTGAGATTCAGCCCAAGGTTTCAAATTGATAATCCTGTTTGTTTTAGCTATCATTTATTAATTTTGTGAGTTGCATTAAAGTCACACATCATCTTGACTTGTAACTATATTGTCCTTTCTTCATTGTCACTGGATTAAAATCCTGAGACTTCCTTCCTGAGCAGCATTGTAAGTGTATCCACTTGATATGAATTTCATTGGTTCAAGAAGACAGCTGACCACCACCTTCCCAAGGACTATTCGAGATTGGCAATAAATGTTAGCTTAGCCAGTAATGCCCACGTTCCGTAAAATATTTTTAAAAAATTCGTATGTATAACTTTGTTCAGAAATTATAGAGTGAATTAGTGAAATTTCTAGTGGCGGTGACTGATTAATGAACCTTCTGGTTTGACACTAATTTTTAAAAAAATTGTTTGAGACATTCATTGATGTAGCTCCTTTTCTTTTTGAAGGCTTTTGGAGATTGGACAGCTATGTTCAAGTTGACTTTTTGATGCAGCATTGAATCTATTTTGAAGATATTTCTTAAGAGATGATTTAAAATTTGTTTTTTGTTTCACTGCCCTTTCATACATCATGTTTGGTGTAGTTCTGAATAGGCTTCAAGTCAGCTAGAAATGAATCCAATGGAATTGATACCTGGCAGATGATCTCTCATGGTTTTGACTTTGCTGTCACTTAACTGTGGTCCGTGTGGAAAAAAAATTCTCAACCTTCATTTTTAAAGTTTATAATGTTTGCAAAGAACCAGCTGTTATCATTAAAATTTGAATCCAATATTTGGGTGCAAGTGAGCAGACTTATGTGCATGTCTGACTAAATGTAAATATGGAGGCAGCAGTACAACTCGGCATTGCCAGCTTTAAACTTGTATGAGCATGGATTGGTTTCAAACCAGTACATGCAACATGCATGCAGTATTATCTGGGACTTCTGAGATTGCTGTGAAAAATTGCCAGGTGTATTGCTGGCTCTTGAACATCTGGCTTATATTGCTCTTTTAGCACTGACCATGCTACTTTATTGAATCTCTTGATTATATTGAAAGCTGAAATAATTTAGTCAACTACTGTTTATGTTTAATTTCCTTTCAATTTATTGAATTAATTTTAGCAGCAAAGAGGACAGAATACTCTTGAAATGCAAGCCTGTTTTCAGAAAGCCACAGTAAGTTCAGAACTAAAGAGATACCAGGGACCTCCTAAAGAAAGCAGACCTCCCTGGATTCCAGGCTATCCTAGTTGTCCTCTTGGACCTTCTAAACGGCAAGTAATCTGTGCAACAATGTACAAAAACTATGTATATTGTCATTTGTTAACAGCTGTGTATATATCCTCCGTTTGAACATTTTTAAGTTATTTTGTTTTCTGTGTATATAAGAACAAAAATAAAATCATTTAATTATTTAAAATAAAACTATTATAATCTTAATGCAGTATTTTATAAATACATGATTGTTTTTATTGTGGTTGTGGCAGTGAGATTTAAATTTGACCTATGCTATTATTGCTGGATTATACTATAAAATGTTAGTGCCTCATGAGAATAAATATTTTTATGGTTCCTTAGAATTCCGTGGAAGAAACAGAAAACAAAATTGGAAAGCCAGAAATCTAAACCTGCAGACAAAAGTCAAATTTGCTTGTTAAAGGAAATGGAACAAGAAAGGCAAGAAGCTGCTAACACTGAAGCAATCAGGTAGTTATGCTATTGAATCTGTTTTGAAGATATTTGAAGATATTTTTGAAGATGGTTCACAGGAGGATTATAAATGAGGAAAGCCATTTGGCCCATTTTCATCTATTGGAGGAAATTTGAATCCTTTTCAATTGTAACATTCTGTTCTTTATCAAATAGTTCCAGTATTTTGCTTCTAATACTTCATAATTTTCTCTATATAGCTCACTATGTCAAGAATAGATATCAGTACTGAGATTATCCTTTGCTAGTATGAAATGTATTCTGCTCCTGCAGTTTAAATTAAACTAATATGCTGGGTTATGTATTGCAACATAGAAACAAAGAGAAAAGGGGCAAGAGTGGGCCTTCCAGCCCATTACACGTGCTGCACCATTCAGTGTGATCATGGCTGATCCTCTATTTCAATGCCATGCTGTCTCACTGTCCTGTGCCTGTTGCCACTTTCATCTCTAGATATCTATTTCTTCATCAGGTGTATTCAGTGGCTTGGCCTTGTTATGATCCCAGCTGTTGTTATTACTGAACATGCTCAATCCCGGACTGAAATCTGGCTTGATATATCATGTTTTATTTCTTCAGTTTTAACAAGGTGGTTTATTATTGACACACAAGTATGAAATGCTGTAGATTTGCTTTTAACAATAAAATAGAAGTTGGCATTTATAGTTAAAGGAATAGAGAATAAAACGAGAGAAGTATTGCTGCAACAGTACAAGATCATAGTAAGACTATACCGCATACAATTTTGGCCCCCTTACTTGAAGAGAAAGGTAGTTGAATGGCATGCAGGTTAAGTAGATTGATTCCAGAGATGAGGGGTTTGACTTATGAAGACAGATTGAACAGTTTAGCCTATACTCTCTGGAATTTGGAGGAATGCGAGGAATCTAATTGAGGTATAGAAGATACTAAAGAGGATTGACAAAGTAAAAGTGGAAAGTATGTTTACTCCTATAGGGCAATCTAGAACAGAGGTCATAGCTTTATCAGAAGGAGTAGCAGATTTAAAACACAG
>NC_063357.1:22209091-22228627 GCF_021869965.1 Rhincodon typus | reverse complement strand
GATTCCAGCATCGGCAGTTCTTACTATCTCTGAGGAGGAATTACTTCTCTTAAGGGGTCATGAACCTTTGGAATTCAGTACAACAGACTGCAGTGGATGTTGGTACATTGGATGAATTTAAGAAGCAGTTAGACTAGTTTTTAATTATTAATGGATCAAAGGATAATGGTGAGTGGGCAGGATAATAGAGTTGTGGCCGAGATAAGATCAGTGATGATTGTATCAGCTGGCGGAGCAGGCTAGAAGAGCTGAATTGCCTACTCCTCCTAGTTCTTGTGACATATGACATTTACTGTGCAAAAGAAATGGAGACAAATTAGAATAAACCAAACTAATTACACATAACACAATTTTGAAGATTTCAAAACATGTAGTAAACAATAATCCCATTAATTCTAACAGTACCCCTTTACACTTCTTACAGAGAATTCCCTTTTCCATCATCTCCAAAGGGCTTAATTTAACAGTCGCTTCAGCTCTACCTTGAAAATTTAATAACTTCTTCCTTGAGTCTTTATACAGCTGAGCTTAGATTTTCTGAGTTTTAAAGAACGCCTTCATGGTTTTAACTAAACACTTCTGGACTGGAATTTAAAGATTAAAGATTGAGCTATTTCTTAACAGTTCTAAATTGCATCCTTTCTTCAGGAGCAACTGTCTTAAACATCTCGTTTCAGCCAAGACTTCTGTGAGACTGAGATCAAAAGGGCTTTCTTTAAGATATGGGTGTTTCCCTACTCTTTTAAAAGCGGGGAAAAAAATCAATTCTAGAAGTGTAATGAAGCAACTGTCCCTGTTTGCTCATAAAACTCACCCAATGAAAACAAAACCCCATTGCTGTCTGGAAAATCTGTCTCGTTCCATCTCATGCGCTCTGTCTCGTTCCACAGCTTCCACGTTTCTGTGGTAGAGAATTCCATACGCTCATGGCTGTCTGAGTGCAGACTTTTTTTGCCATCTCAGGCTGAACTGACCTGCTTAATGTCCTGAGATTCTGATTCCTCATTCTGGAACCTCTGTCCAGGGTAAACATCATTCTTGCATCCTGTCAGTTGAATCCTGTCAGAATTATTTTTCAATTTAAGTCCCCTCTTGTTTATGGGTCCAGTGAATACAGGCCTAATTAATCCAATCTCTCGTCATATGACAAACCTGCCAAACCAAGAATTAGTCTCGTAACCTTTGCTTTGCAGTCTCTATGGCAAGTAAATCTTTCCTTGCATAAGAAGACAAAACTCTACACAGTATTCCGGATGTGGTCTCACCAAGCTCTTGTACAGTTACAATAAGACTTCCTTGCTCCTTTACTCAAACCCTCTTGTAATGATGGCCAGCCATCCATTTGCCTTACCAGCTGCTTGCTGCATTTGCCTGCTTGCTTCACTGACTGGTGGACAAGGACAAACAGGTGCCTCTGTACATCAGCATGTCCAAATTGATTACCATGTAAATAATAAATGCTAATCTGTTTTTCCTATTGAAGTGGACAACTACAAGTGGAAACACTCATTAGTTTAGAAAATTATTATACATTTGGACTAGTGTAGTTGAGAGTGCAGGATAGGAAGGTGGACTAGGATCATGCAGTGGGCCAGACTTGGTTTTTTTGATTAATTGATTTCAATCAAATTGTTGGAAATATCTTGGCTGTTAATAAAATGTTTCTTTGAAATTAGTGTGAGCAGTCTCAATATAGATCATACTGTTCATCAGTCCACAGCACAGAAGTGTCCCAAATTTGACAGTGTGAGGACTGCTAGTGTGGGAAGCAATAATGCAGTGCCATTTTCTAGGCTGAAAACATGGAGGGCCCTTCTTTTTCTACTTAATCACGTTGTCACTGTCCAGGCAGTGCTTAATGTTATTTTCTTTCTCCAGCACTGTTATTCTCAAAGTTGAGGATTGTTGGTGCTTTTTGTAAGAAATAGATCCAATGGGATGCCATGCAGTTTCTTTATAAATTTCCTTTCCAAATCCACAATTTTTTGCACAGAAATTTCTACATTATTTTCTGGTATACAATGCAATAATCTGTTTACAAATTCAACAAGTAGTAGTATCTATTGTATTTCTGACTAGTATGACTTGTCAAAAAAACGTCAAATGGTGGAAACCTTCTACTGCTGTGTGATTTGTTCTGTGGAAGGTATAAATACCATTTGCTTACAAGGATACATGTTGGAACGCACATTCAGTTTCTTTCTTGGAGGACAGAATACTACTAAATGCTATTTTAATGTCAGGCAAATTTAATGCATCGTCTTTTTGAAAATTGATTTTAGGTTGGCTTGGCTTGATTCTGAGACAGCCCGCAGGCTGAGGGAGCTCAATGAACTCTGCATACAAGAAACAGATAGAATAAAGAAATTGAGGTAAAATTTCTGCAACTTCTAATGTTTATGTAGACTTTAATATGCTGAATCCTTGTTGATATTATACAAAGTACAAGCTACTAATTTTAGAAGGGAGATGGTAAATTTTATTTAGGTTTTGAATGCTTCCCAGCTAATTTTGAAGGGAATAAGTTGGATCATTTGAACTATAAAAATGTTGCCACACAGAAAGAAACCATTCAGTCCATCGTGACTGTGTCAGCTGAGTAAACTATTCCATTCCAATCCTGCTTTTCAGCACCTGGCCTATAGCCTTGCAAGTTATAGCATTTCTGGTGCAAATTCAGGTTCCTTTTAAATTAGTTGTGGATTAAAGTATCACAAATATTTAGTGATACTGTGGATGATTTTAAAAATTATTAAATATTCTTTGTTCAGATCTGAAGCTGACTCTCCCAACAAATGGATTGCAAAAGCAGAAGAAGAAATTCGTGAGAAACTTCAGCCCTTGCTGGACAAAGCACAGGTACCAAATATCTAATACTTTTAATTGGCACAGTTCTTATTCACTTTGCTGTTGGAACAATTAGACTTTTTGAATTGTGTATGTTATGGATTTACAACCATCTCATTAATATCTGTCAAAATGCCACTGTAGTTATTGAATCTAACATTTGATTCTGCTGCTGATATGGCAGAAATCTAAACAGTTCTGCTCACAGCATTCTCCCAATGTTACATGTGGGATCTATGATCAAAGTGGACAAAAAGTTGGCAAATGGAATATAATGCGAAAAAATATTCATTTTGGAAGGGTCCACTTTTATTTGTCATCATAAACAATTTGGATGAGAATTTAGGAAGCATGGTTATTAAGTTTGTGGATGATACCAGAATTGGTGGTATCGTGAACAGGTGAAGAAGGTTATCTAAGATTACAAAGAGATCTTGATCAATTGGGTTAATGGGCTGAGGAGTGGCAGATGGAGTTTAATTTGGATAAATGCAAGATATGGCATTTTGGTAAAACAAACTTACATAATTAATAGTAGGGCCCTGGGTGGTGTCAACCAGAGAGACCTAGGGGTTCGGGTACATAATTCTTTGAACTTTGTGTCGCATGTAGACAGAGTGGTTACGAAGGTATTTAGCACACTTGCTTTCATTGTTCAGACCTTTGAGTATAGGAGTTGGGTCATCATGTTGAGGTTGTAGAAGACCTTGGTGAGGCCTCTTCTGGAGTACTGTGCACAGTTTTGGTCACCCTGCTACAGGAAGGATATTATTACATTGGAAAGGGTTCAGAAAAGATTTACTAGGATATTGCCAGAAATGGAGGGTTTGAATTACGCTGGATAGGCTGAGACTTTTTCCCCTAGAGTGTAGGCGGTTTATAAAATCATGAGGGGCATAGATAAGGTGAATAGCAAGGGTCTTTTCCCTACGGTGGGGAAGTTCAAGACTAGGGGGCGTATTTTTAAGGTGAGAGGGAAAAGATTTAAAAAGGACATGAGGGACAACTTTTTTTACACAGAGTAGTTCGTATCAACATTTAAAAGACATGTGGATAAGTACATGAATAGGAAAGGTTTGGAGGGATACGGGCCAAACACAGGCAAGTGGGACTAGTTTGATTTGTGAAAATGGTCGGCATGGACTAGTTAGACAGAAGGGTCTGTTTCCATGCTGTGTGACTGTATAACTTAAATGGACAAAAACTGCAAAAAGCTACAACAAAAAGGGACTTGGAGGTACTTGTACATGAAACCCAGAAAGCTAGCAGACAGGTGTAGCAAGTAATTAGGAAGGTTAATGGAATGTTGGCTCTTATTTCAAGGCAGTTGGAGTACAGGAGTAGGAAGTCTTACTGCAACTGTACAAGCTGCTTATGAGATCACATTTGGAGTACTGTGCGCTGTTTTGGTTCTCTTGTTTAAGAAAACATTATTTCATTGGGAGAAATTCCGAGAAGTTCACTAGAATGATCCCTGATATGGATGGATTGTCTTATTAGCAAAGGTTAAACAGGGCGGGATTCTACTTATTGGATCTCATTAAGGTAGATAGGATTCTTCAGGGTCTTGACAGGGTCAATGCTGAGAGGATGTTTCCCCTCATGGGAGAATCTAGAACCAGGGAGCAGAGTCTCAGAATACAGGAGTGCCAATTTAGGATTGAGATGAGGAGGAATGTCTTTGGAACTTGCTACAAAGAGCTGTGGGGGCAAAGTCCTTGTGTATATTTAAAACACAGATTGATTTCCCTACAGATAAAAAAAATCTATGGTTATGGGGAAAGTGCAGGAAAGTAGACAATCAGGAGTGTTGGGTCAGTCATGATCCCATTGAATGGCAGGCTGGAAGGGCCAAATAACCTATTCCTGTTCCTATTTCTTATGATCTAAGTAACTGTTCATAATTTTTAAAAGATCTATCATTGCAGATAAAACTTGAGGAATGAGACTCCATTATGTAATCAATTGTCAGTGCCAGAGGGTTTCGTTGACTGTTACAGACATTTGGCCATTTCCATCTCCGTACCTTTTAAATGACAAGATTTGACTTTTTCTGGCAAGACTAGTTTATATCTACCATGCAAATACAGTAATGTGAATGGGATCATTGCAGTCCCATAACAAAGGAGCCAGAAGTGCTGTTTTCACAATCTATTGATAGAGAGTTGCATCTTGGACGTTTGGTTAGTTTGACATAAACTCTGTATGAGCTATTTGCCTGAAATTTCTGCATAAGTAGTAGTGAGTATTGGTGGTTTCAGTTACTTTGGCAGAAAAATATGGGATATGGTTCCTTTATGAACATCGAATATCAAGGGCCATAAAAGTGCTGGAAATGTGAGCAATAGTAATGAGGTATTAATAATTTGTGCAATTATGAAAATTTAAATGTAATAGTGAATACAGTGGCATAAGATATCCCATTTATTGTGTTGCAGCATAATTTGGATATTTTTGGCTGTCTACTAATGTGCTTAGCTAAGTTGCTCACTGCTCCACCTAAGTCAATGGGGGTTTCAAATTGCTTCAATATTTCCCTTTTCTTGGGTCAAATCCAGTAAGGTTTCAAAATTTTGCTGCAGATAATCTGTAATAGATGGAATTTATGGTTCTCATATGATTGGCAGCCTAAGATGTCTGATAAAACAATGTGCCTAAAATATCTGTAATGCTAACATGAAAATAAGAATGGCAGTATTTTAAAAGGTTATGAAATACTGGACTTTAATTTAGCTTGCAGATATGTCATACTGCTATAGAAACATGGGTTTGTTATTTTCAATAGGTTATAAGTGAATCTTGGGAAAAGAGAACTCGAAGTAAAGACTCTTCACTGCAACATCAACTGTCATTACAAGTTGCTGAAAAGGTAAATAGCTTTATAAACAAGTGATGGTACTTCACATCCAAGTTGATGTTAATGTAGAACTTGAACTTGTTACAGTGCTGGATGAGCCTTTAATTTTGTTACAATCTTGGTCGAGACCAATTACTTTTTATTTCAACAAATCTGCAATCCCAGCTGTGTAGTGAAAGAATGAAGCCACGAGATTCCACAGTTTAGAACTTCTTTTATAAACCACAGAAGAGTCAAACAAAGCAGACACTAAATACTATCTTAGATAATCATCTATAATCTGAAATGAAGAATCAATATAACTTCAATATGAATTGCAGTCAATTATAAACTGAATTGCAGATATAACTAAAATGGAGCCTATAAATTGGCTTCACAACGCTCTTGGCTTGTATGTTGTCAATCTTAGTCAAAATTCCTTTCAAAATCCGACTTCCTCACTGAACTCAGTTCTTCTTTTTGAGTTGGTCATGGATGCTGTCATAATAGGATCAGACTAGCTCCAAGTTCTATGGGCATGATCTCCACCCAAAATGGCACCTGTGTGCAGAACCTCCTCTCTTGTCTGGACAGTGAAGATCCAACAATGTAATCCTTCAGTAACAAAGACAGCTGTGACCACTATGCCTTTGCTTATTCCCAACTTTTACACCTAGCCCCTTTTATGTGCAAGTGGACTCAACTTCCACAGAGTTCTGATTGCTCTGTCTCCTTTTTTATTGTTTCAAAAAGTTTTGGTTTCCAATCTCCGTTTCAGTCTTCGTTTTCTTAGCAATTAGGAGAGTGAGTTTTCCATTTCCCTTTTCCATTAGAATCTGTCTTAGAAAATACAAGCTTTGATACCAGATTCTGTCACAAACTGGACAACTATGTAATTTGGGTACCTGCCTTAGAAAAGTAAGACTTATATTGTCAGTTTTTTTTTGTTAATGAGTGTACAGTTATTTCATCTCAATATTTTGAGTGATCAAAGTGTTTTCAAGTTTGAGAATGTCAAAAGTCTGATTGTAGGAATTTTTGTTTTTTTATTTCTGTATCTATCTTTATCATTACCAACTCTTACAATGCTTTTGTGCATGTATATTTCAAATTTCTGCCTACAATTCACAAGATTTACCATTTAGGCATTGTAAATACCCACGCAGATAATAAGTCTAACCTGTGACTCTTCCAATTTTTGTCATTGATTTGCACCCCCTTGTAAGATGTATGAGTACTTATATCTAAGCTAAACTAATTGACTTATAGTTATTTGATTCTGGCTTTTCTAAAGTTATTGGAATCACACTGAAATTCTTAAAATACAAGGGATTAGTGCACGATTCCAAAGTCCTGTTAAAAAGTATAGACCAGGGACTCCCAAAAAATTCCCTAATCCCTAAAGGAGCTGGGTTGAATATCACACTCTACTTTTTGAGTCAATTAGCAAGGTGTGATGACATTGTTTTGTGATTTAAGATATTCAGCTTGAACCTAATTCGGCACAAATTTTGGTGCTTTGACAGACTATTTGTGCTGTAGAATTTCAAACTTTGAAAAAAATTACATTAATTTTTTAGCATATATCTTCTCTGTAAAAGCAGAACAACCCTAACCATATCCAGTTGTTGAGAATGTATTATTTCCAATATTAATTATAAAAATAAAATTGTTCTTACAGGCTGCAGCTAGTGCGGACCTCCTTGGTGAAAACCTGTTAGATGAGCTGCTGGAGAACACAGCACATGAGTTATTGAATCTGGAACTAAATGCAAAAACTCATTCAGAAGCTCTGATGTTACAAGAAGGCAGCACATTAGAGAACATGTTACAGAGAATAGAGGAGATGGAAGTAAGTATATGTGATTTTGCAGTCACAGCAAAGTATTGACACTTGCTGCTAACTTCAAAGAAAGCTGCTCACAGAGATCTATTTCTGTAGAATAAATTTCACTTTTCTTCTTGATGTGGTTTCCCTAAGGATTGCAGTGTTTTACATTAAATTTGTTTTGTAAACCAAAGCAAATCACAGGAATGTTTTGATTGGAAGGTGATAAATTATATTGAAATATCTAGTGTAGTATTGAATCTGTTTAAATTCTCATAGCTAAAGGAAAACACATCAATTATACTGCTTTCAATTAGAAAATTTGGGCCTTGAATAAAATTGCAGACATTTGAATTTACCATGAGAGACTTTTAATAGTTTTACAAATTACTTTTAGTAACACAGTCTGCCCAAACTGATAATTTCTTCTCTTAACTATTTTATTTCAATATATTGTTAGAGATACCAAGAAGCAGTTTGCAGAAGAATTTGCCAGATTGAATATGCTGATCCAGACTTCTGGGCTGAGGAAGAAAAACAAGGTAATTTACCAAGAAGCTCTGAATCTTATCTATTCTAAATTTTTTTTTCTATTCATTCATGGGATGAGGGCATCATTGGCTAGGCCAGCATTTATTGCCCATCCCTAATTGCCCAGAGGGAAGTTATGAGTTAACCACATTGCTGTGGGTCTGGAGTCACATGTAGGTCAGACCAGGTAAGGTTGGCAGTTTCCTTCCTTAAAGGATATGAGCGAACCAGATGGGTTTTTCCGACAAGTGGCAATAGGTTCATGATCATCATTAGACTGTTAATTCCAGATAGTTATTGAATTTAAATCCACCAGCTGCCATGGCAGGATTCAAATCCAGGTCCCCAGAACATGACCTGGTTTAACAGTCCAGCGATAATACCATTAGGCCATTGTCTCCCCTGGTTTAGAATAGTTTAGGCTCTAGCACATAATTCTGACCTTTATTTGCTAACTTGGCCTATTCCTTTAAGGCCACTATCTGTGAAGAAGTGGCATCATTGGGGAATATAGTTAATTGTAGTTGTTTTTAAGTTTTAAATTTGCTTGCAAATATCTGCCTCATGGTCAGAATGGCCACAGTGAAATCATGTAGCATTTGAGTTTTCTTTAAATGTAATATTTATTTGGCTCTTCTGTGGCATTAGTTGGAGGAGGAAGAGGTTGAAAAGAAGAAAACGTTGCGTATTTCCTCCATGAAGAACATTTGAAAAGTTGTTTGTGAGATCTTCCCAGACACCATGAAATGACTTTTAGTTTTTGTCTTATCCCTGGTGAGGTAGTATTCCTTATCAAGTTAACGTTTGACTTCCTCCCCCAGCAAAGCATTTTTACAGAAGTTAATGCAGTATTAAAATAACCTGGGGTGGAGCTCTGGGTTGATGCACATTTTCGGATAATTAAAAGCGTGGACAATTATTGTTCACTTGATTCTGGTGGTTATCAGAAACTGTCCAGCCACACACATGCTGCTGTTCACCTTATTATTTATGCTACCTGGTTCTTTGGTGCTTCTGTCATGCAGTCACGTGGCAGGATAGATGGAAATGCTTGCTACTGCTAGAATCATCTGAAATTCGAGCTGCTAGCACCTTATTAAAGCTCAGCTACACATCACTCCAGACACTGCAAGCCATTCACACTTTAGGTGTCAACCAATGCCTAAAATGTGGATGATCAGGTTATCACATGATCTGAGTGTTCAAACTGACTACCTTGTATTTAGGGCCCATTATTTTGATCTCTGTTATTAATAGAACTGCTTTGCATCTATCCTATGTAAGTCCTTCATAACATTTAAGGACATCTGTTAGGTCACTCTACAGCTTTCTGCTGTTTATAGAAAGAGCTCCAGCCTTACTGATGAGTGTAACCACTTAGTTCTGTAGACCTATTTGTGTTCGTCCCACTGCCAAACTATTTTTTAATAATTGGAATCCAGAGCTGTGTACTCTGTAGTTGCATTTTAAATGAGAAACTGTGAGGTAATGTAGTGAAAATGTTGTACACACCGACAAAGAACAACACAAGTTTGACTGGGACAACACATCCATCGTAGCACAAGCCAAACAGAGACATGCCAGGGAATTCCTGGAGGCCTGGCATTCCAACCGGAACTCCATCAACAAACACATCAAACTTGAGCTGATATACAAACCACTGAAAAACAGAACTGGAAGTGATTGCCAACCATCCCAGCAAACTGAGGCATATAAATAATAAGTGGGACTGAACACCAATGCTTCACGGAAGGCGCACTGACAATGTTACCTAGCAGGCTGATAAAATGTCTGCCATCAAACACACTGGCTCGTCAAGCAAGTCTACAATCTCAACATTAAACTGAATTTTAGAATCTGTGTATAAGGCACCCATGTTTATGAAGAGCAGAAATAAAACCTGTTCAGCTATTTGGGTGTTTTGGGGAAAAAACTTGTTTATATATCATGTTTGATATTTGATATTTCTGTTCTTACAGAAAGAGAGTTTGTTTTAATTGACACAAAGCCACGCACCCCACAACCAATCAGGATCACCAGAACTATTGATCAAAGTGAGCCAACATTGGACAGAATAATTCAAAAGTCTTTGGAAGCTGAGTAAGTTATAAATGTATTGCTTCATTTTGGTAATATATTTGTAATTCTCTGTCTCTGTCCCTCTCTTTCCAAGATAGTTTCTGAAATATTACAGACATTGTTGCTTTTGTACTTACAACTGAAATGATGTAAAAAAGGATACTTGAATATTGTTCCCAGATATCTAGTTGGATTTGAGTGGATTTATCCTATCAATATACCATTACGACCATCTGTACATAGTATTGAGAAAATATACATCTGTGTCATCTTCACCTCATCCAGAGGAAGCACTTTTAAGTAATCTTTATTTTATTTGAAACTTGTGAATGCTGGAATTAATAATTTAGAAATAATTGCAAAGTAGTATAGAACTTAAATATTGCTAAATAGATGCATGAAGTTGAAGCTTTTCATCTTGCATTCATCAGGATTGAAACACAAAGACAACTTGAAAAGGAAACAATTTATACAGCATGAGAAGAGGGTGCTGAAGACACAAAGGAAGATGTTGCAGCGCTAGAAATTAGAAATAAAAACAGGAAGTGCTGGCGAATCTCAGCAGGCTAGGCAGCA
Source organism: Rhincodon typus (assembly GCF_021869965.1). Classification (NCBI taxonomy): domain Eukaryota; kingdom Metazoa; phylum Chordata; class Chondrichthyes; order Orectolobiformes; family Rhincodontidae; genus Rhincodon; species Rhincodon typus. The sequence continues at coordinate 22,217,930 of NC_063357.1, read as the reverse complement.
TCTCTGGAGAGAGAAACACAGTTAAACTTTTGAGTCCAATATGACTCCTCTTTGGAAGAAGTCATATTGGACTTACCAATTCTATCAGACCTACTGAGTTTCTCCAGCACTTTATTTTTGTTTGAGAAGAGGATGCTAATTGGTTAGACTATGATTGGCATGGATAGGTAGCAAGAACTATTAATTGTTACAGTTAACTGATTAAATTCAAACTTGGCAGCCATCACGAGTTGCTATTTTCCAGTAAACAGGTGGTTTTTATCCACCAGCAGGATGCTGGTGTCAAGCCTGAGAAACATTTTTCTTACAACGCAAATGGGTAATGAGGTGTATGAATTTCAATGTCAGTGTAATGCTAGGCATGTAGGACCCATGTCCCAACAACCGTATCAAACAACCTGTTCCTTTGTCCACAGTGGTAGTATGACGACCACATTCAATCAGCCTATGCTTGCACAGCTCAGAAAGTAGTGGTCAACATTTGATGTGATTCTGCTATTAAATGATCCTTAATAAATAATCCAGATTCTGCTAAGAGTTACACCAGAATCTAATTTAAGATCATCAGTCAGGCTGACTGTGATCATTTGCACATGCTAGAATATGCATTTATTCATACACTGGGTCCTGTTCTTTGTAGGCATAAAGAATCCCTCTGCACTTTGCACCTTTGTCACTGAAGAAGGGGCTACAGGTGCAATTAAATCACGCTGTATATCCATGGCATGCCCTGACAGATCAGAGTTGACTTGCCTGGTTTAAATTAAACTGATTTAATTTAGAAACCAGAGAAAATATACAGAACTCTATTCTTCCTCCATTTAAACAACATTGAGCATTAATTTTAACTACAATAGATGGATTCATCTCTTTGTGACATAAATTTGTTGCTCCTTTCAGAGATTTCATTTGTCATCCCAACCCAAAAGGCTCCTGACATCTGCTCTAGAGAAGTCTTAAAAGAACCATGCATAATAGACAAATTGATTACTTATTCCAGTATTCTACTCTCTATCATCATGTGAACAATAACTCCCACGATTTCTTCAGCAATTCCATTATCAGCTTGGCAATTACTCCACAACAGAATCATAGAATGCCTGCAGTGTGGAAGCAGGCCATTCAGCTCATCAAGTTGACACAGACCCTCCCAAAGAGCAGTCCACCCAGACCCACCTCTCCTACCCTGTCCCCGTAACCCTGCATTTCCCATGGCTAGTCCACCTAACTTGCAAATCTTTGGACCGTGGGAGGAAACCCACGCAGATACAGGAAGAATGTGCAAACTCCACACAAGACAGTCGCCTGAGGGTGGAATCAAACCCAGGTTCCTGGCCCTGTGAGGCAGCTGTGCTAGCTTGCTTTGAGCTTTTTGAGACTGAGAATAAGAGAGAATTCCTTGAGGAAAGACACACTTACCTTTTAGGTGGGACTGAATTCCATATTATAATTCTCTTAATCTGCTTGACCATCCTAACATGGTGCAGACCTTTGCAACATCAAAGTTTGGACCACATTTGGAATATTGTGAGCAGTTTTAGACCCTGTATCTAAGGATGGATGTGCTGGCGAAAGGAGGTTTAAAAGAATGATGCCGGGGATAAAGGGCCTGTCATATGAGGACCAGTTAAGGAATTTGAGTAAAGACCCAACGAATTTTAGTAGGATTGGTGGGGAGGGGTTGGAAAGTGGGGTGGGGTGGGGAAGAGGGGAAATCTGAATGAAACTTACCAAATACAGAGAGGCCTGAATAAAGTGGAAATGGAAAAGATGTTTCCACTAGGAGGAGAGATTAGGACCTGAGAGCAAACCTTGAGCATGAAGGAGTGACCCTTTAGAACTGAAATGAGCAGGAATTTCTTCAGCCAGAGAATAGAAAATCTGTGGAACTCATTGCTGAAGAGGGCTTTGGAGGCTAAGTCATTGAGTGCATTTAAGAAAGAGATAGATAGGTTCTTTATTAATAAGGGGACCAAGGATTACAGGGAGAAGGCAGAGTGGGGTTAAGAAACATACCCCTGAAGGAATGGTGGAGCAGGCTCAATGGGCAGAATAGCTAATTTTGCTCCTATATCTTCCGGTCTTATTTCCTTCTACTTCCCGTCGCTCCTAACAGAGAATCTAAAAGGTTAGATGTGACGGTACAGTCAATACTGATGAAGTCAGTTTTAAAATCCAGTGAACCAACTATGCCTTTAAACTTCTAATGACCTTTCTGGAGAACCTTTTGTGGGAATGTATGGCATTGTATAAATTAGTGAGACTGTGCTTGTGCAGATATTTAGTTTTTCAACACAATCTAAATGGCAAAAGAAAAGAAAGCATAAAAAGTACTTACAATAGCAATTTTGTATTGATATAGTGGTATAATGCCGTGAAATGTTATAAAGTACTGCAGGTGTGTTATCAACCAAATTTCGACACTGCCATGTCAGGATCCATTAGCACAGGTGACCAAACGTTTGCCCAATGAGGCATCTAAATGGAAGGCAATGTATTCGAGAGACAAAGAGGCTCAGGGAAGAATTCGGGAGCCTAAACCCAGGCAGTATGCCAATAGGATGTGAGTAAAATGCCCAAGAGACCAGAAATGGAGGAGCTTAGAGATTGTAGAGAGTATACAGAGACAGTGAAGGGTAAGGCCATGCAGGGATTTGAAAACCAGGTTAAGAATATAAAAATCTAAGCAAATTGTAAACCGATATAGATCACCCAAGTGATAGGTGATAGAACAGGATTTGCTGCAAGTTATATTACGAGTAGCAGAAATTTGGATGAGTGCACATTTATAGAAGGTGAACTATGGGAGTCATCGTAGGTGTCAGGAGATTACCAGGTAATATACCAGAGAATCGGATTCGTTTTCCACAAGTATTCATGATCAGTCTGTTACATGAGACTTATCTCCTGTCACTAATAAATTATAATCAAGGTCAAGTTTGTTTGTTTTAATAAAAATAAAGGTGTTATTGTCATACTTTTATTTTTATTTAGCCCTGCTGAGGATTTGGAATGGAGTGGAAAGCCAGGACCTGCTTCACTGTTGGAACCATTAGCCCAGAAATTATCCAGGAAAAGGCAGAATGGGATTGAACTTTCAATACCACAAAAAATGTTTCAGCATATACTTGACTACCGTGAAAGATTTGACCAGCATCTGAAAATGATTTCACATGAGGCTGTAGGGAGCTTTAACCCTTGGTTAATTACTGAAAGGTAATTAATAAATTGTTTCATTGGGCAAATAATACACTCCATATACTGTCATTATTGGTTTATTTAGTTTATATTTATTTATATGAATGAGTTTTTAAATAGCCCATTATAGCTTTGCAAAACCAATTGAGTTTGTTCTAGCTTTCATCATTCCTTTGCAGTACTTAAGCCAAAGTACTATTCTCATTTAAATTATCTGCCATTTATTGTTTCTCTTTTTCTAAAAAAAAAGTAGCTTTCTATTAAGGACAGTATCATCAGGTCTTTAAGTTCTTTTATTTCAAACTGGTTTGAAGTGGAAATGGGACAGGGACTTGTGGCAAATGAGATATATAAACCAAGATCAAATTTACAAACAGAGTGGATATGTTCAGCATTGGGAGCATCATTTGACATTTACTGTTTTAACAGCAGAGAGTGTAATTTTGTCAGCAATGAATACTGGTGTTGGAACAGAAAATAGTGGAAATCAGCAGTAGTTCAGTCAGCATTTGTGGACAGGACAGAATCACTTAAATTTTGGATGCAGGCCTTTCTTCAGAATTGTTCTGTTAAGTTTGTGCCAAAACATACTGGGTCTGTTCCCTCCACAGAGTCTAACTGATCTCCTGTACCTTTCAGGCATTTTGTTATTTTTGTTTTTGCTTCAGATTTCCAGTTTTTGCACTTTTGTTTTAGATGTTCAGTGAAGATTATACATGAGATTGGAAGAGGTAATTGTAAATGGATATTTCAGCTCCGGACAAATGTGTGTTGAAATGACTGAACAAGTATTACATGAGCTGCGGTACTTGAAATGTCCTAGGGAACAGGACAGAATTAATGATCATGTTTGTCCTTTTAAGAAATTGCACTTTTAGGAAATTATACCTTTAGGATAGGAGAGAAAGGGGGAATGTGGCTTAATGGTGGAATGTATCCAGCACTTTCTATGGTTTTGTTTAAAAAATTCAGCTTGAACAAAGATTTTTTAAATGTGTAGATAATATAAATATGATCTTACGTGCTGATTGTTTTGCTACAATTGTGAAAAAGATTATCCATTTCTATTGAAAGAAAGTTCAAAGGGATTTGAAATACATGGCTTTTGAGATGATGCCAAATAAAGAATTTGTAGATGATGTCAGATTTTACATAGCTATTCAAGATAGGTTTTTTAAAAAGTTTGAACTACAGGAGATATTTATTGTAATTGATTAATGTATTTGCATGGTTAAAGATAGAATATACTTCAAAATGATCACACCTGAATGTGTTTCAAATAACTACCTAAATAGGTGCAACTTTCAACTTTAGATAATGATTGTATGATAAATTTAATTTGATTTGCCTTGTCTGCAATTAATGTTTGTAATTATATTGTCCGTGTCTTGTCATTCATTCTAAAAATATGCAAGTCAATTTTGCTTGAGTATCATTAGTTTAGACGTTTGGTTAAAGACATTTGCCTCTCTGCTTAAAGGTTTTTAAACATCGGCTGGTGAGATGATGCTGTAATGGTAATGTCATTGGACTAGTAATCTAATGTTCTGGGGATTTAGTTTTGCATCTCAACATGGCAGATGGTAACATTCGGATTAAAGAAAAATCTGAAGGAATAATAATGTTACCACTGCCAATTGTTGCAAAAATGCAGCTGGTTCACTAAAAAGGAAATCTATCATCTCTACCTGGTCCGACAGCAATGTGATTCACTCTTAACTGTCCTCTGGGAAATTAGGGATTGGCTATGGCACTAGTGACATCCATATTGCAAGAATGAATTAAACAAAAAAAAAACTGAAGGTTAATAAATTATCTTCTGTAAAATTAATTTTGTTTTCAATTATCTGAAGTAGTTGGAGATTGTGAAATAATGTCGTGACTGGAAGGATACCAATGCAATTCAACACCTGCTGATATAAATAACCAGTTTAATTTGAACAAGCTTTTAATCACTGCAGGATTTTGCAGAACAAAAACAGCTGGAAGATCTACTAATGGAGACCAGGGCTTTGATCTGTCACTTTTTATACCAATTTGAAAATACTTAAATCTTTCAGGAACTTTACACCCAATAAACATAAAAATCAGAAGATAGTGGCTTTTGTTTAATTGATTCTTGGAGAATTAACCGTCTTAATTGTGCTCCAAAAGGCATAGTACTTTTAAGATGGAATTGGGAATAGAGACTGTACAACCTTGATATGGTCATTTATGAAGAATTTATACAGCAGTATTTAAATTTTTAACTGCAATTTTTCTAGTTACAAATATCAATCTTCTGACCATTAATAACTCTTCAGGAGTGAACGAAAAGGATTTCCTTGATTTCTTGTAGCCTCCACTGAATCTAGAATTGTATTTCTTTTACACAATGCTAAATGCAGATATCTCGGGTGCCTCTCTACATCATTCAAGGAATGCTTGGTGCAGATCAATGACAAATTCATAGTTTTCTATGCAAATGCTTACAAGCTCAAATGGCCCACTTATCTGCAATGTATTTATGTGCTATCTGACATTTTTCAAATTTTTACTGTGGTGCAATTCCCTATTGCTTCAGAATATGAATGGTTAAGTAATAATAACATCCATTATGCTGAAGAGTTTGTAACATGTTGATAAATGAAAAGATATATTTGTTAAATGTTCTTAATGAAAATGCGGTTCCTACAATGAAGTTATAACCCTGGACTTCAAGTAGATTGGCATCACGCAACATGCTTGAGAGCACAATAGACCTCAATGCAGAAGTTTTCATCTTCATTTTATGTTTTGTTTTCATTGTTTTATGTTTTCATTGAAAACATTCATTCTTTTATATGAAATAATTGTCTTGGTTTGAAACAGGCCGTTAAATGCAGGTTTATTTTTTTCTGGAAGCGTTAAGCATTGGAACGGTTGAAAAATCTAAGCAGGAATATTAATTCAGGATGAGAAACACAATGTACTTTTGTAATCCAAGACTACTTTTTAACCCATGATAAGCATGCCAATTATTGTTGTGTCATTAATTTCCATTTGTAAAAGTTCACTTGATGACTGATTAACTTTGCTGATATGTACTGTTCTTTCTTTTCTCTCTCTCTCTCTCTCTCCTAGCTTGGCTGAAGAGCTAATGGATGAAGGTCTAGGTGATGTAGCAGATGAATTGCAAAATGTATGTGAGGAGTATGCAGAAGCCTTGTTCACTTCTGAGTTTGTGGAGCCTGTAGAGTGAAAAGCAAAACAAAACTGAATATGCCCTAGAATCACTGGAAGAGATATTTAGCTCGTCTCCTGAATTCTCCAAAGAAGCATATAAATTATCACCTGAAAACATGTGACTAAAGCATAACTTGTACATTGTACATGTAATGCTTATCACTAATTGATAAGATTGTTCTTCAAATTCAATTTAATGTATAACAATTCTTTTATTTTACCTTTAATCTTGTCATAAATTTTAGTGATTGAAAGTGTTGTGGTATTAATTTCTTTTTATTAACATTTCTCAAAATAGACTTTTAAAGCCATGTGGAACCTGCCTACTTTTACCAAATTTTCCTTGTTTCATTTCAAAGTCTGAACCGTTTTCACATTTTTTAATACTGATTTTGTGGTCAGTTCTCAGACTGAGTGAATGGACCATGTCCTCAATACGATGTAATATCAATATATTTCCCTGTTGCCATGAATACTGAACACATTAATCTCACCATCCTTGGCTCCAAGCGGTATATATGTAAATGAAATTTTCCTACACTTTGGAATTTTTTATCCTTCAGGACAATTAAACATTGTGCACATGCTTGTTGCTTTCACAGTTGTACTTTGTCTAGCTTTGAGATTTATTTAGCAGCAGTTATGTACCCTGTTTTCCTCCAGATGTACAATATTTGTGTTTCTATTGGTCTTTAAGTCAAACTTTATATTTCATGAGTATTGTGCGTACCTGTTCTCTGGCTCTACAGGTGTCCAGCTGGTAAAACATTCTGCAGCTCTAATCCCGAGTAACAATTACCAGTAGAGTAAGGTACTCTTACAGTCAAGATGGGAAGGAAAGTACTACATGTCTGGTTTCAGGTCAGATGCCAGGAAGTGTTCCTTTATGCAGAAAATAGTCCGTAATTGGAATGGATTCCTGGACGAAGGTTGATTGACTCAGGATACTGGATATTTTTTACAGAAATGGTAAAATCATATAATTGGTATCTTAGAAAGATGCGATCAAACAACCCATTACATATTTATCTAAATCGTCATCTCTGCTACATTTTTGAGGTCTAATTTTCTGGCAGTTATGAACCATTGCAGCCAGACTCTTGTCTGAAACAGATAAAACATTCATAATTACATGTACTTGGTTGGATGGGATTGATGGAGGTGTTATCTTGGGATGGAGGATAGTCATTTATTTTCTAGCTCAGTTCATTTAGGGCTTTAGAAACTTTTTAAATTTTGGAATACATTTTGAGTTTTTTTTTAATCTACAGCGATCTGAAAGTGCTGAACTGATGTGGTCTGCTTTTCTAAAATATTGCTTTTCACTGTTCCATACCAAAAGAGCATTCAATCCCTGAACACGTGCTAAGTTTCAGCTGCAGTTCCTTGTCAAATAGTCATACCACTTGGTTTCACATCTCCAAATGTCGAGCTTCCTCTGTTGAGTGCATTTTGTGCTAGCAATTGGTCCACTACTGATTGCACATCCACTACTGGCTTTTCCTGGCTATTCCCACCCGTTTATACACACAAGTGAGAGTAACTTGCAATGAGTTAATGGACATAAAATGTAAATGTACCTCCATTAGAATTGTAATTAAATAAGAACTTTGACAGCTTTAAAGGTACTCATTACATGATAAACGTATGATATTTCTAAAAGAAGTGATAACATGTATGTTGACAAAACAACATGTTTATTTTGGAAGGAAGTTATGTAGACTTGGAAGATAATTACAAGTAGGCTGTCTTCTCTTCAAACACTACTGATTCCTGCATGTAATATAAATCTTGTGGTAAATGTCAAAGTCAACAGTTTTAGGCTGTTACTGATGGCGGAGTGATGAATTTACCCTCAGTTTGGCATTTGAAGATTAGCTAATTGATCATTAGTTACCATTTGGCAAAAATGTATTGGTATTTAATTTACCACTATAAGGGATTCATTATTTTATTAGCAATATGGCAGAAACATTAACTAAACCTAACATCTGCATTGCTTTAAAATTAAAAATGAAGTTTTCACAAGAACCGCTTAATTTTTAAATTCTTTTTAGGTCATTGAGCATCTCATCCTTATTCAGTGAACTATTGATTAAAATCAAAAAAACTTTATTAACTAAAACCGCCACGTTAAAAGAAATAAAATGTACAATAATCATAAAACCGATGCACTAAAATAAATCTATAAAAGCAAACAATAAAACATGCAATTAAAACAAGCAAGCCATTAAAATTTGTCCTCAGAGCATAACCGGAGTCTGTCAAATAATCTTAACAGTCAGTAAAAATTTGCAACATTTTGAGAGTCAATGAGACAGTTAAACGAAATACCTCCTGGGCAAGCAACTTAAAATTTCATATCACAAGACAGTTCATGTGCTTATTGTTTGCTTCTGCCCACTTCCCTCTTGCACCCATAACGCAACCGTAAAAC
>NC_063357.1:22170491-22208691 GCF_021869965.1 Rhincodon typus | reverse complement strand
AAGTGGGCAGAAGCTTTTCTGATGAAGGGTCTAGGCCCGAAACGTCAGCCTCTCTGCTCCTATGATGCTGCTTGGCCTGCTGTGTTCATCCAGCCCTGCACCTTGTTGTCTCGGATTCTCCAGCATCTGCAGTTCCTACTATCTCTGATTAAAGTGTTAATCAATTTCGTTGTCTTCATAGTGGTTGCTGTTTTGACCCACGCATTCGATATCTTATTCTTAAAATACTTCACGCCTAATCCTTGGCACTGTAAGGACATCCATTTCTGCCACTCTGTCCCCGTCCAATCTTTATAATTTGAGTTTAACATGCTCACCAAATCCCTTCTCTCTTCAATATCTGTCTCCTCATCAAGCCGAACACGAACATCTCCAGGGGACCAAATCTTTTGCATCACCTTTTAATTCCGTCAGCTCCGCTATTATGCCCTCATTACTCTCCTTACTAAACTGGAATAACGCCTGGATGATTTTATCCTCAGATTATTCCAGCACCGCACGCTTTCTTGAAACAGCACTTGCAGTTCCAGCCGGGAAATCCCCAACACCCTCCACCTTCCCGTCTCTATTCCGGGCATGTAAGATCCCATCTGATGCATGTTTGAGTAAATGTAAAATTTCCTTAATAAAACCTCGAATAAAAGAATCCAAACTACGTAAAATATTCTAGGATGCCTCTGCTAAAACCAAATGGTAATGCAACCTGGATACAAAATAGTTCTTAAAAATCTCAATCTTCTGCATTGTGTGGACAGCCGATCTTTTCAAATTCTCTGCCCACTCTTTCAACTTACTCTCCCAGTCGGCCAATTTAACACCCGCCCACGGACCCTTTTGAGCACCCAGGTATTTCTCAGTCTTGCTCGGGACTGAACCACGCACCCGCCGAGCCTCCATTCCTTTTAAACAATTATACAAGAATGTCTTACCCTTGCACACAAAATGGAAGCCCCTGGTCATCTTGATGTTGATTGTGAGACCTACATTGTCACAAATGGTGAATAATTTTAAGGTTCTTAGCCATTCCTAAGTGAGATCTATTTACCAGTGCAACATCATCCACGAACGCCAAGGCTGTACATTACGAGAGATGAATTGGCCTTTTGATGAATCGAGTAAGTGCAAATGTCTTTGCTGTTGGTGATGAATAGGTTTTCTGATTATTGCAATAGTTGCTATGGAGTTGAATTGGTTGTCTTGATTCCCAGAATGGGTGTTAACGTCTTTCCATCAGAGGTGAATGGGTTTCCTGAACGTGTGGAATGCGCAGTGTTTTGTGTGACTGAATATTAATTGAAGTTAGAATGTCCGGTATTGGTGTAGGTTCCGAGTACTCTGAGATTTTGTTTACAGGTTGGATTGTTCAATCTGGTGGATTGTTCTCTCACAGCTGAGGTGTGAATTCCATTCTTGATTTAACAATAGTTCCAGGCAGCTCTCTCTTTCTCTGTGTGTTCTTCCCAGACCCCAGTTCAGCTGCCCCTTTAAAATATTTTATTTTTATCTCCAAGTTTTGGTCCAGTGGTTTTAAATGATAGGGCAGTTTTAAAATCCAGTATTTTAAAAATGGTAGGATTTTTGCTCAGTCCTGCAGGAGTTAAGTATTTGGTCCATATGGGTAGCTTTCCTGTATTTGCTGGTCTGCAGCTCATCATTGGCCCTTTGTTCGACCATCACATTGTGCAATGGGAGTCGGTTGTTGTTCTCCTCTTCCCTGGTGAATTTTATGCCATTGAGGATATTGTTGATGAGTTGGTGGATTTCCTCCAGTTTTGTGCGCTTGATCGTGACAAATTTGTCATCCACATAGCGGGCCCATTGTTTTGGCTGGATAGTGGGAAGGGCTGTCCATTCTAGTCTTTGCATTACTGCTTCAGCTGTAAGCTCTGATATGGGTGATCCAGTGAGTATTCTGTTGATTTGTTTGTATACCTGGCCGTTGAAGACAAAGTGGGTCGTGAGGCATAAATCTAGTAGTTTGAAGGTGTTGTGCTTCCTGATGGTGTTGGTGTTGTAGGGGATTGAGCATTACTGTTTCGGCTAGTTATGAGGGTAGTGCCCCCTTAGCTAAGGGGATGTCGATGGAAGTAAACAATGATGTCACATCAAAGGAGATCATAACTTTGTCCTCACTGATTCTGGTGTCTGTGACATTACTGAGGAATTCTTGGGCCAAGTGGATAGAGTGGTTTGAGCAGTTTACTAGGTGTGTTATTTTCTGTTGTAATTCTTTAGCCAGTCTGTATGTTGTTGTACCCGGGAGAGAGATTATGGGTCCATGGGGAACTTTTGGCTGGTTTCAAGGGTCTAGGCCCGAAACGTCAGCCTTTCTGCTCCTATGATGCTGCTTGGCCTGCTGTGTTCATCCAGCCCTGCACCTTGTTATCTCTCATCCTCTGGTGGTCTGTTTTGTTCATTTCCCCTGTCTGGTGTAATTTCATTAGGGTAGCGGTGATTCGGTTTTCTCGTTGTGATGTGGGGTCTGTCGCCATCTGTTGTTAAGTGCCGGTATCTGCTCGTAATGTTTGTGCTGAATTTGACCGAATAGAAAGAATCAATCTCCCCACAATTTATTGTAAAATAACTGGGACTCCTCAAGATGACTTTTGAATGTAACATTTAGTATGGTGTATGCTATTGAACATAATTGGGCATGTGAAAGTTCACATCACTGTTAAAAGGAACTGGTGTGAAGCAAGTGCACCCACATAGCTGGACCAATTATACATCAAAGATATGTTATAAATTTCTGGCAACAACTCTTCACACACGCTGGGTGTGGTATGCTGCTAATCTTGCCTTGATACCTGCATATAACCATTCAATCGAAAATGGGGGAAAAAAATTTAGAAACTGAAGTCACAATTAAAAAAATTAAAATGGGTTTGGGAAACCATTTACTCCATTTTTGCAGCAGCAGCGGGACCGGTGAGAGCGAGGACCAGGGGGCTGCTGAGAAGGTAAGTTTCCCACTTAAATACTTACCTCGTGGAATCAGCGGCCTCCATTTTTTGCAGCAGCAGCGGGAGCGGTGAAAGCAAGGACCAGGGGGCTGCCGAGAAGGTAAGTTCTTCATTTTGGCAGCAGAGCTGAGTGGGAGTGGTCGAATTGTACTCTCGGAAGGTGAGTGAACTGATATATTTGGGGAGCGGTCGAATTGCGCTCTCGGAAGGTGAGTGAATTGATATATTTGGGCAGTAGCTAAAGCCGAGACACTACACGTGTAGTATCTCCCACCCGCCCCCCTCCTCTAACCAAAACAAAGACTCTGGTGTGTTGATAAGGTAAGGTTTTTCTTTTTCTTTTTTTTTTATCGTGTGCTGGTAAGTAGAGTGATTGGTAAAAATTTTTTCATTTCATTTATCTATTATTTGATATTGTAGTAGGACTAAGCTAAGCTTAAGAGTAAAAACGGCAGGAGATCCCAGACCATGTTATGCTCGTCTTGCTCAATGTGGGAGCTCAGGGACGCAGCTGATGTCCCTGACTCCCACACGTGCAGGAAGTGTGACCAGCTGCGGCTCTTGTTAGACCGCATGACAGCTCTGGAGCTGCGGGTGGACTCACTTTGGAGCATCCGTGATGCTGAGAAAGTCGTGGATAGCACGTTCAGCAAATTGGTCACACTGCAGATTAGGATTGTTGAGGGAGAAAGGGAATGGGTGACCAAAAGGCAGAGAAAAAGCAGGAAGGCAGTGGAGGTGTCCCCTGCAGTCATCCCCCTCCAAAACAGGTATACCATGTTGGATACTGTTGAGGTAGATGGCTCACTAGGGGAAGTGGGCAGTAGCCAAGTTCATGGCACTGTGGCTGGCTCTGCTGTACAGAAAGGCGGGGAAAAAGAGTGGAAGGGCTATAGTCATAGGGGATTCGATTGTAAGGGGAGTAGATAAGCGGTTCTGTGGTCGAAAATGAGACTCCTGAATGGAATGTTGCCTCCCAGGTGCACAGGTCAGGGATGTCTCAGATCAACTGCAGGACATTCTGAAGGGGGAGGGTGAACAGCCAGCTGTCGTGGTGCATATAGGCACCAATGATATAGGTAATAAATGGGATGGGGTCCTACAAGCAGAATTTAGGGAGTTAGGAGCCAAGTTAAAAAAGTAGGACCTCAGAGGTAGTAATCTCAGGATTGCTAACAGTGCCACGTGCTAGTCAGAGTAGAAATGAAAGTATAGGCAGGATAAATGAGCGGCTTGAGAGATGGTGCAGGAGGGAGGGGTTCAGATTTTTGGGACATTGGGACCGGTTCTGGGGGAGGTGGGACTATTACAAATCAGACGGTCTACACCTGGGCAGGACTGGAACCAATGTCCTAGGGGGTGCTTTTGCTAATGCTGTTGGGGAGGGTTTAAACTAATGTGGCAGGGGGATGAGAACCAAATGATGAGGTTAGTGGACAGTAAGGAGGTAGATAATGAAGTCAGTGTGATTAAGGGGAAGAGTAGGCAGAGAGCAGATGATGAACGCAAAGGGACAGGTGGTCTGAGGTGCATTTGTTTTAATGCGAGAAGTGTAGTAGGTAAGGCAGATGAACTTAGGGCTTGGATTGGTACCTGTGAGTATGATGTTATTGCTATTACTGAGACTTGGTTGAGGGAAGGGCAAGATTGGCAACTAAATATCCCAGGATATAGATGCTTCAGGTGGGATAGAGAGGGAGGTAAAAGGGGTGGAGGAGTTGCATTACTGGTCAAAGAGGATATCACAGCTGTGCTGAAGGAGGGCACTATGGAGGACTCGAGCAGTGAGGCAATATGGGCAGAGCTCAGAATTAGGAAGGGTGCGGTAACAATGTTGGCGCTGTACTACAGGCCTCCCAACAGCAAGCGTGAGATAGAGATATAAATATGTAGACAGATTATGGAAAGATGTAGGAACAACAGGGTGGTGGTGATGGGAGATTTTAATTTTCCCAACATTGACTGGGATTCACTTAGTGTTAGGTGTTTAGATGGAGCAGAATTTGTAAGGAGCATCCAGGAGGGTTTTATAGAGCAGTATGTAAATAGTCCAACTCGGGAAGGGGCCATACTGGACCTGGTGTTGGGGAACGAGCCCGGCCAGGTGGTTGAAGTTTCAGTAGGGGATTACTTTGGGAAAAGTGATCACAATTCCGTAAGTTTTAGAATACTCATGGACAAAGTCGAGAGTGGTCCTAAAGGAAGAGTGCTAAATTGGGGGAAGGCCAATTATAACAAAATTTGGCAGGAGCTGGGGAATGTGGATTGGGAGCAGCAATTTGAGGGTAAATCCACATTTGATATGTGGGAGGCTTTTAAGGAGAGGTTGAATAGAGTGCAGGACAGTCATGTCCCTGTGAAAATGAGGGATAGAAAGAGCAAGATTAGGGAACCATGGATAACAGGTGAAATTGTGAGTCTAGCAAAGAGGAAAAAGGAAGCATACATAAGGTCTAGGCGACTGAAAACAGACGAAGCTTTGGAAGAATATCGGGAAAGTAGGACCAATCTGAAACAAGGAATTAAGAGGGCGAAAAGGGGTCATGAAATATCTTTAGCAAACAGGGTTAAAGAAAATCCCAAAGCCTTTTTTTTTGTACATAAGGAGCAAGACAGTAAATAGAGAAAGGGTTGGCCCACTCAAGGACAAAGGAGGGAAGTTATGCAAGGAGTCAGAAAAAATGAGTGAGATTCTAAATGAGTACTTTGCGTCGGTATTCACTGAGGAGAGGGACATGACGGATGTTGAGGTTAGGGATAGATGTTTGATTACTCTAGGTCAAATTGGCATAAGGAGGGGGGAAGTGTTGGGTATTCTAAAAGGCATTAGGGTGGACAAGTCCCCAGGTCCGGATGGGATCTATCCCAGGTTACTGAGGGAAGCGAGAGAGGAAATAGCTGGGGCCTTAACAGATATCTTTGCAACATTCTTGAGCACGGGTGAGGTCCCGGAGGACTGGAGAATTGCTAATGTTGTCCCCTTGTTTAAGGAGGGTAGCAAGGATAATCCAGGTAATTATAGACCGGTGAGCCTGATGTCAGTGGTAGGGAAGCTGCTGGAGAAGATACTGAGGGATAGGATCTATTTACATTTGGAAGAAAATGGGCTTATCAGTGATAGGCAGCATGGGTTTGTGCAGGGAAGGTCATGTCTTACCAACTTGATAGAATTCTTTGAGGAAGTGACAAAGTTGATCGATGAGGGAAGGGCTGTAGATGTCATATACATGGACTTCAGTAAGGCGTTTGATAAGGTTCCCCATGGTAGGCTGATGGAGAAAGTGAAGTCGCATGGGGTCCAGGGTGTACTAGCTAGATGGATAGAAAATTGGCTGGGCAACAGGAGACAGAGAGTTGTAGCGGAAGAGAGTTTCTCAAAATGGAGAACTGTGACCAGTGGTGTTCCACAGGGATCCGTGTTGGGACCACTGTTGTTTGTAATATACATAAATGATCTGGAGGAAGGTATAGATGGTCTGATTAGCAAGTTTGCAGATGACACTAAGATTGGTGGAGTAGCAGATCGTGAAGGGGACTGTCGGAGAATGCAGCAGAATATAGATAGATTGGAGAGTTGGGCGGAGAAATGGCAGATAGAGTTCAATCCAGGCAAATGCACGGTGATGCATTTTGGAAGATCCAATTCAAGAGCGAACTATTCGGTAAATGGAAAAGCTCTGGGGAAAATTGATGCACAGAGAGATCTGGGTGTTCAGGTCCATTGTACCCTGAAGGTGGCAACGCAGGTCGATAGAGTGGTCAAGAAGGCATACGGCATGCTTTCTTTACCATCGGACGAGGTATTGAGTACTAGAGTTGGCAGGTCACGTTACAGTTGTATAGGACTTTGGTTCGACCACATTTGGAATACCGCGTACAGTTCTGGTCACCACATTACCAAAAGGATGTGGATGCTTTGGAGAGGGTGCAGAGGAGGTTCACCAGGATGTTGCCTGGTATGGAGGGCGCTAGCTATGAAGAGAGGTTGAGTAGATTAGGATTATTTACATTAGAAAGACGGAGGTTGAGGGGGGACCTGATTGAGGTCTACAAAATCATGAGAGGTATAGACAGGGTGGATAGTAAGAAGCTTTTTCCCAGAGTGGGGGACTCAATTACTAGGGGTTATGATTTCAAGGTGAGAGGGGAAAAGTTTAAGGGAGATATGCGAAGAATGTTCTTTACGCAGAGTGTGGTGGGTGCCTGGAACGCGTTGCCAGCGGAGGTGGTAGAAGCGGGCACGATTGCGTCCTTTAAGATGTATCTGGACAGATACATGAATGGGCAGGGAGCAGAAGGATACAGATCTTTGGAAAATAGGCGACAGGTTTAGATAGAGGATCTGGATCGGCGCAGGCTTGGAGGGCCGAAGGGCCTGTTCCTGTGCGGTAATTTTCTTTGTTCTGAAAGTGAACTTTTAAAATAAATTTCATTTGATTTGAGGACAAAATTAATTGGTGCATTGACACAAATAACTGATTTTTGATTTGATTTTTGATTTTACACTTCAGTAAGGAAGTAGGAGAAACGAAAGGTCCTTTAGATATTTGAGTCTGCTCACTTGATAAGGGTTTTGCTGATCTTTTATCTTTCTTCCATGCTTTTTGCACAATCACCTTACTGATCAAAAATCTATCTATCTCTAATATACGTTATAGTTGAGCATTAACAGCACTATCGGGTAGAGACTTTCAAAGGTCCACTAACCCAGTGAATAAATTTTCTGCTCCTTTCAGACTTAAGTGGTTGATCCCTTACTAAAAGAGAGTGACCTCTAGTTCTAGAGCTTCTAGCCTGGTGAAAGAGGCTCCCAGAAGCTAATCTGTCAAGTTCAAAAATGGATATTTCAGTTAGATTGTCTCTATTCTATTCTAAATTCTAGGCCTAGATAAGGTATAGGTAATCCTCTCATCTGAAAAATGAGTGCCTTGTCTGTTTCTTTTCATTCAAGCAAACAATTCCCAATGAGTTTTTAAAACTTACCTTAGCTTTTGCTGTTCAAAAATGAAAGTTAAATAACTTGAGTGATTCTTTGAGGATTATAAATGAAAAAGATATGATTCTTTGATTCTGTGGAAGAACAGACGATTTTAATAGTTTTAGTTTGAGATATCGTAAATTTATAATTATTTGCTTAGAAATGGCAGATCTAAGATTGATGTACTTTGAAATTGGTGAATTGAGATAGAAATCTTTTGCTTTGATCATAAACTAAAACTCAAAATTCATAAGAACCAGAAAAGGTTTTACATACTTTACCCCTCAGTGAAAGCGTGTATATCTCATGAAATTGCTTGACCTCAGAATTGTTTTTG
This sequence comes from Rhincodon typus, assembly GCF_021869965.1. Lineage (NCBI taxonomy): Eukaryota > Metazoa > Chordata > Chondrichthyes > Orectolobiformes > Rhincodontidae > Rhincodon > Rhincodon typus. The sequence goes on along the minus strand of NC_063357.1, from coordinate 22,200,413 downwards.
AACCTTAGGAAAATGAGAGCAAACTGCTCAAGTTCATTAATCTATTGCTAAGTTTACCTATGTGCCCTCTGACTGTGCGCAGAAAAAAACCCAGAGTTTGAAATCAGAATACTTTTTTTTAAGGGAGGGGGGAGTAGAGGGAGAGATGGTTAATTGATAAGAGGCAGGCACTGACCTGGCACCACCATTCATTAATACTTTATGTAGAGTTAAACTTCCTTGCATGAGTTTGGATCAGACATTCAGTCTATATATGAAACATTATCTAAATTGTCTGCTTGTTTGTAGCTAATTATTTTAATGCTGCAGTTTTGTATTAATAATGTTTTCATTTTTTTAAACATTCAGTTCCTTGGACATTTAATACTGTTTTAACATTGACAGGTATATCTATAAATACTTAATTGGAAAATATATTTATGTTTTGGAAGGAGTTTTTAAAGAATATGTCTGGGGTGACTTGAACATTTTGTGAGAAATTGCCTTTTATATCTAGAAATATTTATGAAATAAACATTTTATTTGGCTTCCTGGTACTTGTTGTGGTTTGGAGGAGTCTCAGTTCTTCAAATTTATGTATTTCAAGACATACACGATTTCTTGATGTGAAATATCCTACACCTTCCAACAGACCTGATATGCGAAGCTCTGAATGAAAGATCAATAGGTTGTACAAGATATTCCTTTCACAAAGTTATCAACAACGGAATTGAAAGAAATGAAAACCAAGCTGAATCCCATCCCGATCTACTGCACAGTGATCACAAATCAGAAATGTGCTTAATTAACCTTTCTGTCACTCTCTTGGTACTATTGCCGTAGGTAAATTGGTAAATTCAACACAAATGGAGATTCTAATGTGGAACCTATTCTGGTATGCTTGATAAAATGGGACAAATTAACATAGCATAAGAAATAGGGGTAGAGTAGACCATATGACCCCTGGAGTCTGCTCTAGCATTCAGTATCATCAAAGTTGATTTTCTGTCCCATCTTTACTATCCTGTCTGCTGCCCTGATCCTTTGATTCCCTGAAAATCTAAAATCTGCCTACCTTAGTCTATATAAGCTCAATGGTGAATCATTCTCAATCCTCAATGGTACAAAATTCCAAAAAAATATGATGCTAGTAAAGACATTTCTGCTTGTATCAGTCTGAAATGATCACCTGGTACATTCTCCAGTCAAAGAAATAAACCTCTGTCATCCTATTAAGCATATTTAGAATTTTGTATAAGTTAATGAGGTCACACTCAATCCTCCAGCGTATAGGTCAATTTTTTTCAGCCCCTCAATACAGGCAGTCCTCTCATCCAATAAGTCAATTTGGGAACCTCTACTCTTTTGCTTCCAATGCAAGTTTTTCCTTCAGGTATAGAGACCAAAGCTGTACACAGTTCTTGAGGCGTCTCAACAAAGCCCTAACAATTATAGCAAGGTTTCCTTTTTCTGTCCTCCAGTCCTGTTACAATAAAGGTTGTTTGTCTTCATAATTGCTTTTGTACCTGCAAGCTAACTTCATGTACCTTGTACAAGTACATCATAGTCTTTCTGAACAGCAACATTTACAATGTTTCACAGTGTCTTAAAAGCAATATCTACTTTTCTATTCTGACGATCAAAAGTGAATAATCACACACTTCCCCACACTTCACCTGTCACCTTGTCTCCCACTCAGCCTGCATTTTCATTTTTTTGCGGTCTTTGTCTGCTCCTCACAGTGAACATTCCCACCTGTCTTTGTAGCATCAGCAAACTTGATATACATTCTTAGTATCTTCATTTAATTCATATAGATTATAAATAGCTGAGGTCCCAACTATAACATCTGCATCACTCATCTAGTTAAATCCTGCCAACAGGAAAATTCCATGTTTATTCTGTCTCTTTGCATCCTATTTCCTAGGCGATAGAGGGCTTGGTGATGTGGTGCAATGATAACAACTCTCTCTCAATGTCGGCAAATCTAAAGAACTGATCATTGAGTTCAGAAAGAAAGGAAGAGAACACGACCCCATCTCCATCAACGCAGCAGAGGTTGAGAAAGTCAAGTTCCTAGAAGTAATGATAACCGACGACCTGTCCTGGACTTCCCATGTAGATGCAACAGTCAAGAAGGCACAACACTACCTCATCTTCCTCAGGCAGCTCAGGAAATTTAACACATCCATAAGGACCTTCTCCAACTTTACAGATGCATCATAGAAAGCACACTGTCTGGGTGCATAATGGCCTGACTACAGAAAGTTGTATGCAGATCATCACAGAAGCCAACCTCCCGTACATGGACCCTATTTATATCTATTGTTGCTGCGGAAAGGCTGCCAACATCATCAAAGACCCATCTGACCCCGGTGATGCTCTCCTACAACCTCCTCCATCAGGCAGAAGATACAGAACTTTGAACACGTGCACCAGTAGGTTCAAGAACAGCTTCTTCCCTGCCATTATTAGACTGATGAATGGACCTCTGTAACTTCAAATAATGTTGATCTTGTTAATGTTATTGCCTCACACATGTCCTGTGCAGTGTAACCTGTATGCCTCACTCTCCAAGTTTTTTTACCCTGTGATCAGTATGCCGTTGCTTACTATGATTTGCCTGTAATGTTCACAAACAAAGCTTTTCACTGCATTTAGGTACACGTGACAATAGATCAAAGCAATCAATCAATCAATATTAACCAATCCTCCATTTGCATTGATATATTGCCTCCATCACTTTTTATGTTGCACCTTATCAAATCCATTTTGGGAATCCAAGCACACCATATTTATTACACCCCTTTTAATGTAAGTTATTAGTTACATTGTCAAAAAGCTCCCATAAATTTGTCAAATACTATTCCCACTTTTGTAAAATATGTTGATTATCATCATACTACAACTCTGACCTTAATCAATTGCAGTATATTGGACTAACTGGGTTTCAGTTTGCTAATTTCTCTTCCCCCTCCTTTGAATAATAGTGTTACATTTGTTAACTTCCAATCTCAAGGAATTTTTGAAAATCACAGCTGGGACATTCACCTGCCTCCTTTAGGGCCCTAAAGGAAACAAGCTATTGGGTCCTAGGGATTTTTTGGTTGTAAGTCTTTGTTTTCCTTATAACCATTTTTCTGCTGATATTAATTAGCTTAAGCTCTACTCATATTACCTCCTTAATTGGTCTCCATTTCTGTTATGTAATTTGTATTTTCTTCTGTGAAGATATACATAAAATATTTGTTCAGTGTCTCTGCCACTTCCTGATAGTGACAACGTCAGCTCGTGCTATTTTTGGCACAAATGTAAACAGTGTGGTGGACTTTAATGGAATTCCTACTCACAATGATCCAAAGTAATTGAACAGTTAAGAAAAGAGCCTGTACATACTAATTGTGCTGACAGGAGGAAGTACAGTATCCATGTTCATGCATAGACAGATCTGTACAAAAAGTGATTGGATCTTAATTTATATACACTTTCAGGCTATACTATAATGAGTTATTTAGGTCTTCACCTTAAGAACAAGTAAAGGGTTTACAATTAAAGTATTGTAAGATCAAAGAGCTGATCAGATAACACAGTGATGCAGTGCAGGGAGACTGAAGAAGACAAAGGATTCAGAAGCTGGAAACAGCCGAATGGCAAGTTGCTGTATCTTTTTCTGAAACTTACAAAGATCAGGTTCACTGATTCAGCATCCCACCCATATCCATTCCCCTATAAGCCACCTAATCTACACATCCCTGAACACTATGGGCAATTTAGCATGGCCAATCCAACTGGCCTGCGCACATCTTTGGACTGTGGGAGGACACCGGAGCACCTGGAGGAAACCCACGCTGATATGGGGAGAATGTGCAAACTCCACACAGACAGTCGCCCGAAGGTGGAATCAAAGCTGGGTCCCTGGTGCTGTGAGGCAGTAGTGCTAACTACTGAGCCACTGTGCTGCCCCTTTAAAGAAAAGGAGCTGGAATTCTACTTGAGGAAGTTCAGAGCTTTGAAGGACATTGCAACTGGAATTAATGCTGTATATAGTTAGGGGGACTACCCAGTAAATTGTGAAATCTATATTCTTCCCAACCTGGAGCAAAGACCAAACCTAATGGATCCTCATCTTGTCTAAGGGCCAAGGTCAGGAAAGTCAACGTCAATGTTTGAAAGTATATTTTATAACAAGGATTGTATTATTTCCTAACATTGATTAGTTTGGTATTGACAAAAATGGAAATTAAATCAAAAGGTGCTGTGCAGTCATTTGTGTTCAAATGTAATACAATCAAATAAACTAGTTGTTAGATATTTCAATTTTAAATTTTTTCTTCATTATCGTGCAGTGTGGCATTACTGGCCTGTGCCATTTCTAAGCCTAAGGCTTGGAGAAAAAAAAGCATCAGTTGCTATATTGACACATTTATACTTCAAGTGAGGCAATAAGTGGGGAGACAATGTCTGAAGCTGAGTTCAAATTCAACATGGCAGATAATGGAATTCGGCTTCAATAAAGATTTGGAATTAAATGTCGGATGGTGAACATGAAATCATTGTTATAAACACTCATGTCCTTTAGGGAAGGAGATCTGCCATCCTTGCCTGGTGTGGCCTATATGCGTTGCCAGAGCCACAGCAATGTGGTTGATCTTTAACTGTTCTCTGAAATAGCCTAGCAAGCCATTCGGATCTCTCAACCATGAAGAAGTTTCAATAAAGGAATGAACTCAGGTGGGCCACCTGGCATCAACTTAGGCACTGGAAATGACAACAGCGAATACAGTCCTGTTGATCCTGCAAAGTCCTCCTGACGAACGTCTGGGGGCTAGTACCAAAATTGGGAGAGCTGTCTCACTGACTAGTCAAGCAATAGTCTGACATAGTCATACTCACAGAATCATACCTTACAGACAACGTCCCAGACACCACCGTCACCATTTCTGAATATTTCCAGTCCCACCAGCAGGACAAACCCAGGAGAGGTGGCAGCACAGTGGGGAGGGAGTTGCCCTGGTAGTCTTCAACATTAACTCTGGACTCAATGATGTTTCATGGCTTCAGGTTAACCATGGGCAAGGGCACAGAATGTACTCTGGGTGCAATACCTCAGATTCACCACTAAAAGCAGTCCGGCAGCACCACTATTGGTTGAGTTGGTTGGGTTTAAACGACATAGCTGCTAGACTGGGTCTGCAGCATGTGGTGAGGGGACCAAAAAAACAGAAATGCCTACTTGACCTCAACCTCTGCCTGCCACGGATGCATCTCTCTATGATAGTATCAGTAAGACTGATGTCTGTAGAGTCCTTGTAGAGACAAAGTCCTGTCTTCACACTGAGAATACTCCCTATCATGTTGTGTGACACTATCACTGTGTTAAATAAGGTTGACTGAAAGTCTAGCATCTGAAGACTAGGCATACATGAGGCACTGTGGACCACTGGTAGCAGCAGAATTGTGCTCAACACAATCTACAACCTCATGATCCGGCATATCCCACGCTCTACCATTATCATCATGTCAGGGGATCAACTCTGGTTCAATGGAGAGTGCAGGAGGGCATGCCAGGAGCAGCACCAGGAACATCTGAGAGTAAGGTGTCAACCTGGTGAAGCTGTAAAACGGACTACTTCCATGCCAAACAGCATAAGCAACAAGAGATAGACAGAGCTACACAATTCCTCGGCCACCGATCAGATCTAAGCTTTGCAGTCCTGCCACATCAGCTGTGAATGTTGGTGGGCAATTAAACAACTCACTAGAAGAGGAGTCTCCACAAATATCCTTATCCTCAAAGATGGAGAGCCCAGCACATCAGTGCAAAAGCTCAGGCTGAAGCATTTGCAATCACCTTGTGACAGAACTGCTGAGTGGATAAAGCACATTGGCTTTCTGTAAAGATCTCTAGCATTCCAGTCTCCAGGATATTCAGCTTGCTGAATGTGATTTCAAGAATCAACTGGTGGCACTGGATACTACAAAGGCTGTGGGCCCTGACAACATTCTGGCAATAGTACTGACCACTTGAGCTCCAAAACTTTTCATACTTTAAGCCAAAATGTTCCAGTACAGCTGCAACACCCAAAAAAGTAGAAAATTGCCCATGTGTGTCCTGCACACAAAAGAAAGGACAAATCCAACCTGGCCAATTAACACCCATCAGTCCACTCACAATTGTCAGTAAAGTGATGGAATGTGTCATCAACAGTGCCTTCAAGCAGCCCTTGCTCAGCAATAACCTGCTCAGTGACGCCCAGTTTGGGTTCTGCCAGGGCCACTCAGCTCCTCACCTCAGTACAGATTTGGTTCAAACAAGGACAAAAGAGTTGGATTCCAGAGGGGATGTGAGAGTGATAGACCTTGGCATCAAGTCTGCATTTGTCTGAGCATGACTGGAGTTTAAAATACAGCTCCGGTGGTTTGAATGCTGTAAGTTTCCTGCAATGGCAAGGCTTACACAACATAACAGGCTACAAAGCGTAGTCAAAGTAGAATCACTGACAACGATGCATCCTTCCCTGATGAACTCAATGCATTCTACGCTCTCAGCAGAAGGCGAGTAAAATGGTGTCTCCTGCCCTGACAGCTTTGGGTGCATCTGTACCCACAGGCCCCGATGCAGGTGTTATATTGGTGAACCCACAGAAAGTGACTGGCCTGGATGGAGACCCCATCCATGCACTCAGATCCTGCGCGGACCAGCTGGTGGCAGTATTCGCAGACACCTTTAACCTCTCCTTAGTACGAAGTGAGGTTCCCACCGGCTTCAGGAATACCACTATTATCCCGGTACCTTTCCCTGTCATGTGATTGTCTGAAAATGGCACCCATAAGCCTGGTTGCATAATCAATGAGATGAAGAGCAGAAGGCTGCAGAGAAAAGTCACTCCAAGCCATGGTGCCATTCATTTCAATCCTTAAAACACATTAACTTAAAATGGAAATGTTTTCCTATACCTTTTGAATAACTTTTAATAATTGAAAATAAGGATCAAACATAATTTTAGGCTACTAATCCAATAGGCTCCTGTTCTGATGTACAGTGAACATTAGAAATGTCTGAACATCTTGTGCTGATCGGAACCACAGGCTAATTTTTATTATGGTCTGCTTTGAAATTCAGATTTTTTATTCAATACTATAATTTTCCATTGACCTTTGTCTTTCATTGTCTTTATAAATGCTCCTTTCCTCTCGATCAATGACCAGGTTCTTGCCACTTGGTGGCAGTGTAATTTTATTTCTACATTGTAAGGAGCTCTATCAATTGCTGTAGTGTCTTTCTACAGAAGTGACAGTATTATGGATCCAGGTACTGGAACTATATATGTATATATTATATTTATATAAAATGTGCAGTGATATACTTTTATCAAATTTCAGAGGATCTGTAAAGATGGACTAAATATGGTTCTGTGACAATTAGAAAGAAACAAAATACAATGCTTTTATAATGTATCTTCTATTATGTCAGCTGATGAAATATTTATTAAGTGGTCTCTTCTTACATTTGCTTTCCCTATGTTTCTTTCCTGAAGGCAATAAGTTGCGTTAGGGACAATATCTCAATCAGCAAGAAACCTCCGACCCCTTACTAAAATGGCTATTCAGTGAATTAGATGACAAGTGTTTGCAGATGTTAAGCTTAGTGGAGTGTTATAGCTAAACCTTATCTTGCTACCCTTGAAATGAGCAAAATAGGTGGTATGACTTGTGACCTGATATTTATAATTAGGAATAAAAATAATTTGGAAAATCAAAGTAGAATCATGATTAAAGATCACAATTACTTTACATTTTCTGTAAATAATGGCTTTGGACTCATAACATCCTGTAAAAGAAATCACGGGTGCTCATCTAATGGGAGGATTTTTAACCCACGGAAACTGGGTGGTGCACAGTGAAAATCATTTGGCAACTCATCTGCCAATACCTTACTTGTTTAGGCTTTTAACCTGCTCTTTTGAACAGGTGAGAAGCCAACAGTTCGAACTTAGCTGGCTACTTCCTTAGGTATACAGTTCAGCCTCCAATAACGACATTGGAAACTAACTGCTAATCTACTGTGGGTTAGAGCAGGAAAAGAGTCTCCTCTGAGTGGACCTATTAGTAAAAAGAAACAGGATCAGAAATTTTGCCAAATTAGCCTCACTGGTTCTCTTTTGGAATCTTAACCTAGCTCTTCATGAGTATATTTAGGAACTGTTGGAACCCATTTGTCTATGGCAACTTCGGCTCCTTGCATAGCAAAGCTATGCTGATTTTGGAAGAGTGAATTAGAAGCCCTTATGAGCCATTTATTTGGCTTGGCATTATAATGGGCAGTCTAGAACATTTTAATCTAATCTTGTTTCTCAATTCATTTATTTGAGCAAAGTGTTATCCCAATGTTTTAACTGCCACAGAGATCAGGTAGGAATATCACTTCCATTTTATAAGTGCTTGGAGAACAACTTTTAATGTCTGGAAATATTCCATTTTCCGATGGTGCGAAGATACAAAGCAAGTTGAACAGCAAGCAATGATTGGTCAAATATGTGATACAATGCATTTTGCATTGTTAATTTCTTACAAGGACAATTTAAAGGCAGTTTAAGGTTCAGCCCATGTTACTTTTGATATTTAAACACAGACACACACACACACACACACTCTGTTGTCAGGTCTGTATACATCTGAAGAGTCACAAATGGTGTTGAATGCTGTAAAATCATCAGCGAACATCCACACGTTTTACCTTATGATGGAGGGAAGATAGGAATATAAGAACATAAGCAATAAATACAGGATTAGGCCATTCAGCCCCCTTGAGGTTGGTCCATGATTCAATCAGGTAATTAATGGGTAATATGATTGAGACTCCAATTCCACTTCCCTGCTTGTTCTCCATAACCATTCATTTTTTAGATCAAAAATAATCTGTCTAATTCAGCCTTGAATATACTTAATGCTTTCAGGAAGAAAATTCCAAAAATTAATGATCCTTTGAGAAAAGAATTCCACTTCAGCTCCAATGGGAGACCCAACGTACTGAAACTATGCCATCTGCCCTATTCTGGATTCTCCTACAACAACATCATCCTTGCATCTACCATGTTAAGTCCTCTCAGAATCATACATGATTCAATAAGATTACCTCTCTTCTAGACTGCCATATGAGATTAGTGATGAAGTATCTGGAAATGATTATGTTATTCCCTACAACCCGAAGGAACTCTTGCAGCAATATCCTGGGGCCAAGATGGTTCGTCTCTAACAACAACAAACATTTTCCTTTATGCAATGCAAGCTATTGGAGAGTTTTCTCTTAATGGTAAGATCCTGGGGTGTGTTGCCAAACAAAGAGACCTTGGGGTGCAGGTTCATAGTTCCTTAAAAGTGGAGTCGGAGGTAGACAGGGCAGTGAGGAAGGCATTTGTTACACTGGCTTTTATTGGTCAGTGCATTGAGTACAGGAGCTGGGAGGTCATGTTGCAGCTGTACAGGACATTGGTTAGGCTGCTTTTGGAATACTGTATTCAATTCTAGTCTTCCTGCTATAGAAAAGATGTTGTAAATTTTGAAAATATTCAGAAAAGATTTACAAGAATGTTGCCAGAGTTGGAGGTTTGAGCTAAAGGGAGAGGCTGAATCGGCTGGTGCAATTTTCCCTGGAGCTTTGGAGGCTGAGAGGTGACCTTACAGAGGTTTATAAAATCATGAGGGGCATGTATAGGATGAATAGCTAAGGTCTTTTCCCCATGGTAGGGGAGTCCAAAACTAGAGGGCATAAGTTTAAGGTGAGAGGGGGAAAGATTTAAAAGGGACCTAAGGGTTAACTTTTTCAGGCAGAGAGTGGTGCGTGTATGCAATGTGCTGCCAGAAGAGGTGCTGGAGGCTGGTACAATTACAACATTTAAAAGGCATCTGTATGGTTACATGAATAGGAAGGGTTTAGATGGATATGGGCCAAATGCTAGCAAACGGGATTAGATTAATTTAGGATATCTGGTCGGCATGGACACGTTGGACCTAAGGCTCTGTTTCCATGCTGCACATCTCTATGACTCTATGACTCAGTTTTGCTATAGCTCCTTGATGCCATGGTCCATCAAATACTGCCTTGATGTCAACGGCAATCACTTTCACTTCTGAATCTCCGCATTGAATCTTTTAATGATATAAAGATTCTTCAAAGGATGAATTATATTTACTGAGAACCAATTTCATTAATTAAATGGACAGTTTTTACATCTTTGTAGTATAATAAACATCAAAGGATGACTAACATTTATATAATGCTTTGCATGACCACTGGACATCTCAAACTGTTTTGCAATCAATGAAACACTTTTTGAAGTGTAGACACTGTTATAGTGTAAGAAATGTCACCCAATATGTATTCCAAAAACAGCAGTTATGATGATGACCAAATGGTCTGTTTTTTTGTGATGTTGCTTGAGGGATTACTATTGGCCAGGTTGCCAAGGATAACCAGGGATGGCATGATTTACATCCAACAAAGCTGACAGATGGACTACGGTTTAATATCGCGTCTGAAAGCAGCATGTCCAAATGGGGAAGCAGTGACTCAGTATTGCACTGGTGTATTAGCCTTGATTTTCATGCTCAAGCCTTAGAGAAGAACTTGAACTGAAAATGAATGAGTCAGATATTTGTACAGAGTACAGGGCTCAGATGATATTGCAAAACACAATGCCAGCTAAACCACTGACTGCCTATTAGTCTTCCAGTATACCCATACCAATATCTTGCATGCTTCTACGGAGATAAATAACTTTTGTACAAGACCCTTAATGTGATGTGGTTGACCACATTACAAAATAGCTCTCAGTCCTCATCGGTTCCCTGGAACACGCTAAAGTCGCTGTAAAGTGCAATCCCAGATATTTCATTTATAAAATTATTGTCATTATGGCATTTAGCACGTTATGACACGCACTACTGCCCACCAAATTATGCAGTGCACTAACAACTGGTTGTTGGTGCAATGATACTAAAACGTAATGTACGAGCAAATTACTCCAGATGTTGGAATCTGTACTGAAAACAAAAAATGCTGGAAATCACAGTGGGTCAGGTAGCATCCGTGAAGAGAGAGCAAGCTAACATTTCAAGTCTAGATGACTCTTCATCAGAGCTGATTTCCAGCATGTTTTGTTTTCAGTACAATAGACATAGGAGCTGAAATTAGGCCATTCAGCCCATCAAGTCTGCTCTGCCATTCAATCATTGCTGATAAGTTTCTCAACCTCATTCTCCTACTTTCTCCCCATAACCCTTGATCCCCTTGACAATAAAGAACCTATCTTAAATAACCTACCTCTGTCTTAAATATACTGAATGACCTGGCCTCCACAGCCTTCTGTGGCAGTGAATTCCATAGATTCACCACTCTCTGGCTGAAGAATTTTCTCCTTATCTCCATTCTAAAAGGTCTTCCCTTTACTCTAAGACTGTGCCCTCGGGTCCTAGTCTCTCCTACCAATGGAAACATCTTCCCAACATCCACTCTGTCCAGGCCGTTCAGTATTCTGTAAGTTTCAATTAGATCCCCCCTCATCCTTCCAAACTCCATCGAGCATAGACCCAGTGTCCTCAAATATTCCTCATATGTTAAGCTTTCCATTCCTGGGATTATTCTCGTGAACCTCCTCTGAACCCGTTCCAGGGCCAGTATGTCTTTCCTGAGATATGGGGCCCAAAACTGTGCACAATAGTCCAAATGTGGCCTGACCAGAGCCTTAGAGCCTCAGAAGTAGATCCCTGCTTTTATATTCAAGTCCTCTCAAAATAAATGCCAAAGTTGCATTTGCCTTCCTAACTACTGACTCAAACTGCAAGTTTACCTTGAGAAAATCCTCGACTAGAACTCCCAAGTCTCTTTGCAATTCTGACTTCTGAATTTTCTCCCCATTTAGAAAATAGTCCATGCTTTTATTCTTCTTACCAAAGTGCATGACCTCACATTTTTTAACATTGTACTCCATCTGCCACTTCTTTGCCCACACTCCTAACCTGTCCAAATCCTTCTGCAGCTACCCCACCTCCTCAATGCTACCTGTCCCTCTACCTACCTTTGTATCATCTGCAAACTTAGCCAGAATGCCCTAGTTCCTTCATCTAGATCATAAATGTATTAAATGAAAAGTTGTGGTCCCAACACTGACCCTTGTGGAACACCACTCATCACTGGTTGCCATCCTGAGAAAGACCCTTTTAACCCCACTCTCTGCTTTCTGCCAGACAGCCAATCTTCTATCCATGCCAGTACATTGCCTCCAATACCATGGGCCCTTATCTTACTCAGCAGCCTCCTGTGTGGCACCTTGTCAAAGGCCTTCTAGAAGTCCAGGTAGATAACATCCATTGGCTCTCCTTGGTCTAACCTGCTCGTTTCTTCTTCAAAGAATTCTAACAGATTTGTCAAGTATGACCCCACTTGATGAAGCCATGCTGACTTTGCCCTATTTTACCATGCACTTCCAAGTATTCAGAAATCTCATCTTCACAATGGACTCCAAAATCCAACCGACGACTGAGGTTAGGATAATTGGTCTGTAATTTTTCATCTCTCGCCTTACTCCCTTTTTAAACAGGGGTGTCATGTTAGCGATTTTCCAGTCCTCTGGGACCCTCCCTGACGCTAGCAAATTCCTGAAAGATCACCACTAATGCCTCCACTATCTCTTCAGCTATCTCCTTCAGAATTCTGGGGTGTAGTCCATCTGTCCACTTTTGCCTCTCTTTTGCCCTTAATATATCGAAAGAAACTCTTACAGTCCTCCTTTATATTATTGGCTAGCTTACCCTCATATTAAATCTTCTCCCTCATTTCTTTTTTTGTTGCCCTCTGTTGGTCTTTGTAAGCTTCCCAATCCTTTGGTTTCCCACTGCCCTTTGCCACATTATATGCGTTCTCTTTTGCTTTTATGCTATCCCTGACTTCCCTAGTCAGCCATGGTTGCCTCATCATCCCTGTACCATACTTCTTTTTCCTAGGGATGAATTTTTGCTGTCTCCTGAATTACTCCTAGAAACTCCTGCCATTGCCATTGCCGTTGCACTGTCTTTCCTGCTACGCTCCTCTCCCAGTCAATTCTGCCCAGCTCCTCCCTCCTGCCTCTGTAGTGGTCTTTATTCAGTTGTAAGACGATTACCTCTGATTTACCTTCTCCCTCTCAAATTCCAGAGTAAATTCAGTCATATTATGATCACTGCTTCCTAAGGGTTCCTTCACCTTGAGTTCCTTTATCAAATCTGCCTCATTGCACAACTCTAAATTCGGTATTGCCTATTCCTTAGTGGGCTCCACTACAAGCTGCTCCAAAAAGCCATCTTGTAGACATTCCACAAATTCCCTTTTTTGCAATCCGCTACCAACCTGACTTTCCCAGTCCACCTGCATATTGAAATCCTCCATGATCACCGTAACTCTGCCTTTGTTACACACCTTTTCTATCTCGTGGTGTATCTTGCACCCAGCTCCTGGCTACTGTTTGGAGGCTTATACATAACTCTATACTCAAACATAATTGTGTTGAGGAGTTCATACCTGAAACATGAACTTGATTCTTCACAGATGCCAACTTGCTCAGTATTTCCAACATTTATTTTGTTTCACATTTCCAGCATGTCATATTATCCTACTTAAAAAAAATCTCAAAGCACAGGTTCATTGCTGTAATGGACTCAAATTCTTGGTTACTTGAACAGGTGTAGAACAAAATGTTAGCAAGTATTAATTGTCAGTATCAAACACGTAGTGTAAATATGTAACAAAAACAGAAGTTGCTGGAAAAGCTGAGCAGGTCTAGCAGCATCTGTGAAGAGAAATCAGAGTTAATGTTTCAGGTCCGATGACCTTTCCTCAGACCCTTCTCAGTCACCAGAACTGAAGCGTTAACTCTGATTTCTTTTCACAGATGTTGCCAAACCTGCTCAACTTTTACAGCAACTTCTGTTCTTGTTTCTAATTTACAGCATCCACAGTATTTTCAGTTTTTATTTAGTATAAATGTGTGTTTACTTTGATATATTTACCAAATTATGTCAATGTTTTCATTAACTACTAACTAATTTCAAGGAAACACTTTGTCTTATTTTGAGATAATCAGAAATCAACACGAACCTGTCATGTAAAAGTGAGTGAATCAGCCTAATGATGTATTTATACAGAAACAACAGTCACAGCGTAGTGTAGTGTTCGTATAACAGTGCAATCACTGTAGTGCACTTGAGACTATGAAGAGAAAACTAGAGGGGAAACTATTGCTTGTTTAAATCAATAACCCTTAAAGTGAACATTTGATAACAGTATTGGTGAATGAATTGTGGAAAGGATGTCTTCTTGTACTCACCAGTCAGAGTGTATCCACATCAAAAGACAGTGGCAACAGGCATTTCCATATCCCCTGACCACATACCACATTGATCAGAATGCTTAAGAATTCTACAGCCTTAATCAACAAGAACATTCAGGACCCTTCTACAAAAGCAAGTAGTGTCAGTACTTACAGCATAACTCACAGCTGTGCCTCATGTCCCTTTTGGCAGCATTTTGACATATTGGATTAGTTTGATCCGACAGTTACATGTAGTTTATGTACATTAAAATCAGTTTTCCTGGGTCTACACAGACCCATTTGTCTTTTTTTAAAATGTATTCATTCATGGGATGAGGGTGTCACTATCTAGGCCAGTATTTACTCCTCATCCAAGAGTCAACCACATTGCTGTCAGTCTGGAGTCACATGTTGGCCAGACTGGTAAGGATGGCAGATTTCCTTCTCCAAAGGTCATTAGTGAACCAGATGGGGTTTTCCAACAATCGGCAACAGTTTCATGGTCATCATTAGACTCTTAATGACAGATTTATTTCTCATTGAATTCAAATTTCACTATCTGCCATGGTGGTATTTGAACCTGGGTTCACAGAATATTATCTGCGTCTCTAGACTGATAGTTTAATGATAAATACCACTAGGTCATTGCCTCTGAAATCTAGCCCTGTTTCAGGTGCGCACAACCTATGGATTAAATTTTCTACCTTCAACTCTAAACGAGAAGACACCTCCCTATTTATTCCTATAGTGTGGTTGAGAGAATCAATTAGCATTTCCGTTATTCTAATGTACTGTAATGTAAAATTGAATTCTAATGTAAATCCTCAGGGTTCTGAAGAAGTCATGCTGGATTTGAAATGTTAACTGTGTTTCTCTTTCCACAGGTGCTGCCTGACTTGTTGAATTTCTCCAGCAGTTTCTGTGTTTGGTTTAAAGTCCCTTCCCCTTTCTTTAAGACAAGGTTGGCATGTAGAAAACAAGTTTGGAAAATACAAGAGTAATATAAGGCTGTTTACCCTGATAATATAAACATAGCACTAGGTAGATTGAGTGCTGAACTGTTCTGATTTAAATCTACATAAAGGCCTCAATTTCCATCTTAGGAAAGAACTGTGGATTAAATCTGAAAATCCAATGCTCTTCCAATGTCATGTAACACCAATATTCTTCCACTCTAAATAGAGAATGCCTAAACTTAAAAAATGGTTGTAAATTTGCAGTAAGAGCCCAGCTCACAACATGTATTTCTCAAGCATGTCCATTCAAACAGAAAGACAAATTTAGCAGGATCATGTCTGCGTAAATTTAACAGGCCTCATCTATCTGATCCTAATCTGGCAACACCTCAATTTAAAACGTTCAAATATCTTTGGGGTCTGACCTAACTCCCAGTCTCTGAAATTTTCTCCAGCCCCATAACACTCTGAAGTCTCTGTCCTCCTCCAATTCTAGCCTCTTGCACAGCCCCGAGTTTAAACTGTTCTTCCATTGGCTGACGTGCCCTGAACGGCCTAGGTCCTTAGCTCTGGAGTTCTCCCTCTAAGCTTCCATGCCTGGCCAAGTCTCCCGTGAGCAATGCTGTTTCTTGTTTGACCATTGGATTGACCACATGTTTGAATATCCACATGTCGCAGTGTCAGATTTTGATTGATGCGTTTGCGAATCGTCCCGGGACCGTTTTACTGCATTAGAAGCTCTATATAAATGTAACTTGTTGTTCGAAGTCTTCTGTTTGGATCTACGGATCATCGCACAGCTACAGATAGTAAGCAGGCTGCTATTTGCAGTGGACAGGTAGAAACATTTTCGTGGCAGTGCCGCTGGGGGCAGTCAAACGTCGCCATTCGCGAGAGAGGCAACTGGGAATGAAAGGCTTAACCAAAGCAAGGACTCACTCAAACACTACTACCTGCCGCTATAGGTCGTGCTGTCAGCGGAACTGCAAGACATAGAGAAGAGTGTTTGCGATACATTGCTGGGAAATGGCCAAGACATCTGACACAGGCGAGTGGCACCGACCGATCTCCTTGCATTTCTGTGATTGTGTGTTTGTTTAGAAGATTTTGTTTTGTGTGCGCGCGGACTTCTGGAAAACTATGAAACTATTGCAATGAAAGACTGTTTTTATTCCGCCAGCGCAGGGGGCCGGTCAAAAGTAGCCCAACTCCTCAGCTGAGATTGTGGAATATCTACAATCATTGATCCCACATTTCAATTTATCGCAAGGTGGTAACGCTGCGCGAAATATTTGCGAATTACACAAACGCATTTGTAAAGTGATAGTCAGCTTCTCTGTGTCCCACATTCAGAGACGGAGAGAGGTGCTGTTATTTATCATTCCTCAGCGTTTATGTGCCCTTATCCTAAACCTCTCCCGCGGCCACCTTTTATCATTTAATCTCACCGTCCCGTCTTTGTTTTAAACCTCTTTAAATCTCTTATAATTTCATCTAATTTAAAAAAATCTCGAATATATTACACGATCAAAGCTGAGCTACAGCATTAAGCCCAGTGAATAATGTATGGCCGGTAAATACTTGTTGCTTAACGTCCCTTCATTTTTCTTCCCCTGTCTTGCTTCTTGAATTGATGGACATACAAAAATACGCCAGTTGTGTTGCAGGCAAATGACACATATCACGTGTGTGGGTAATTTGTTTTGCAAACAATGTCGACTGTTTATCATCAAACTAAAATGATATGTTTGCAACACCTGTGTGGAAGAGGCAGTCTGCAATATGTTTCCTATTCCTCCCCACCCCTCACAGATGCGTTTATTCTTCAGTAGGTTCTGGCTAGATTTACGCCACTTGCATACCATCAGTAAATCCTAGAGAGAAAACGGGGCGGTGATAACCAGATCTGCTCAGTAAATACTAAAACTGTGAAGAATGCAGCAAAAATGATTTATCTCACTGGTTTTCTGACATGGTACTGCAGTTGACAGCTCGATCAGCAATGTCTACCATACTCTGTGGACACTCTGTAACTAATTGCTCCTGACTCCTGGGTGCTGTGTTATCCGCTCGAGCAATATTTGACGCACACAAGCTGCCGTTTCCATTCAGAAAATAGCATTACAGTTTCTGGCTTGGCCAAAGAAATATATGCCGGGGTCAATGGACAGACCCGTCACTGCTTATTTGTTCCAATACATGTCGAATTGTTTCCCCTACTTGTCACCAACCCGATGTTTGTGAGTTTGTCGTTGATCCAAGTGGTAGTACTCGATTCTAGAGGGCTGTTGGATCATAGCGGGCGAATCGTGTTAATGTTGAACAATTTCTTTACTGGTTGTGCCGAGTGTGGAAGGCAGGAATAATTTGAATGATAAAAGGATTTGAAAGTGCTAGCCAAGAGGAGATCGGGAATGGGGCGAGGTCTTATTTTAAATGGAGAGACCGCAAGCTAACGTTTCGAGTCTAGCTGACTGATGAACAGTCATCTAAACTCGAAACCTTAGCTTGCTCTCTCTCTACGGATGCTACCTGACCCGCTGTGATTTCCAGCACTTTTCTTTTCAGTACAGGTTCCAGCAACTGCAGTAATTTGCTCCTCATTTATTTTGAATGGGTCCAAGGGAGATGCCAAAGTGGAGGCAGTGGCTATGGTCTGAAATTGTCAAACTAAACGTTGAGTTCCGAACATGTTCAAGTGCCTTATTGAAAGATGAGATGACTTTCCTCAAGTTTGAGTTGAAGTTTATTGGAAGAGTGGAGGAGGTTGAGGACGTCAAAGTGGCATAGCAAATTAAAATAGCCCAAGTCCAGTTTACAGTTTCAGCATCTGGTCTCTCCAACGTAGAGGTGATGGCATTGCCAATGGTGGATCCCATACAGTAAATTGAAAGATGTGCAATCTTTCACACGAAAATAGTGTTAATTTCTGGATGCTGGCAAGAGAGGAGGTGAAGTGGCAGGTGTTGTTTCAGGGAGGTGTTTCATGGGAAGTGGTTTGGGTGTTGAGATGATTTGAAAAGTGGACGAGGATATTGTAGAGAAAACAGCCCCTTCAGAAAGGAAGGGGAAGAGACGATGAGTTGGCATGACATGATTGCTAAAGAGTCATCCATTGAATGTGAAGGCTGTGTGGTGGAAATTGAGGATAAGAAGGACTCTGTGATGGTACTGGGAATGGTTCAGGGCAGAAGTTTGGGAAATAGGATGGATGTAGTTGAGGGAAAAAAGACCTTCCTGAAGTGTGTGTAGAAAATGATATTATTTAAACAGAGGTAAGAGTTGGAGAAGTTGGGAGAGTGGAATTGAGCTCTTGCAGAAAGTGAGTTGGCAGGATGTGTAATCAAGGTAGCTTTGCGTGCCTGTAGATTTTGAAGATAGAGAAAGGTTAGAGGTAAGTTATATGAAGGCAAGTGGGTGATGGAAATTGGAAGCAAAGTTATTGAAACTTTCCAGTTCAGATGAAAGCAGGAAACTATCATAATGCATTCAATCATTCCTGGAAAGAAAGGTGAGGAAGTGATCGTGAGTAAGACTGGAACAAATCCTATCAACTAAAAAGGCAGGTATTGCTATGATCCACAATAGTTCCCAAAGCAACATTTTTGTTTTGTGGAACTTAAGTTGTTCAGATCAAAAACATGTTCAGCTTGATGCAAGAGGATAGTACTGCTTGGGAACTGGTTGGCCCTCCCTTCAAAGAAGAAATGATAGACCTGCAGCTGTTCCTAGTGAAAACAGCTAAAACCAGGAAACTAGAAACCAGAAGAGGCAGAGACCATTGGAAGAATTGGATTACCTAGATCAGAAGAGATTGGATAAGGAGAGGGAATAGTTAAACTGGGAAGAAACAGATCTGCACTTTCTGTTTCTCTATCAACATAATCTTTGTAGATCTTGAGATAGTAGTAGAAACAGGTTGTACATTGTGGGACATAGTTTAAAGGCTGTAAAGGGGAAGGTTAAGATCTCCAGAAGAATTGATGTTAGTCATGGTTTAGCAAATGATAACTTGATATTCATTGGTGGGTTTATGGTGCAGGTGGAGTCCTCAGAGACTGCAATATAAAGGTCCATTCCTCTACCTACAAGGACAATGCTGTTGCTATTAGATATAAAGATAATACCACAGTTGGCTGAGAATGGAGTGCTGCAACTTCAGAACAATTCAAGAAAGTGGAGTATCAAAATTTGAGACTGTTTATTGTGAACTGCTAGTGTGACAATGATGATGAAGCAGGTAAGTGACGAGATAGATGGGCCATATTCTAGATGCCATGGGGACACTGAGTTAAGACGTGAATGTGAAGGTGAAGGCAACAGTAGAATAGCCAAATGTTGTGCAGAAATTTATTGAAGTGGTGGGGGAAAGGGCTTGCCCATTCAAAGGAGGCTGTGCATTTTGCTGAAGAATGATCATTTTCGGGTTAGTTAGTCTAAATATGATGAGGGGGATGGGACTTCAGAGGAGAGTGAAGGAAAGGATCCAGAGAAGCATTGGTTTTGGAGTTGTTGAAGCTTGTGGTCCCTGACATGGGAAAGGAAGAAGAAGCAACAAGTGAGGGAGAAGTTGTGGGTCGATCTGGCTGTGAAGTAGAGTGGATTTCTGAATTATGGGTGGATTCAAAATCTGCAGGTTAAAATTAAAGTTGGAATCCATTATGGAATAAATCTCAGGTGAAGATAGTTACTCACATCTAGATAAGCATCTGTGTTGCATTTTAATTACAGATTATAGCATTTAGCATTTGGACATCACATATATCCAGTTCTTGTTTAAGTAATAATGTTATTTAATTAACAAACTGGAATTTATCTGAAATCCATGTAAACAACTTTGGTCACCCACCCTCTAAGTAAACATGCTAATAATGCAATAGTGAGTGAATATATTTATAATATTGCAACATATTGAGGATTTTTAATTTGTCCCCTCTGCTCTCCATTGTTATAAATACTTTTAATCAACTGCTAAGAGATGTTATTACATACGTATGGAATTGTTATTGCACACTTATGCATTAGGTGGATTTGAACTCAAACCTCCTGGTCCAGATGAAGGGACATGACCACTGCACTGCAAGAGCCCTCTAAGCCATGATCAAGCTGAGATGATCCCTCAATCCAAGTTTCAAACTTGAACTAATTGTTGTTGTTTGGCATAGCTTAGCATCCTCAAAGGTCATTGCTGTCTGTGTTTGATGGCTTAGGAATAAATTTGCGAAAGTATTTCTGTACAATAAATGAAATGGATAAACTTTTCTTTTATAGAAAAGACCCATGCACTGGAGTTGCATAGCCAAAAGAATGTCCCCTTAAATTTATTTACCAATCTCAAACAAGTCCCAAACATTTGTTGTAAGGCATGCTGTAACTACTTTTTATTCATCTTGGCTGCAGACTTAATATAGTCTACTAGCGTGCAGGTGCACGGCACAGCATATTCCAATGCGTGTGCATACACAAACAAATTTAGATCATTTTGTTTTTACTGAATGAGCAGGCAGCCAGAAGGGTAAAATCTGAGACTCCAAATCTTCCAACTAGTTTAATCTCACCACCCCCAAGTTGATTTTGGCTTACAATTTGACTTGGCAATGAATTTGTAGAAGTTGAAGCTAATTTAACAGATTTAATTTCTCAAGTTCTGTATTAACTACATTTAGTTTTAAACAAGCTGTTGGATCTAGTCTCTCTACTTACCAGTAAAGCGGAGACTAAGAATTGGAACTGAAATCATAAATTTATTACAGTTGTTGGGAATTTGCTTCTCAAAACCATTAACTATACATTTAATTTTCTTTTAAAGTCAAAAAAAAAGTCCTGATGGTGTTGTATTTGAACATAAACTTGAGATTTATGCTGAAGGGGCTAGAATATTTAGCTGCTATAACTTTGTCCTGATGCACACCTTTGAATGTCACTTGCAAGCCAAAGAATAGTAATTATTAACAAAAACAGCATTGCTGAAGAAACTCAGCAGGTCTGGCAGCATCTCTGAGAAGGAAGCAGTGTTAACATTTCGAGTCCGTTCATCAGAATGAAGAGCTTTTACCATTATTTTCATTTCAGAACAAATCAAAATGTCCTTCTGGTCAGTCAGTCCTTCTTGTGTTATTTTTGGCATTTTTAAGTGATGTGAATTTTCCATCTTGAAGGTTTATCTTAATTTATGCACTAATATTTCTAAAAAAAATTCTCACAAAATTTCTCAATTTTTGGAATGGTTTGTATTAAATGTAAATAAGGGAGTTATGACAACCTCTGCTTTTAAGAGAGTAGCATTTGTGTTTCCAACAGATATAGTTATACCTGGAATTACTGCTTGGATGACTACTCATTTTCATGTATTTAAAAAAATATATGATTGTGGATGGATTCAACAAAATGCATGATTGCATTTCTCTATGAGATAAAGTTACCTTTTTAACATTAAATCACACAGTACAGAAGAGGCCCTTCAGTCCATCAAGTCTGCACTGATTAAAAAAAACTACTCTAAAACTATACTGGTTCCACTTTTCAGACTTGACCCATAGCCTTAAATCTTACTACTATTCAACTGCTCATCCAAATACCTGTTAAAGACTGTGAGGTATCCCGCTTCAGCTACCCTTCCAGGCTGTGCAGTCCAGATTCTGACCACACTCTGGGTGAAAAAAACCCTCAAATTCCCTCTAAGCCTCATGCCATTTATGTTAAAATTAGGTCCCCTTGATATTGACTCATCAACTAAGGGGAACCGCTGCTTCCTATCCAGCATGTCCATGCCACTCATAATATTATGCACCTCAATCAAATCCTCTCTCAGCCTTCTCTGCTTTAAAGAACACAACCCAAGCTTATCCAATCTTTCTTCGTAGCTAAAATGTTCCACCCCAGGCAGCATCGTGGTGAATCTCCTCTGCATTTCCTTTGGTGCAATCAGATCTTTACAAAAGTGTGGTGACCAGAACTGCAGACAAAACCCCACTGTGGCCTAACGAAAGTCCTGTATTGGTCCAACGTAACCTCCCTGTTCTTATAATTTGTGCCATGACTAGCAAAGGCAAATGTCCCATATGCATTCTTAACTAATCTATTGATCTGTCCTATTGCTTTCAGGGATTTATGGATAAGCACACTAAGATTCCTCTGAACTTTCTAGTGTGCTGCCATTAATTAAGTGCTTCCTTGTCTTGCTGCTTCTTCCAAACATTTTTCAGTGTTAAATTCTAACTGCCAGTAATCTGCCTATCTGACTAATTCATTTATATCCTTCTGTGACCCAAGACCTTCTTCCTCACTGTCATCCACATGGCCAAACTTTGTGCTATCTGCAGACTTACTTATCATCTCCCCTACCTCCACATTTTTTTCTATACCATTTGTTTTTATGTCATTGGCAATAAGGGACCCAACACTGATCCCAGTGGAATGCCACTGCACACTGGGCTGTAGTCTCACAATCTTTCTTCTACCACAACCCTCTGTTTCCTACCAAAAAGCCAGTTTTTGATCCAACTTCTCAAGTTAGCCTGGATCCCACGTGCATTTAACTTCTTTAAAAGTCTCCACGAGGGACCTTGTTAAAGGATTTGCTGAAATCCATATCAGCTCCATGAACGGTACTATCCTCATCTACACACCTGGTCATCTCCTTGAAAAAAATAAACAAAATCTGTTAGGCATGACTTCTCTCTGACAAAGCTATGCTGACTATCCCTGATCAAGTGTTACCTCTCCGATAGAGATTAATTGTTTCCTTTGGAATTTTCCCCAGTACTTTCCCTGCTGCTGATGTAAGACTCACTGGTCTGTAATTCTCTGATTTGTCTCTACCATCCTTCTTGAAAAGTAGGGCCACATTAGCTGTCCTCCAGTCCTCATGGACCTCCCTCAGTGCCCAGAGAGGAATTAAAAATTTGGGTCAGAGCCCCTGTAATGTCCACTTCCAACAGCAGCCTGGGATACAATTCATCCAGACCTGGGGATCTGTCCACTTCTTTGCTCGCCAAAATTTCTATTACCTCCTCAAGCCCAATGTCACATTGCTTAAGAACCTCTCAGTCCCTCTTCCCAAATTCTGTACCTACATCCTTCTTCTCCAAAGTGAAGATTGATGTAAAGTTCTTGTTTAACATAATGGCCTCTGGTTTAACACACAGATTGCCACCTTGGACCCTAATGGCTGTGCTCTTTCCCTAGTTATCCTCTTCCCGTTGATATGTTTACAGAGCATCTTGGAGTTCTCCCTAATTTTGTCCACCAGTGTCTCCTTATGCCGCTCTTTGCTCTCCTAATTGCTTTTTTAAGTTCCCCTCTGCACTTCCCATGCTCAACTAGAGTCTCTGCTGATTTGCTCCCTCTTATCTGTTAGAAAGCATCTCTTTCCCTTCTTGTCCAGTTCTAAATATTCCTATACATCCAGGCTTCTCTGCTGTGTTTCCCCTACATTTGGGTCTGTACTCTTACCAGTTCTATTTTGAATGCCATCCACTGTTCTGCTGTAGATTTACCCTAGCTATTCCTGGTCTACATTAGCCAGATCCTACTTTATTTTAATAATATCTGCCTTCCCCTATTCCAAAGTTGTCTTTTTGCAGACCATCTTTTCCTTTTTCCATGATGAGCTAAAGCCGTGCGTAGTTGTGGTCACTATCAGTAAAATGCTGTCCCACTGCCACTGTGAACATTGTCTGACTTTGTTCTCCTGATTTAGGCCCAGCACAGCAGTGTCCTTTGTTGAGCCTTCTTACAGGTTGATATAAAAAACTCTCCTGAAAACATTTCAAGAAATCTGCCCTTTCAAAACCCTTTACACTATGACTATCCCATTTAATATTGGGGAAGTTGAAATCCTCTAAAATAAGTATTCTATTGTATTTACACACCTCAGTGAATTGTCTACATATCTGCTCCTCTATTGCCCACTGACTCCCAGCTGTGTGACTGCCCCTTTTTATTCCTAAGCTGTACCCACTAAGCCTCATTTGAAGACCCTTTCAAGAGATCATCCCTCCTTACTGCAGTAACTGACCCCTTAAGTAATTTAGAGCAAACCTAGAATTTTCTGCTACAATAAAGAGAGTTGGTTCTGTATATTTTTCTGCTTTGTGAAGGCGATCTTTCTAGAATTTAGTGTTGATCCAATGAAAATTCATATCCTATGATACTCAGTTTCTGTTCTGAAGTAACAGAAGAAGTGGTGGCTTTTGGCAGTGGTCATTCTGGGAATCAGCTGCAATTTGCTATTTTGAGCCAGATAATCAAAGAAATTAATACTATTATTGAAGAGTGATAGGATGAAACTTTTCTTAAACTATCTCATCTATTAAGTTACTCCAAATTGCCCCAAATAGCAATTAGTCCTTGGTTAAAACCTTTTTGTGCTTCAAGATTTTTTTATTACCTTCTATGGTTGTCCTGTTCTTCAACCTTCTGATGTGAAATTGATGCAGTATTCTTGCATTGAAATTGTGCTGTACTAAATTGTAGACAGTAATTAAAATGCAGGAACAATTTATTTCAATAATAATTGCATTCACCCCTGCATTCTTTCCTCAATCTATTCCTATTTAATTTGTCCAGTGTAAATGTCATTCTTTTAATCTGCATGCTAATCAGTAGATCAGTCAGGCTAAAGTAACAGGTTTTGCACAAAGACAGCCTATTGCAATAGTGAATCATTAATATTGTCAAATGTCTCTCCATGTGTATGGAAATTTTTTTTTTAGCTTTTATATTGGCATGGCTAAGCACTGATTCATATTTGAGTATTAGATTCTAGCTTTGCGCAGGTTCAATGAACTTTTCATTCTTGTATGCATTTGCTCTTTTCAATTTTAATGTACCAGCATCCATATAATAACTGAGGGGACAGCAATAATTATGATTTCATAATGTAATTTTAACCAGTGATTGTACTGACTTGTGATTAAACTCTGACCTTCATTTGTAAATGGTAATCTCACCAGCATTTCTGCTTTATTTTCTAGAAAGTTCCAGTTAGTCTACCCTGTACATTTGGTTTAATGATTCTTTTTATTTCACTACATTCTTAAAATTGGATTTGTTTTACAATTGGATTGTGTTGTCTTTATACTGTCAAAAACCTTTGAATGGCAAATTTGATCTGACCTGCTATTGACTTGAATAACAAAAATAAATCTTACAATGTATCTCTGAGATGGGAGGTATTTCACTGGACTATTTATAGGCACTGGCCGATGGATTGTTGAGTGATTTTATAAACTGTCTTTCAATTTTGCTTACAGCCTGTCACTGATTTGAAAGCTATTTTTAAAATATCTTTTTGCTTGAATTGTTAGATAGCTAAGCCAAAAAGATTGATCAACAAGATCAGTGTCACTGCTGATTCTTTCTACTTTTCAGTATCTGCAGGCGGTTTGTGTCCTTGTAAATCTCAGGAAATCAGTTCTAACAAAATCCAGACTATATGCTGCATTCAGTGAATGACCAAATGAAGTCAGCTATCTAAGGTTTCCAAATGGAGCATAGTCAGCCATCATCATTTTTTGTTTCTAATGGCGGTGGAAATCGCACTGTAGGGCGATTTTGGCCTGTTGGCCTGTAATACATGCAACTTTTAATCGGTGTAATTTATCTCTAGGGTATTGCTTTGCACACCACTAATAATTTTCATTAGCATTTCTCACTATGCCAGTTGTTCAGTATAATGTGCTTTGTTGTTGTATCATTTTTCATTCTGCAAAATGAGAAGCGGAAACCTTTCATTATGTAATGATTATATATGGAAATCAGTGCTCCCTGTTGTGGCTCCTACTGATTCTTACTTTATCAGCATTGGTTTTGCAATTAATGTCCATTGATTGTAGATGAGAAACAGGAAAACCATTTGTTTTGCTTCAGCAAAGAAGAATCTACCAGTAACCCAAAATATAATCTGTTTCTCCACATGGAGATGGGATGTGCAGTCTCCATCGTGATTCTCTACCTGAAAAACTATGACCACCTTTAGGCAGGCACCATAGAATCCCTGCAGTGTGGAAGCAGGCCCTTCAGCCCTTAGAGTTTACACTGACACTCCAAAGAGCATCCTACCCAGACCACCTCCTACTCTATCACGCAGCATTTCCCATGGCTAATCCACCTAGCCTGTACATCCCTGGATACTCTGGGGAATTTAGCATGGTTAATCCACTTACCCTGCAAAACTTTGGACTGTGGGAGGAAACTGGAGCACTGAGAGGAAATCCGAGCAGACATGGGGATAATGTACAAACTCCACACAGACAGCCACCTGAGGGTCGAATTGAACTCTGGTGCTGTGAGGCAGCAGTGCTAACCACTGAGCCCCATGCCACGCCAAATCAGTTTGGGGGCAAGGTGTACTTCTCAAAGGGTGAAGGAACATTGGGAGTGCACATGTGAATCTCCACTATTCATGTTCACCTTCTAAAGAAGCAATTTAATATTTGCTAAAATGAATACTTAACCCACCAGCTTGAGCGGGAAATGGTATCTGGGAATGGGACAAGTAACTTCCATAATGTGAGAGGAAACACCTCCTTTCTCTTGTAGAATATACTTTTAAGTTGCATTGTTATGAAAAGAAATAATGGGACCAGTTAGACCACTCTTGCAGAGAACTTGCACAGACCTAATGGTCTGAATGGCCTCCTGTGGTATTGGAAAATTGTGGATATATTGGGATGCTGCCAAGTGTGAAATATCTGATTAGATGAAAAGAAAGGTCTTTCTCACATGGATTACATTTGATAAACTATTCAGCTCATTTAAGCATCTGAAAAATTGCATATGTTGGTTTACATTTTACTGCATTTGGTAGTTAGCGGTAAATTGTTTTCCAAGATTTTAAAAGAACAAGTCAACTGTGTTCCAGTATTTATAAATTGCTTATTTGTTCACGCTCTTCTTGCCATTCCTTCAGAATTGAATCCCTTAAAGATCATGTGTATGACAATTCAGAAGCTACTAATGCTTTGTAGGTCTAGAAGAGGTTTTGTGGTGCAAAGGTTAGCTCTATCGCTGAGCCAGATCCTAATTAGGTGCAAGTTTCTGCTCCAGGACTTGATGGCTGTGGAAGGTGCATTCATGTGATCAAACAAGTTGAGTATCAATCTATATACACCTACAGCATACACCTACAGCAGGTGAATAATGCCTCATTGTGACCTTAGAAATTAAGCCACAGCTCTGGATAGTCCAGGAAGTTATTCAAGAGTTGTGAATTTAGGCAAGGAGATAGGTGACCATTGGTAGTCAAGACAGGAAATGATAATAGGAGGGTGGAGAGGTTTTTTAGGGTGATCAGGCACTAGAAATAAATTGGGTGGAGTTAAGGATGATCAGAGGTTGGAAATCTGTGGTCTCCAGATTCCTGACAGTAGCAATGTATGGGGGGAGGAAACCATAATTCTGGAGATTAACATAGCACAGTGTTGGAACACTATTGGGAAGGGGAGAATAGGAACCATATGGACTCCTCCTTCTGTATTACAGTATTTGATTTCCATCTCTATCAAGTGAATTTGAAGGATGAGAAGAATTAAATTTTTTAATGAGATTTGTTTAGCATAATGCCATTATTGCACAACTATAAAGAACATAACCATACAATCATTGTGTTAACACAATGCTGCATAAAAGTCTTTGCTTGAGAAATCCCAAAATCTGAGATTACAGAGCTGGAGATGTGGAATTGCTCCTTGAGGAGCTCAGGCCTTTAACCTTGAGGATCACACACACAAAAATTAAAACTGGAACAGAATATGGATGTGCCTAAGCTTGAAGGTGTTCATGTCCTGCTGTACGTGAATGTGGCAGGACTGTAGAGCTGAGATCCGATCAGTTGCTGTGAGATTGCTTAGCTCTATCATGCACACACTGCTTCTACTTTTTGGCATGTAGATCTGAGCTCAGAAATACATGGGGCAGAGGCTAAATTTACCCCACCACATTTCAATCATATGACCAATTAGATAACAGTTGCCCCATCCTCCAGATGTGGAAGAGACAGAATCTGAGAGGAGTTGTTCTTCTAATCACTTGGTTTTTTTTAGCTATGCTTGCAGTTAGTAACAAAAATAGGAATGTAATAGCCTGTGATTGAAGTGAATGAGTCAGGGCCATTTGCAGGGAAACTACAGATGTCAAGTTGGGGATGTTCAGGCCATTGCTGTGCAGCAGGGTTTTTTGTCATGGAGGTGGGTGAAGGAGGATACAGAGTTAAGAGAACAGTTTTGAACCTGTCAACAAAGAAATACTAAGCTAACTGAAAGCCTTAATCACGGTGATATTGAAACCCCTTGCAAATGAACCTCTAAGATAAGGCTTCATAAGTTCAGGAGCTATTTCTGTGTGTGTTTTGGGAATGGATGTAAGAATGGGAATGTAATGAATATTGTGCTAAATATTATGTTATCTGAGATGCAGTAAAAAGGTAATAAGTACTTGGTTAACAAGATGCAGAGCTGGATGAACACAGCAGGCCAAGCAGCATCAGAGGAGCAGGAAGGCTGACGTTTCGAGCTTTGAATATCTATGATGTAAACACTAGTAACTGTGGTCATACCAATTTGGAAGGCATGGTTAGACTGATAGCTTTTTGTATATAGAAAAACCTTAGCCAACTTATGCATATTGTCTTGCAACAATTTTAATATTATGGAGTTTATGACATGAATAATTTCCTTGTGTATTGTGGTTTTACTTAATGAAAGGGTGGTGATTCTTTGAGGATATTATGAATCCTTCTAATTCTGCTTCTGTGCAAGTTCAAACACCCTATCTGGCAATGCAAATACTGGAGCTATTGTTGCTACAAGGCTACATCACATAATAAAGGAGAATAAACCCAAAACATGGATTCTAAAATCAAACAAGAGCCCCTCAAGAAAATCTCATTATTTTGGCTTTTAATGTGAATAGTCAGGTTGTAGCTTTTTCTACCTCATTTGTCGGTATGCTTGCTACTGCTCCTCTCGTATTCTTCTTTGAACCAGATTTGATCCCCCAGTTTGATGATAAGACTAAAGTGGGAAAACATGTTGGGTCATGAGATTAGACATTTGTGGTTGATTGACCCATAGTATCTTCACGGATGCCCAGTTTAGAGTTGCTAGGTGTGTTTGAAATCTATCCAATCTAACATTATACCACATATGCAATGGGAGGATATCCTTTACTGTGAAGACTGCCCTCATCTCCATAAGGATTGTGCAGTAAGCCCTGCTACCACTTTTGCCATATACCAATACGCCTGTGACAGGTAGATTGCTCAATTGGTTTAATAAAATACCTGATAGACATGGGATTACGCTAGTCCTGCCAGTTCCCTTCAAATGTGTGAAATGGTTCCATCACATTTTATTCAATTTACAGAACAAGGCACAAGGCTTGTTCTTCTAATAACTCATTATTCTAGAATTGGTTGTAGCAAGCTCACCTAATACCGTTACTTCAGCATTTAGATTCCTTGCAAAGTCTGTTCCCCTTTCACTAAGAAAAAGGAGTGTAAAAAGTTTCCTCTTTTGTTAAACTGAGCAACATGTAAGCATCACTGAACAGAGATAGTAGGAACTGCAGATGCTGGAGAATCTGAGATAACAAGGTGTAGAGCTGCATGAACACAGCAGGCCAAGCAGCATCAGAGGAGC
>NC_063357.1:22132220-22165491 GCF_021869965.1 Rhincodon typus | reverse complement strand
CAGATTCTCCAGCATCTGCAGTTCCTACTATCTCTGGTGGAGATTTGGAGCTGCCTTGCAGAAGCCTTTTATTTTGCTTCTAAGATCTTTTTGTGGTCTTGATCAAAACGGATTGAAAGAAAGAAAGAATTTGCATTTATTTCATATTTTCATATCCTACAGATATACCAAAGCATTTCACAGTCAACAAATTATTTCTGAAGTGCAGAAGCTTTGAACACAACAAAGTCTCCCAGTGCCAGCAGTGTGACTAATAATCCATTCATTTATTTTGAGAGTGGTGGTTGAGGGATGAGTATTGGTCAGAAATTCAGGACATCTTTTGACTTACCTTTTGAATATGTACCTGAAGTTTAGCAGTAGGTGAGAAGTGACCTCTGGTTGGAAATCGTGGCACTATAGTAGAGATCTCATAAATTCTATTACACTGCTTATCTTTTAACTCATTCAGACGTACCAACAGAATGGCCAGCAAAGGGGGTTAAATTCCTTGAAAAGATAGTGATAAGTAGCACTGTAAAGTTCTCTGAGGCAATTTCCAAGCGTCACCAAACGATACATCTAGTGCTTGGTTTGCCTTGGGGGTATTAAATGCATCTTCAGCCTTAGGTATGAGAAGGCATGAGTTGTTTTGAAGATTCTTTGGAAAAACACTATGAGGGATTCTGTCACCCACACCAAACATGTTAAATGCAAGATCTTTACGGCCAGGGACATGGCTTACATCACCAAAGGCCAAAGCTGAACTCTTGCACTTCCTCTCACACTCATCCCCTTGCCCTCTCGCATTTTAGTGGTTGAAAACTCTTAAGGAAAATATCTCCAGGAGAAAGTGTTTAACCCACAAAGCAGTATTTGCATTGTGAAATACTTAATTAAAAACCTTTTAGCATTTAATATTAAGTAGTGAGAGAAAAGAAAAATGAATTGTTCTAAATTTTCTATCAATTCTTTTGTTTTAAATTCCAAATAAACAAAGTGGGATACTAATAAATATGTTGATCCATCAGTCCCCGAGGATCTTTTCTTCTTATTCCTTCATTAGATGTGGGTGTTGCTGGCAAGGTTAGCATTTATTGCCCTTGAACTCGGAGAGTGATCAGAAGGCTGTAAGAGTCAGTTACAGTGCTGTGAATCTGAAGTTGCATTATAGGCCAGACCAGATGATAATAGCAAATTTCTTTTCTTTAAAGGGTATTGGTGAACCAGACAAGTTTAAAAAAAACAACAATTATCAATTTTGTTTCATTGTTACCATCACTGACACCAGCTTTCAAGTTATTAATTGAATTTAAACTTTACCAGACATCATATTGGAAATTGAACACATGTTTCCAGAGTATTAACTTAAACCTAGTCCATATCACCACAATCTCCTGTCCAGCCAACTCCTGGCAACTACCATAGGGATGAGCTTTCCCATAATCTTTGCCCGTGAGTAATCTATCACCATTTCCAGTGTTTGCCTGTAATGCTACATGTTCTATTATCTATTCAAGATGTTGTTCGAGCAACATTATTATTGTAATCAGAAATAGTCTGCAATAAGAAATCTCTTTTGATAGTGTGCAACATTTGGCCAACCTGTTAACTGAAGCAATTTATCTGCAGCAGTGAAAACCTTTTCCAAGGACTTTGAATTAAAAGTATAAAAATATGTCTAGAAATAGGATTTGTCATAGTCAATCTGGACAGTATCCTATTGCTTCAGGCATTTGGGCTTGGGTCCAATTTATTGAGATATTGAAGAGCCATGGGATAAAAAAATTCTCACTCTTCCAGTTATATAAGGGTTTTGCTTGAAGAGTGTGTGTGTGCCTGCGTGTGTGTGCCTGCGTGTGTGTGCCTGCGTGTGTGTGTGTGTGTGTGTGTGTAAACATTCCTCTCTCAGTGAAGTGATGAAGGTATCTAACAGCACTTACTTAGCAAGAACCTATTCACTGACGCTTATTTGAGTTTTGCCAGTGTCACCTGACTCCCAACCTCATTATGCACATGAGAGCTGAATATCTGAGGTAAGGTGTGAGTGTCCCTGATATCCACACAGCATTTAATTGAGAATGGACTCAAGGAGCCAGAGCAACACTGGAGTTGATGGGAATCTGGGGAGAGAGAAATTCTCTGTTGATTGGAGTCATACCAAGCACAAAGAAAGATCATTGTTGGGAGAGTCAATCTTCTCACTCCCAGGATCTCCACTGCAAGAGTTCTTCAGGGTTGGATTCTAGGCCCATCAATGACCCTCTCTCCATCATGAGGCCAGAAGTGAGGATATTCACTGATGACTGCACAATGAAGGTTCAGCACCATTTGTAACACCTGAGACACTGAAGCAGTCTGCGTCAATCTGGAGCAATACCTGGACTACAATGAGGATAGGCCGACAAGGTTTTCAATGGCATTACCTTTCTGCACTGCACCCAACAATATCCTGAGGGTTAGTATTGACCAGAGGCTGAATCTGTCCCCTGAACCTGAACACTATTTGTTCTAAAGTGCAAGCCAGGAGTGTGATGGAACATCTTCCGCTTGTTTGTATGAGTACATCTCCAACAACACACAAGAAGCTTTACCCCATCAATGACAAAACATCCTATCTGAATGGCATCCCTTCCACTGCCTTTGATTCATTGCACTGCCAGCACAACTAGCAGCAGTGTGTCCCATCAAAAAGATGCACTTAGGCAACTCACTAAAGCTTCCAAATGCGTGATCGCTACCATCTGGAAGGACAAAGGCAGCAGATGCATGGAAACATGTAGGCTTCCTTCCAAGCCGCACACTATCTTGATTTGGAACTATATATCTTTTCCTTCAGTTGTCAGGTCAATCCTAGAATACCCTTCATAAAAGCACTGTGGACCTACTTAACATGATATGGACTGCAGCAGTTCAAGAATGCAATACACCACTTCCCTCTTGAAGGAAAGTAGGGATGGGCAATAAATATTGGCTTGAGCAAAGTGACCTATACCCCATGGAAAGCGAGCATGTGTGTGCACAGGTTTTGTTTTAAAATAGAAGTAAAGCAAACTTTGTTTTAACCAGCACCTTAATGAACCAGCACTCTCGATACACCGGTAAAAATTATATACCTCAAATACCGGAAGTTTTCTGTGTTATTACAATCTCCCCGATGTCTGAATAGTCAGTTGTAGGTGAGAGTGAGAAGGCTGTCTGTCACTAAATTTTATTTAAGGCAAAGTTGCATTATTATTTATGCTATAAATAACGTATAACGGTGATGTGTATACCCCCTGCATTACATTTCTATTACTTAGAGTGCGTTTTGACATTGATTATGTGGACTTATTGATCAACTGGAATATTTGATCAACCAGTACATTCCTGGTTTTATAAAAAGTTTGCTGTATAACTAATTCTAGCAATCTAACACTAATGTTTAATCTTACTTCTAGAAAGAGGTAACTTTTCCCCGCTTTGTATTACTTTTTAATGAAGAAAGAAATCTTGGCCTTATTGCTTTTCCTGCACCATTCTTCATTTCTCATGAGTTAAAGAATCAATGTGCAGTCAGACCCAATCCACATTGTGGCACAAATACTGTTGTATTAGGATGTGTTGGTCTGAAATGATTGGTCCTAAGGAATTCCCTAAGCACAGCAATGGTGTCATGTGGACCTGTGGGCAGAACAGCTTAGGGTTTTTGTTTTGTTTGCATTTCAGACTTTTGGCATGTATGTGTGATGGTTACTTTTATGAAGGTTTGTTCTTAAAAAAAGATAAGATCGGAGAGACCTTTCTGGAGCAATGACCTTATTTGGTATGTGTCAGTAGATGGCTCCAAAACTGTTGGCTTGTAAATGGAAGATTGTTGATTATGTGAGCTTTATGACAGGGAGAGTAAACATTGAGAGGCATTAGCTTGCTTGTGGTTTTGAATAACCAAGGATTGATTTTAGCTGAGAAAACCTAAGGATTGAAAACAGCTTTTGAGGAGACCTGACTATGATCAGAAGCAAATATAATTTATCTCCTAAAAAAGAGTATAGGACAATTCAGGGAAAGCACAGTTATCATTATGTAAAAGTTTCACTTGCGAAACTTTCAGAACAGAAGGTTTTGGTTAGAAATCTGTAGATTATTACGGGACTAAGGCTATCAGTTTTGTGACTATTCATGGAAGAAGAGTTCGCAGTTCACAAGACTGAACTGGGGAGGAGCAATTAATTCAAACCTAAAAGTTTGATTTAGAAGGATAATTTCACTGGATTGTTATAGCTATAAAATGATGCAGTTGGGGAATAAATGAGAGTTTGTTTTGCTGTGTGTTTTAAGGTCTATCAAATAGTGTTCTACATACATAGATACTTTCATTTGTTTTATTATATTTCCTTTTATGCAATAAACTTCTCTTTTATTAAAGAAAATTTGCAGCCATGTGGGCTTATGTTTTCTGCGAACGACCACCATGTTAAATAAAAAATGTGATCTATCAAGCCAGATTTTATTCCGTGATCTGACAGTAACATCAACTGGGATCATGACAGGAATAAGACCTAACATTCAAACATAGTGTTTGTAATAATGTCTAATGTAAGCTGTAATTAGTTGTTAACCTGCAATAAACTACTTTTTGTTCCATAAAAGAGTCTCTTCTAGTTAGACCAATAAGTGGATTTCCTCTATATTGCCAAACCAAGCAGGCTCTGTTGATCTTATACTTGAAGTAAATTATTAATATTTTCCTTTCTTCTGGGCTCTGTTTCTTGAATTTTTGCTTTGTTTCTAATTTCTGTTTTTTGTATCTAAAATGGCTGTTTTGGTTTCATGTCTAAGATGGTTGTTTCAGTTAATTCTGGTTTTTTTGTACCTATAATGTCGCCAGAGAATGGTGACATTATACACTTTTCACTGTACTCCTGTATCCCTGTACTTGAGTACTCATGACAATAAAACCTAATTCTAATTCTAAAGTGAATGGCATCAGCAAGCCTACCTCCATTGTACAGTCCAGTCTTGGCTTGACTATATGTAAAACAAGTCTGGTAAGCTTTTGTGCATCTCATTAAGATTTTCTTGTGTGCTTTTTCTCCTCCTTTTCCTCATCTTTCTGTACTACCATCCTGAAGCTGTTTGGAAAATTTGTAAGCTAAATGCAAGTATTTTTTTAAATCAAGGACTTTTGGCAACAATATTAGTAGCTTTGGGATAGATTTGCATCAGTAAATCCCTCTGTCCTATGATGATTTGAATGAAGCATTACCTTTTAAAATAAAGTAGATGAAAAATTTTTGTGCTTTTATACTTTTAGGGTAAGATTTGGTACTTATGCAATGGGTTGTCTTGGAGTAGGAAGGACCCCTCAGCACAATTGTGTCTCCTGTTGTATCATACTTGCAGCTGAATGAGCAGTCTGCATGGAGAGATATGGTCAGAAATGTTCAGGAGTCTGACTCGAAATTTAATAATGTTTATTTTTCCCACACTGTAGCTGCTGCAATGCAGACAGTGAATCATTTGTCTTCCAAGCGAGTGGACAAGGTCAAAAGGAATCTGTGGCATAGATCCATTGTTAATGCTTGCAGATCTTAACAAATTCATTTGATTAAAAACCAGGAACAAGTTTTGAAGAATTTAAAATGAGCCAGTAGAAATTCATGAAGTGGTGTTGGGCTTCAGTCTCAGATTTGCCTATAAAATTCAAATATGTTCACTACTGAGGTTCATCGAAGTATTGTAATAAGGGTCTGTATAGTGAGGGAAAGTGACACTGCTCTCTGCACAAAGAGTCAGAAGTCCAGAAGATTTGTTGCCTGCCTGGTGTAAGGCTCCAAACATCAGCTGAAGGCTGGGAAGGATCTTGAAGTAGCAGGGATAGTCCCTAGTCATCATGGTCCTTAAAGATATCAATAACATAGGCAGGACAAAGAACAAGGTCCTGCCAAGTTCATAATGAGAAACTTGGCAACGAGCTCAGAAACAGAACCTCAAAGGCCATAATCTCTGGATTTTTCCCTTTGGCCACATGCAAATTAGCATAGGGCAAATAAGATTAGAGAGATTAATGTGTGGCCGGAAGTGTGATGCAGTAGAAGTGGATTCCAGTTCATGGAGCATTAACTCCAATACAAGGGAAAGTGGGTCTGTACCACTGGGATGGTCTGCACCTGAACAGCTGGGACCAGTGTTCTGAAGCTGTATAATTAGGAAATTCTAGAGGGGTTTAAACTAAACAGTGGGTGCAAGAGATCACATTTAGGAAGATGTGAAAAATTAAAGAGTAGAGACCAAGCAAGAGAGAAACATATTAGTATGGAAAATGATAAACAGACTGTGATAGGAAGGGATGGAGTGTATATATCTAAGAGTAACTCAAGAGCTAAGGCCAGAAGTTGGCAGTAATAGAGATACAACTGAAGACGTTGTATCTGGATATGCATAGCATTCAAAACAAAAGAGATTAACTACGCAAACAAATCAATAAGTACATGGCTACTGGGTGGTATAGATTGAGAAATGAATACTGATGTGCTCATGACATTTAGGAATGACTGGAAGCTAGGAAAAGGTGTTGGGGTGACTTTACTAATTAATGGTGGTATTAACACAATAGAAAGAGGGACCTAAGATCTGGATGAAGAAGTGGTTTGGCTAGATATGAATGATTAAAGGCCAAGGAGTAATTTGTGGGAGTGATGTGTGGGTCCATTAACAACATAGTAGGACAGAGTATAAAGAAAGAAATAATTTGAGTTTCACAGAAAGGAATGGTGAAAGACATGGAGGATTTTAATTTGCAAAGACTAGAAAAATCTGACCACAATAACAGACCCAACATTGGATCTTTAATCACTTGTTTTTCAGTACATGACCACTTTTGATGGTGATTTTGTTACCTTATTTTGACATTTTTCTTTTATACTTTTACCAGTGAGTACAGTATTTGGGGTTTTGGAATCTTTTTCCTTCTGCATTTTTTCCTCTTGTACCATATTTTGTAGGGAAATAATTGACAATTGTGAAAATTGTACATGAACATAATGTCACTTAATGTAGGCTATCAAAGTGCTGCATTATGATTAAAAGCCAAATGAACTGCGGATGCTGTATATCAGGAACAAAAACAAAGTTGCTGGAAAAGCTCAGAGGGTCTGGCAGCATCTGTGAAGGAAAAAAACAGAGTTAACGTTTCAGGTTCAGTGACCCTTCCTCAGGCCCCAACCTAATGGTCCTGACAGGCAAGAAAAATGGCAGCCTTCCTAACTTGTAAAATAGGGTGGTCTGCCTGTTCAGTTGGGTGCGAGCTCCTTACTTGACCTGCTGTGGAGCAATCATGGTATATGGATGAGGGATATAGCGGAGTGACTGTTGAAGGCTAAACTGTTGTCCTTGCTCCTGATACCCCTTTCCCTAAAGCTCATTCTCTGTGGTTTCCATTACCACACCTCCCATTCTGCACACTCCTCCCCCTTCACAAAAGAAAAGACTATCACCCTGCTGCTCCCAGTCTCCAGTGTTGCTGTTCAGCCAGCAGCCTGGGCCTTCGATACGGTGTCTTTCTGCGTAGTGACTGTTGGGCATTGATTAGAAGTAGCTTCAGACAGGTGGGACATTTCTCTCCTGAGACCTAACTGACCTTGTGTCTTCTTGGTCTTCTAGCCTGATTGACACTTGTTCTTGGCAGACTTTTTTGCTAGGCGTCTGCCCCACAGTAACACTGTGATTTTCCCTTTTATGTTTATGTCTGCATTCCTGGATTGGGAACCAATTTGATGCAATGGCTAGATTATTAACTAAACTGATGAAATTCTTTGACCTATCTCAAACCTATTGTATATTTTACACATGACATGAGCTTCAAGATCAACCTTGGAAAAATACTCATGTTCTAGTAGCCCCAACCACTGAAGGGAATGGATCAATGGTAATGTCACTGGACTAGTAATCTAAATGCCCTGGCTAACGTCATTGGGGCATCAAATCCCACAAAGACTGCAGTTGGAATTTAGAGTCAATCAATAAATCCATAATTGAAAGCTAGTCTCTGTAATGGTGACCAAGACAACTACCATTAAATTGTTGTTGCTCTTCCCCGGCCTTGAGGGAAGGAAATTTGCTGTCCTGTATCTGAACTGGCCTACATGTGATTCCAGACCCACAGCACGATTGTTGACTCTTATTAACCTAGCAAGCCACTCTGTTCTAGGGCAGTCAGAAGTGGGAAACACATGCTGGCCTTGCCAGTGATAATACATCCCATGAAAGTAATGAGCTGTGACAGGATGGGGAAAATGGCTTTCTAGCCAGTATTCTGGTAGTAATTAACATGATACTTAATTATTTAAAAGTGACCCCAATATTCAAAAAGAAAAGAGCAAGTAAAGTGAGTATTGATCTCTAGACAGTGAGGTTGATGAGTTAATTATGGAAAATAAGGAAATGGCCGATGCAATGGAAAAAATATTTTGCTTTTATCTTCATTTGAGAGAATACAAAAAAAATTCAGAAATAGCTATAAATCAGGAAGGTTGTGAAGAACTTAGAAAAATTACAATCATGAGGGAAGTGGTACTAAGCAAACTAATGGAGCTGTGGCTTGACAAGTCTCCAGGTCCTGATGAACTTCATCCCAGTGTTTTAAAGGAGGACGCAAATGAGGCGGTAGAAGCGTTGGTGTTAATTTTCCAAAATTCCCAAATTAGATTCAGGAAAGCTTCCTTTGGGTTGGAAAATAGCAAATATAATCCTTCTATCTAAGAAGGGAGGGCGACAGAAAACAGGAAACTGTAGTTCAGTTAGCTTCTCATGGTAAAAGTGTTGGAATTGACTGTTAAGGAGGTCAAATCTGGGCACTTAGAAAAACTTGAGGAATCGGGAAAAGTCAACATGATTTTGTGAAAAGGAAATTGTGTTTGATTTATGAGATGGCTTTGAGGGAATAACACACTGTGGATAAAGGGGAGCCTGTACTTGAATGTGGAGAAGACGTTTGATAAGGTGCCATATCAAAGCTTATTGTGATAAATAAAAGTTCATGATGTTGGGGGTACCATATTAGAATGGATAGAAGATTAGCTGGCTGAAAATAGGGTGTGCATAACTTGGTCCTTGTCTGATTGGCAGGATATGCTGAGTGGAATTCTGCAGGGGTCTTTGTTGGGACCTCAATTTTATACAATTGACATCAATGACTTTGGCTGCGAGCAGCAGAGGCATGCCACTAAATTCCTAGATTACACCAAGCAAGGTAGAAAAATAGAAGACATAAGTTTGTAAATGCATCTAGATAGATAGATTGAATGAGTGGGCAAACATTTAGCAGATGAAGTCTGACATGGGAAAATTTGAGGTGTTCATGTTGGCATGAAGAATGGAAAACCAGAGTATTACTTCAACAGACGATGACTTTCAAGATGCAGATGATCTAGGTGTACTAGTGTATGAGACACAAGGTTAGTATGTAGATACAGCACATAATTGAGAGTGTCAATGGGATGCAATCCTTTTATTAAGAGAGGAATTGAACAGAAAAATAGGGATATTATGCTTCAGTTATACAAGTTGGTGAGATCACACTTCAAATATTGTTTTGGTCACCTTATTTAAGGAAGTGTGTAAGTGCAGGGGGAGAGGTTCACAGAAGATTTACTGGATTGATACCTGGATTGAGTAGGTTCTCTTATGAGGATGTGTTAGCGAGATTAAGCTCATATCCATCTCAGCTTAGAGTGTGAGTGATGACTTAATTGAATTATGTTAGAACATTAGAATTAAAAACAGAAAAAGGCCATTCAGCCCCTCAAGACGGCTCTGCCATTCTATATCTTGGCTGATCTGCCCCAGGCCCCAGGACAACTCCTCTTATGTGCCAGATCTCCATAGCTCTCAACTGCTCTATTTCAAAACGCTGTCTACCTCCTCTGAACAATACTTTCAATGATCTAGACTCCACAATTCTTTAAAGAGTTCTAAACATTCATATCCTTTGGGAGAGAAATTACTTCGTATCTCAGTTTTAAATGAATGTCCCTTCATGTGTGACTCCCTGACTGGTGGATACATTTCTCAACATCTACCCTGTCAAACCCTCTCAGATTCTTGTACTTTTCGATAAAATCACCTTTCATTCTTCTGAACTCTAATGAATAAAGGCTTAACCTGCCTTCACTGTCTTGAAACATCATTTTGAACTGCTTCCAATACCAGGGACCAGAAATATGCACAGTATTCCAGGTGAGGCCCCATCAACACTCTCTCTATAGTTGCAACATGACTTGTCTATTTTTAAACTCCAACCCCCTAGCAATAAAGACAAAAATTCCATTTTCCTTCTTAATTACTTCCTCCACCTCAGTCTGTATTAACCAGATCTTCAGATCATACCAATGCATTACCCCCAGTACCATGGGCTCCTATTTTGTACAATAACTTTTTGATGTGGTACGTTTGGCAAATGCCTTCTGGAAATCCGAATGCCCTACATCTCCTACTTCCCCTTTATCAACTCTGCCTGTTATATCCTAAAAGCAAATTTATCAGCAATGATTTCACTTTCATAAAATCATGTTGACTCTCATTTGTATGTATTGAGCTTTTATAAATGCCCTGTTATTTGTTCCTTCCAAATGCACTCCAGAATTTTTCTAATGACATATTAGACGAGCTGGCCTACTACTTCCCGCTTTTTGTCTCCCACCCTTCTTGAATAGCGCCATCATATTAGCAGTTTTCCAACCCGTTGGAGTTGTCTCAGAATCCAATGAGTTCTGGAATATTTTGTCCAATGCCTCCACTATCTCTGCATCCACTTCCTTTATTGCATCGGGTTATGGTGCCCTGTCTGCCTTCAGTCCCATTAGTTTGTCAAATACTTTGTCGTTCATGAAAGAGGCTATTACAAGACCTTTCCTTCCATTAGCATCCTGCTTATCTGATATCATTGGGATATTTATAGTGTTCCCTAACATGAAGACTGATGCAACATATTGATTTTAAATTATTTGCCAGTTCCGTA
This sequence comes from Rhincodon typus, assembly GCF_021869965.1. Classification (NCBI taxonomy): domain Eukaryota; kingdom Metazoa; phylum Chordata; class Chondrichthyes; order Orectolobiformes; family Rhincodontidae; genus Rhincodon; species Rhincodon typus. The sequence goes on along the minus strand of NC_063357.1, from coordinate 22,154,513 downwards.
TTCCATGTTATCAATTCCCCCGTCACACCCTCCTTCTCATAAAGCTGCTGTCTTACTTTTTACATTCCCATAGAAACGCTTGCTGCTTATCTTTGTTTCTCACTAATATACTTACATACTCATCAATTTCCTCCCTTTTTTTATGAGCACTTAATGAGATTTTTAATCCTTTGTTAACCATACATGTTTCATCTTTCTCATTGATTCCTTCCCTTTGACTGGAGTCAAATTTTACTGAGCATTCTGTTGTATCTACTTGCGTATCTGCCACTGCTAATCCACTGATTTTCCCCTTTATTTATCCAGCGTACAATAGATGTCTTTCATCATACTTCTGCACTTGTCCTTATTTCATTTGTGGACACTGATTTCAGACCCAAGTTGCTCTCCCTCAAACTGAATTTGAAATTCTACCATGCCGCAATTGCTATTCAGGGCAATACTGATCAGTGTTCACTTCAATCGTCTTACCAGCTGTGTGGGCCTGCATGGCTCATGCGTGGCAGTGACTTCCAGATTTGGAAGTTAATGCCTTGATCAATGTGTTGAAACTGATTGCTGTACATTGAACATTGGAGAGGCTGTGCAAGTGTGCACCCTTGCAGTTTAGAAGGAATGTTAATGCTGACTTGCTGCGCACTCCTCCCAGTCTCTAAGGTCTTGAAAGGTCTCCACAAGGTGGATATGGAAAGGATGTTTGCTGTTGTGGATGAGTCTGAAGAAGGAAGCAATGTTTTAAAATTAGGTGTCATGTTTTTTTAAAGACCAAGATGGGGATTTTTTCTCTCTGAGTTGTGAGACTTTGGAATCCTCTGCCTTAGAAGTCAGTGGAGGTACGGTTTCCCTTTTAAAGCAGAGTTAGATCAATCCTTGTTAGGCTGGGGAGTCAAGGATATCAGGATGGTTGACAATGTGGAATTCCAAATACAAAAATGTCAGCCATAATATTTAATGGTGGAGCAGGCTCAAAGGGCTACTCCTGCCCCTATTTTGTATGTTTGTATATTCAGCTCCTCCGATTGAAATAAACAGAAAATGCTTGAGAAGCTTGGCAAAAATGATGCCCTGTGTAGAGACTGGAAAACAGTTAACATTTTGAGTCCAATATGACTCTTCTTTGGTACTGAAGAGAAGTGGAATCATGATGGGCTTTATGTTGTTGAATAGTGGGGCAAGTGGAACAAAAGCGAAGAGCAGGAGCTTCAGCATCCACAGTGCTTTGCTTTATATTGCATTCTTTGATTTGAATATTAAGCTAATCTTATTATTACCAAGGAAACACTGTGCTTTAGCCTTATTGTAGATCTTTATTATTTTGATTAATTTTCTGCTGTCAAGAAACTGGTTGACAGATTTCAATTTTAGTTGCATTTGAAAGTTTCTGAAGCTACAGTATACTTTTGATGATGTTTGTTGCCAAAGCCAAACATGTCTGTTAGATAAGCCGTTTTTGTATGTAGGTGCTAATTCATTTTACTTTGAATAGCTGAATATAAGAATGTTAAACATTCATTGATCAGTATCACAAGACAAAGTTCAGAATCTGGATATGGTATTGCATGATATGAACCTTTCATAATTAGCACCTTTTTAATTAACTTGGCAATTAGTTAGTCAACAGATTCCCTGTTCTGTGCTTGAAAAAGTCCATCTGTGTTGCTGATGTAAGTCAATACTTAGCTGGTAAAGCTACTTTTTTTTCTTGGCAATGAAAATTCACTCTGTGATGTATAGAGGGTTATAACTGCACAAAATCTAATGTTAGTACTTGAGGTATCAAGGTTCTTGCATGGAAAGTTTATTTACATAATGCATTAGCGACATTGCACTTGGGTTTTCAAGCATAATAGTATCAAATTCATTGGGCGATTTATATATGTCCTAAATATGTATAAGCTGTGCATTAATGAATTTGTGCCAGGTCTGTACACATGGATTTTGAAACATTTAAAGGCAGAATGTTGGAAATGTTTGAAAGATCAGGCACCATCTGTGGAAAAAAAGTGGTTACTGTTTCAGGTTGAAGACCTTTTTGCCAGAGGTCCATAGACCTGAAACATTTACCCTGCTACTCTTTCCACAGATACTATCTATCCTAAATTTTTTTTCAGTACTTCAGATTCTCAGCATCTGCATTACAGTGCTTTTGCTTTTAAGGTATGGTTCCCTTTGTTTATGGTGAATTTACAAGTTTGAGAGCAATGGTGGAAAAACTGAGGGACAGTCAAGTCAACATATCTGGCTGAGGCTACTCTGAAGGACTGTCCTTCTCAACCTCTCCCTTCGCCTGAGGTGTGGTGACCCTCAGGTTAAACCACCACCAATCATCTCTCTGTAATGAGATAGCAACCCTGTGGTCTGGTAGGACTATGGCAACTTTACTTTTCGTGTTCATGTGTTAGTGCATTGCACGTGTAAATGGACAGGGAAATAACATTAAGCTAAACCATTCTAACTAAATGGAAGCTCAAACTCACATGACACCAGGTTGGCAACAGGTTTATTTGAAATCACAAGCTTTCGGAGCACTGCTCCTTCGTCAGATGAGGTTAAGCTAAGAGGGAAGGATGAACCCTCTCACAGATCAGCAGAATCTATTCTGTCTTGAGATACATAACTCCTAAATATGTATGCAAGAAGCCAATGCAGATGGTAGGCCAAACAGCGGTAATTAAGTCAACACTGTGAAGTGAGGCACCTCACAGGCACCAGCAGTGCCCAATTATTTTAAAACATGCTTAATCTGTAAAGCAATAATATAAAGCAAAACATTTTCCACAAGATGTGTGGAAGTAGGGCACAGTCACACTGCAGCAAAAATATCAAGTAGCTACTTACACAAAGAAGTTAATGAGGTAGAACAGGCTACAATAGAAGAAAAGGCAAAGTTATTCCTAAGGCATATGGATGATCCTAGCCAAGCTTTGTGACATGAAGGTATTTATTATTGAACATTTCACTAATTATGAACCTGATATAGCAGTGAGTGCCGCTATACTATCAGACTTTATACCACGGCTGAAGAAACTACTATTTACAGCCTACAACAGTGCAATTACATGGTCCCAGGAAATATAGCTCCCAAGATTTGAAAGTCTGCTATAAGCAACTCTTCAACACAGTGGGTATCGGATTGTACGGGATGTACATATACTTCACAGTCAAAAATTCTCACTCTTGAATAAGAATACATGTTTTATCCTCAATCTTTTTTCAAAAGAGGATATGCAGCTGCTTTGATGAGAAGTACCCTAAACTGCTTACAGATTAAGGAAGCTTAATATTGAATACAGCATCATGCTAAAGAAAGATGCTAAGCTGTTATGTCTCTAAGCACTTGGGAGGATTCCACATCCTTCAAGGAAACATGTTCAGAACCATCTTGTGCAGAATGTGTGTCATTTCCCTGATGATAAAACCAAACTTGTGTTTGGGCGTGGTTATGGTTAAGAAATTTAACGGGGTTTAAAAGTAGGGTTTTCACCAAACTTCACACCAACAATGAGTTTTGGCAGGTGCCATTCCTACATTTACACCTCCGCTTGGGAAATTATGCTTCCCGTTCAGGATTACCTTGGGTGCACAGATATTACAATTGTGCATGATTCTACAAGGGTTACAAGGTACCATATGCCTCCCGGATGATGTCGTAATGTGCAGTGAGATGGTGAGGAACATGACCATCGGGTGTGTGCAGTTTTACAACACCTATAGGCTAAAGGGCTCACTCTTCAACAACTAGTATGAATTTTCCAGGGACTTTATTCGCTTCCTGGAACACAGTGTCAACAGTGGCAGAATACTGGCAGACTGACAGAAAACAAAGGCTGGTGAGGAGTTTCTCCTGCTGAAATTAATTCATGACCAGCAAAGAATTTTAGGTACCTTAAACCAGTTAGTTGCCAAATGAGACAAAAATTTCATTACGACTTAACACTTGAAAAAACTTCTCACAAGAAGTTGCAGGGATACTGTTGGAACCTGCATCGTGGATATCTTGGCCCATTGCAATCCATCCTTTCCAAACAACATGGCTATTAATATTTCAGCAACAGGTTTGTGAGCAGTGCCCTTTTTCAGGAGTAACCAGATAGGTGTTAGAAACCCAAATGATGGGCTTCAAATGCATTGTTGGATGCAGTTATAGAGAAGAAAGCCCTCTCGGTTACTCGGGCTTGTGAGAGGTTTTACAATTATATCCTCCTCTCACCATGGTGACTGAGAGATTTGAAGAAGATCCATCATACAACACTTGCGAGATTTTTTAAAAATTTTGTTTTAAAAGCAAAATATAAAATCTGATGATAGAAATGAAGCTGAAGACCAGACGTTGAATGTTAATAATTACATAGGATGGTCTCGTGCTATTGCTTCCTAGCAGGAAGCTCAATACCCTTTGCTTTGCTGATGAAAGCCATTTCCAACCAATATCCTAATTCTGCCTTTTCCTTCCCTGTTATTTATGCTTAATACAATGTAGAAATCTTGATAAACTGACACCCAGATTTCAACACAGCTTGGCTGGGGAATATCTTGGAGTCAGGTTAAAGAAAAATAATGGGCAGAATCTTGTTGTGACTCTTGGGGCTCTTTCCTACCACCTTGAGAGCTGGCAAGAGACCACCACTGCCTGTGTTTTGAGAAGGACCACTGATGCACAAGCCAGGCTTGCAGTGGCGACACCATTGAGCTGTCCACATGTCCACTATGCACTCAAAAGTGGGGCAGAGTGGGATAAGTTTCTTCTACAGGGAACTGGCAGTCAGTCTGAGGTGGGCAGCCCTTGTGCAGCTGGAGGCTGTGGCTGCTGCAGGATAAACACCCAGGATCTCCAAGCAACCCAGACCACAGGTAAATAATGCACCTGGGGGTGGCGCATGTCCAAGATAGATGGGCGGCAGGACCTTGGCAGAAATGGCAGCGGTGCTGACTTTTAGTGGGCCCTTGCCCGCACCCTCACACCCTCCCCAAGCCCCTGCATCAAGTGCCTTTGATTGAGGGGATTTTTTCCCCACTCTGAGGTGACAGGTTAGCACACAGTTTTAGGGCAATGTGCCTACCTGCCATTGTGGTCAGCCCAAGACAGTGGCAATTTAAGGTCTTCAGTAGCAGGCAGAGAGGCTGACCATGGGCACCTTTTGCCTAGAACTTAAGGAAGGCTATTGTGTTGCAGTGGTAGTATCCCTACCTGTGGGCCAGAAGTCCTGGGTTCAAGGCCTACCTCCTCTAGAGGTGTGCTTGCACAGTTTGGTAAAAATATTGCCTTGAACTTAATTCTGGGGAAGCAGGAAGATGATAGGGTTCTGTTGTGCCACCATCTTGTCTATTTAAATACTCTGTCTGCTTCCAGGATTACCACTGGACAGAGCAGAAGAATCCATCTGATGTCTTTTTTTAATATCATTGCGATCTTATGTTGCAGTGGTAAATTTTGTATTACAGCCAGGTGCTAGAGCACAGAAAAAGGTTAACTGAGAAGTGATTATCAATAACCATCCCACCAGAGCAGTGTGGTCGATAATATTTGCATTGGAATGGAGCAGTTGCAGAAGCACCTTTTTTTGTTGCTCTTAAAGAAAAAAATTGGATGAAAGTATTAGGTGTCTGCTCAGTCAAGCTCTTTTAAGCCCTGCTGTGATAATAACACTGTCAGTATGCTTAGGTTATTTATAATGCTTTGAGACTCAAATGATCCAAATTAGATCACCAGTCTTACCATGGCTGATTGGATGAAAGCTGGTAAAACCCACAATAAGTGTGCAGCTGCTGTCAGTTACAAATCTTGTTTAAAACCACACATAACACACTGTACATTTCAATGATAGTATGATCTGGGCTACTGACTACAAGTGATTTCTATTTTTGGATAAATGGCTGGCTTCATGAAAACCAAATAAATTCTTTGGAATTTCAAGTATAGCTTTTACAAAGGCAAGGCTTCTGTTTTCACTTTTTGTTTGTTTGCTTTTAATTGTCAGCTTGATTTTCACCTCCTAGCATTTTTGTCATTGATGTTGTTGGTTTCTTTCCCTCACATTTCCAGTCTTTCTTCTTCGATTGTCTTGTTGTGACAGATTCTGCACCAGTGCACTTACCAGTCCATTTGCTGCCCCAGGTCTTGGGCATCAGTCATCTGTTCCTGAACTGTCAACCCTTTCTTCTCCTATTCAGACCTCTAGTTTGCTCTGCCTTCCTGCACTTGATCTTTTTCTGTTTGAAATTGTGTGCTTTGTCTTTACATTTCACCTTTTAAAAACTTGTTTTTCCCCTCTGCACTGCTGTAGCAGATGGTCATGCTGGTATCAGTTCTGTCTGACTCATTCCTTTACATGACCTGATCTTGATATGGTTTTTTTTCTGTCTTTGCTTTATCTTCCTATGTTTGCCCGATTATATGGAGTTGAATTTGAATTTACCAAGCTTTCCCTTGTATTCTTGTAATTTTGCAATAATGTGCTTGGCTACTCAGCTTTTTCGACTTCTTCAAACTGCTACAACAATTTGTCAAGGTTAGCATGTCAAGGTGAATGTTGGGGCCATGTCTTTTTTTTCTGAGTTGTTCTTCCCTCTGCTTGGAGGCATTGATTCTTTTTGAGATTTGGTTCAATGGGGGTCCATTGTCTCTGAAATGCCTGGGATCAGACATAGAGAATGGGTGGTTTGAGTGCAAGCTATTTGTACACAAGGTTTCACAGCTGAGGTTATTTCTGCTCATTGCCAGTTTTGAGTTTGTACTTTGGAGCCAAGATTTGATGCCAATCAAATTTGTGTACCTTTTGCTGCCACCCCAGAATCCAAACAGTTGGCTTTGCTTCTGCATGACTTGATATTAGTGGTGTACTGTTTATAAGATGCACTGCAGGAATTTACCAAAGCTCCTTAGCACCATCCAAACTCATGACTGCTACCATCTAGAAGGACAAGGGTCGCAAATACATGGGAACATCAAAGTTCCCCTCCAAGCTACTCAATGTCCTGACTTGAAAATATATCCCAGAATCTTCAGTGTCACTGGGTCAAAATCCTGGAATTCCCTGCCTTACAGCATTGTGGGTCTACCTACACCAAATGGACTGCAGCAGTTCAAGAAGGCAGCTCAGTGAAACCTTCTCAAGTAACCAGGGATGGGTAATAAATGCCGGCCCAGTCAGCAATGCCCATGTCCTGTGAATGAATAAAAGAAAGTACTCATTATCTAGGTCACTGGAAAGTTGTTTACTCTGACTTTAAATTTGTAATTATTGACTTGAGCTCTTCTACAGTCTTTCTAAATTAACATGAGTGCTGCAGTGGAATGTAATTACACAAGTATTTCAGATCCTCTTGGGGAAAGTTGATCTTTGAGAAAGTATCTCTTTCTTCATTGGCAGGCAATCAGGCAGTGATCAGATCAAAAATGATGTAACCAAATTCAGGCTGGAACAGTAGCATTCTCATTCATTGGACCATGATCAATAAATACATTATTGAATCATTATTTAATTGTTTATGGGATCTTGCTGTGCTTGTTGGTTGCCATGTACTTGTTAAATTGTTTTTCAAGGCTGTCTGTTATGAGAATTAACTTACCTCCATTTGGATTCTTTATAATCATTAGGATGAGGAAATGGAAAGGATGTGACACTTTCCAACTCTTCCTTAGCTTCTAACATCCACCAACTGATGAAAAAGTCATTTAAAATGGCACTTTGGACAATATTACATCCTAATTCACCTTGCCAGTGAGGGATGTTAATTTAATGCCATGTGTTAATTGTATTTAATTGTTTGTCATGAATTGGGACTCGTCAATGTCTATATATCCACGCATGCATGACTGAAATTTGACATTAAATGTTCAGTAAATTACATGTCTCTGTAAGCATGTTTGCAAATGAGTAAAGATTTGGTCTCCTGATTTAAGGAAAGATTTTATTTCATTGGAGGCTGTTCAGAAAAGGTTCACTGGCATGATCCCCAGTGTGGATAGATTATCTTATGAGAAAATGTTAAACAGGCTGGGACTCAACTTGTTGGAGTCTAGAAGAATGGAGACATATAGAATTCTTAAGGGATTTTACAGGGTAAATGTCGAGAGTTTCCCCTTATGGGCGAGACAAGGACCAGAGGGCATAGTCTCAGAATAAAGAGGCACCAGTTTAAGACTGAGATGAAGAGGAATTTCTTCTCTCAGAGGGTTATGAGTCTTTGGAATTCCTTGCCACAGAGAGCTACAGGGGCTGAGTCCTTGTCTGTATTTAAGGCTGAGATTGATTGATAGATTCTTGATCAGTAGGGGAATCAAGGATTATAGGAAATGCAGGAACGTGGATGTGAGGAATATTGGATCAGCCATGATCCTATTGAATGGCAAGTGGGGTGAAGTGGCCAATGCCTGTTCTTAAGTTTTATATGGCTCAGAATTCTATCCTTATTCACCTGGCTATTTGAGTTTTGGTGGAAGATGATATGAGTGTTATGACTTAATAAATAAGCCAACTTTTTTGCATAATTTGAAAATGAACTGCCATCATGTACAGTATTCCCAGTCAGGGCAGAGTTTGTTTTCACTTTGTGGTGATCGGAAATGCAGCTGTTGCATTTTGTACTGTACAGCCTGAAATCCATGCGCTCTGTTTGCATGATATTTCTCATGCTAGCCTGAGGAATGGGACCTATTAAACAGTTGCTGGCATGTGGGGAGCATGGAAATGTGTTTCTGCAGCTGCAACAATTAGCATGTGGCTTTTTAAATTACATCATGTGATGTCATTTCCTCCCCTGCCGTTTCAGAATTCTGGTGCTTCTAATGTGTCTGCATGGTTGAGATTAATGAGAATGAGATGTTGAAGCTAAATAGAATAACCTTTAGAGACATGGCATTTATAGCAATGTCACCACCACTAGAATATGAAGCAAATGCATCTTGAAGTTGCTACTGTGTTTGAAGGTGAATTGCTCTTAAAGAACTGCAGTGTTTCTGTAAATTAATGTTATTTCATTTTGTAAAACTTTGCATATTCTTGGAGCACTCTGGCTCACAGAATCTTTGTCAACTGTGTCCAGATCTGTTCCCTGGTGACCATAGTCAAGGTTAAGCTCCACTTGATGGTTGGAGAAATATTCTTCAATTCATTTCTCTCGTACCCTAGCAAGCCATGTAATACAGTCCAAAATATATTGCAATGCCCAATAAGGTTTAGCGGCAAAGTGTTACCATTTCATTCACCTCTCTATTTTGAGATATAATTAACCAGCATGAACATTTTTTTTAACTTCTACTGAGTCTAATGTCTTTTTCGAATTGGCAGAACAACAAGAGCCTCTGGCTGAAACCTTCTCAAAGGTCTCACTGTGAAGCAGTTGATGTGTACTTTCTGGCAAAATTTACTAATTGACACAAGGAACAAATTATCTTTTTTCCCTTGTGCGACAGAAGTACACACGTTTTTAACTGGGTAGCTGAATGTTATATGTCTGAAAACCTATGAAAGGCCTCTGCTTTCCCAGGATCCAAGGCCCTGCAGAGTTTGGATTTACAATGTAATGGTCAGTCCAGAAGTGACGAGAAAAAAAATTGACATTTCAGAGTTTGTAATCTAAGAAAGAAATGATTTCTTGTGTTTCTGAGCTGCAAGCTGAATGTTCTAATATAGCTCAGGAATCTTTAATCTCAATGACAGGATTCTGTGCTTTAAGTTTCCATTTAGGTTGTTTTCAATAATTGCCTCATAATTCAGGATAGTGACCTTTTGTTTTCAACTAAACAAGAATAATTCCCTTGATTTGCACAATTCACCTTTTAAAAAAATGTTTTGTAGCCTTTCAAAGTTACAGTTGGTTAGCACCAGAAAGGACTATTAAAACATAAACTCACAGACAATAATCTGTTATCATTACATGGGAACAGTCAATAAAAAAAATCAATAAAGACAGTCATTTGCTGTACATTGGGACATTGAACTAGAAGATTTTTTTTTCTTATCTGGAAGAGGAACCCTCATTGCTTGAAAATGAACAAAGTGCGACGAGGAAGAAGTAAATGAAGCATATGCAATTTTCAAACAAAAAGATATTTGAATAAAAGCAAATGCTGGAGAAAGTCAGCAGGTCTGGCAGCATCTCTGGACGGAAAGAAATAGAGATAATATTTCGAGCCCAATATGAGTATGATATTTGATCTTTTCTCTGTTCCATGCAGGACTGTGTTGTATGGTTGTGCCCGCACACTATGCTGTATGAACTGCTGCTCACGATAAAGGTTGCTGCCACTAACCCCTGTTTTTGGTTAATTGTAGGAAACTACAAGTTCTGCTTGGCCTCAGGTGGCTGAGGAAAACCGCAGCCTGGTCTAACTAGAAGATTTTCTTGTACTTATCAAGTTATGGCAATTGCATTTTAAGAATTAGTTGCAGGTTTTATTGATACAATTAACATTGGTACAAAGACTTTGAGGTGGACAGGATGTCAGGTCTCACTCCTTTGATAGCCTGAACTGTTCTACCCAGATATCTGCATGACTGTGTGGATATCCATGATGCCAACGTGCCTGGACGAGGTGTGGAGTAGGATGGTGCACATGGACCGTGGAGGGTTGTGGTGGTGATGATGGAACTTGATGACATCCTGGAGAAAAAAAGCAGTGAGCTGCTGTCACCTTTCAACCATACAGCCTTCATACATTATCATCTAGTTTCTGAAAGAAGGAGAGGAGAGTTGGAAGTTGCATGGAAATTGGGAGATGCAAATGTGTGGAAATGTAACCACTGTTTGTTAGGGAGATTTTGAACTCACCATGATGACTGTCTGTCATACTGTGAGACTCTTTATGGGCATTCTGTCAAACCCACAGGCGACATCAACCATCAACACAAGTAAAAACCAAATGAAGACATGGGAGACTTTGAGGTCCAAAGTCTAAATTAAAATACAGAACCTCACCATTAAATATCTTTGGATCAGAAATGTGCAAATTAGCATGAGGATTAAGAAATTGGAAGATTAACTGCATAGCAAGAGGGGTGGGAGAGACTGGGGTCTTGCTCATGGCCACTGGCATCCATCAGTATAAGTGGTACCATTGGGATGGGTTCCACTTATCCAGTCTGGGACCAGTCACCCAGTGAATTAAATAATTGGGGAGGAGAGAAGATTTTATATGAATGATGTTGGAGTGGTGGAATTCCAGAAAGGTTAAATTCTAAATCATTAAGAGAAATGTTGAGACTGTAGGACAGTAGTTTGGATAAAAATACATGGAGTTGGTCAAGAAATGATAAGTGCTGTAAAGATGGTAATGGGACATTGGTAACTGAAATCATACTGAAAGATAATAGTACAGGTTATAGCTGTTGATCACTGTCACGAATGCTTCATGCATTCAGATAGAAAATAGGTGAATTAGTAACCTAGAGAGAAATTTAATGAGTTTGAGCTAATAGGCATTAAAGAAACATGAGGTGGAATTTTCTGGTCCCTTGAGTTGTATGAGCAATGGCAAGACGTGGGAAAATATGGTGAGAATGAAAAATATCAGAATCTTACATCGAGAAAGAAAAATTCTGTTTTATTTCCCTTTTGAGGTTTAACTGCCGAGTTCAGAATCTTCCCCAATGAACAGCAGCTATCTCATTTCCACACATATGCATCTTATTAATAGTCTAACTCTCTTGATTTCAATTCCCCTCTCCTTCCTTCAGAAACTAGGTGACACCAATTCCCAATATGCGCGGTTACAAGGCAACGGCAACTTGCTGCTTTTATTTCTCCAGGCTGTCATCAAACTCCGAAGTCACCACTATATCCCTCTGTACTCCATAGGCACCATCCTTCTCCACCCTTGGTCCAACTAAGTTGGCATTGGTAAACCAGCAGCCTGACCACATCAATTTTCCTGCTCTTGCACCAACTCTTACACCACTTCAGTCCTTCAGGACTTGACTTTAGAGCTCAGGGGCACCTGCAACTTGCATAATTCTGCCAGGTTGCTTTGCGCGTAGCTGCCACACACCCATACCTCATGCCTGTAACACAGGATATATCTTATGGCTCTACCCTTTATTTCTTAGTACTTCTTCACTGACACTGCTCCTTTCAAATCCCCATCCCTTCCACCTCATGTACCAGCACCACCAGGTTCCTGTCATTGTGTCGAGGAACTATCTTGCCTTTCTTGAGGTTAACACTGCTGGACGTGGCTGACTTTAACAATTAAACAAACAAGTAATGACTATCTATGTCAGCTGGCAGTAAATCGTGCACTGGTAATGGAGCGATCCCCACAGCATGGGGAGGCTGCCAGCTGCATAGAGGCTTCCCCAGGGTTGGGTATGGGGGCAAAAGGAAGTCCCACCGTATCCTGAGATTTGATGCCACCTGAGGCCCCCTCCCGGAGGCCAGGGCCGGCCGTGATGCTGCCTTGAAGGGTTAATCCTGTGCTGAATGAAATTCTTTCCTGCCATGGGCCCTCTAAAGGAGATGTCCCCTTCTTCTCTTTGCAGCATCTCTGGTGCTGGTGCTGGTGAGACTGCAGAACTGTCACCTTTCTGGTCCAGCAGTGTGGAGATCTAGCTCACTGTCAGTAGGAGGCCCAGAGACAGCTAATTGGCTGTCAGGAAGGTTGCTGCTGTGGTCCTGCTGCCTACCTCTACTTGTGCACAGCAGCCATTGGGCTCCAACGTCAGGTCTGAACCGCTGCTGGGAAAATCTTGACCATGGTGGCAAAGTGACCAAGGTTGGGAACTAAATTTTTCAGGATGTTTGGCTTGCTTTGCATATCTCTTCTGAAAAAAAGGTGGGTGTGAGTGAACTGTTTGCTGTAGTATCCCTGATAATAAAGTGTGGAATCAAAATATATACACAGAGAACCTTGGTTCAAAGAAATAAGGGACAGAAAATGGTAGTGGGAGTAGTTTATAGATTCTCACAATCCATAGTATTCCATAGGCAGTGTTTAAATAGGAAAATAAAGGTCCATGAAATAAGTAAATAATAATGCATTAGATTTTTATTTAGAGTGGGCAAATCACATTTGTTGTAATAGTGTGGAATATATGAGCTAGTTTTCTGGATTAATATGTTGAGGAACCAGCTAGGGAGCAGGCTATTTTAGATCTAGTATTGTGCAATTAATATCCTTGTATTAATGGAACCCAAGGGAATAAAAGTAATGTTTGTCATAGAATGTAATATTGCATTTAAAAGTGCTGTAGTTAAATCTAAAACCAGGTTCTTAAATCTGAACAATTTGAATGACATGAGTATGTGAAGTACGTTGGGGGGAAAGAATATGATGAGAAATGACAAACATTTAAAGAAATAATTTGTAATTTAGAAATATAAATGTGGACGAAAGCCAGTCAGCCCACGAGAGAATAAATGTTGGCCCTCGAGGCAGAGACAAGACAAATTTATAAACAGGAAAAGCATTGAATATTTTATAAAATCCAAAAGAACTGCAGATGCCGTAAATCAGGAACAAAAACAGAAATTGCTGGAAAAGCTCAGCAGGTCTGCCAGTCTGAGGAAGGGTCACCAGATCCGAAACGTTAACATTGAATATCTTATATCTGACTTCATGGTAAAAAACATTTTGGAATTAGTGAGGAACTAAGGTTCTAGCAAGAATGAGTAACTTGAAATCATTAGTGAAAAGTGCTATTAAAAAAGTAGTAGAGCTAAATGTCAGCAATGCTGGGGACTGATGGCCTACACCCAAGACTTCTGGAAGAGATAGTTAACAGAGATGGTAAAGTATGGGTTTTGATGTTTTAGAATTCCTTGGATTTTAGAAGTGTTTTCGTGAATTGGAAATGAAAACCTTACTGTATGGGAAAGGAAAGATAGGGAGAGGAGAGTCCTTGGGCCAAGACTGTTCTCTATGTTCTGAATTCCCCAATGAGGGCACAACCTCTCATTCTTTACCCTGTTGAGCTTCTTTGAAAAAAGGGACTTAATCTTATGGTTTGTGTTGGTTAAGTGTGAGTTGCATTGAGTCTTTTTGCATATTACCAAATTCATCTTGTTAACTACCTTACCCAATCCTTTGGCATCCCCCTTGTCTAATTCCAGCCCTGTTTTAACATGCATTGCTCCTGGAACAACCTGCCACTGCCAGGATGCCACAGAGTTAACTTGTGGGCATATCCCTTATACCCGTACCATCTTTAAAGGCCTGTTGTGCATCGGACAAGCAGTATCAGTCTGGAGTTGCCCTGATGTGTGCCCCTGATATGGCAGACACGGGAATTTGGTTCCTTGCTTTGTTGACAGGGACTTAGAGGTCCTGCTGGATTGATGGTGCAGAGGTGGGACTTCCTATTCCCCAAGACCAGTGGTGCAGGTCATAACGCTATGCCGTGCCCACCTGAGGTTGCCACCTGTGTCAGAGCAGTCTTGGTTATCTGGCATGCCCAGCAATGTGGTAAAAAGGTCAATACCCTCCTTCACACCGCCAGGGTAAATGCCACCATTTCCTCTTCCATACCCCACATTCACTGCATCCCTGCTGTTGCACACACCTCCCACCAAAGCTCATGCTGTACCAGGCTGACTATGGTCTGCAATACCTTCTCCACCCACTCTTACCCACCCTAACCCTTGACACTGCTCACCCTTGCATGGCCACGATGCTGCCTACTCACCTGCTGCAGAGACCTCACCAACCTGCGCGGAAACTGTGCCAGCTACTTTCATTTCCAGTCTACCTGCCTCTCTCCCTTTTCATTTTCTACAAGGACAACAGCACCCAATGGGACAAGAGGTCAAGCCAGATGGCAGGCTGCCCAATATTCGGCTCCTCACCCTTTTTGTGGAGAACATCTTGCATCAGACCACCCCTGAATGGCTGACTGACCATCCCAGTCCCCTGGACTGGTATTGGAGGCTGTCCAAGACTGACTGTGCCAGGGCCCCCTATGTGACGGTTATCCCGCCGTGGCATATTGAGGTCTGCTGACAGTCACAGTATATTTCCTCTGCTTTGTGCCTGCACTACTTGCTGTGGCAAGGTCGAAGTAATTTGTGCATGGTAGCTCTGGCTGAGGGAACAAAGTAAGGCTGCAAGACAGGGTCGCTGTGAACATGTAGGTAGGCTCAGAGTGAGGGAGCCCTGAGTACACAGTATCCTTGCTGCAGCATTACAGTTATAATTGTTGGTGCAGCCTGGTGCAGTATTGAAGTGCAGAACCATCCTACAAGTGGATCAGAAATGTACCATGAGGGCTCTTAAAGGCTGGCACACGACAGATGCCAATGTTGGCTGCCAGTGTCCATGGAAAAAGAGTGCATGTGGTCAATGCCCATTATGCTTTGGTGATCTGTTGGTGCCTGGTGTCCAACGTGAAGGTCCTTCTGTGCAAATAGTGAGCTGAATTCACCAGGTACCCATGCTGATGTCCATGACTGGATTTCTTGACGACTAATTTATTTGGTGTGTTTGGTCAGACAGGAAGCTGGATATTAATGAGTTGTGCCATTGACAAGGTGTTTAACATACAATAATCCTCCTTCTTTGCAAGTTGCTGCTTCCTAGCCAGAAACCCGTCACACTGCTTGTCAAAAGCATTAATCATATCATGAGATTCTCCTGAAAGGCCTTGCTGGACTTCTCTGATTCTACACAAGTCATGCCATAGCCCACATTGCTCATTCTCTTCTAAAATTCTGCCCATCGTATGCTTTAGTAAGACCGTCTCGCCTTCTAAACTCAGGGTATCGTTACAATTTCCTCAGCCTCTCTTCATAACGTGACCCACTCATCCCAGTAACACAATCTATTGAATCTTCACTGTACTACCGCCAATGCAAGCATATCCTCCCTTTTAAATATGGAAACAAAAAATGTGTGCGGTGCTCAAAGTGTGGTCGCATGAAACCCTGTACAAATAGAACAAGATTTTTTTATTCTTGTACTCACCTCTGTGAATCCAGCATACTTTCCCAGCACAATCTTACTGATGTGCTATTTTCACATTAAACAGTGGAAGCAGCTCCTTTTGTGATCCGGTAAAAAGTGTGTCTTTGGGACAGTGACTGCATTGCAGCCTAGGGATTGCATGTTGTGAAGTATATAATGGTGAGAATAAGGTTTATTTTTAATCATAAAACATGAGGAAGAAACAAGTCTTGTAGTTAGCATTTTAGATGAATGTAGTAGAATAGTACAGTATAATGCAGTACAATATAAACTTGATCTGATCACCACTGGGTTACTTTTGTAAAGGACCTTCTTCTGTAAGATTGCAATGGAACTTGGAAGTTTTAACAGTAACTAGCAACCAGCTGTGGCATTTGAATTTAGAATTCATACCATTTAATGACCTCCCTCTTCATTCTTTGCTGGGAAGCATGTGAAGTATTTTTAAAATTCATTCGTGAAACGTGGGCATCACGGGAGGGGCTAGCATTTAGTTTCCATTGCTAATTGCCCTTTGATCTAAGTAGCTTGCTAAGGTCATTTCAGAAGGCAGTTACTGTGGCTCTGGAGTCCTGTGTAGGCCAGATCAGATGAAGGCAACAGATTCAGAAATTGCTGGTGAAACTTAGGAGGCCTGGCAGCATTTGTGGTGAGAAAGCAGAGATAACATGTTGCATTCAGTAACTCTTCATCAGAATTGGACTCAAAATGTTAACCCTGCTTTCTCCCTACAGATGCTGCCAGACCTGCTGAGTTTCTCCATCAATTTCTGCTTTTGTTTCAGATCTGCAGCATCAACAGTTCTTTGCTTTATTTGAGACAACAGATTTCCTTCCCTAAAAGACATTAGTGAAGTAGGAGAGTTTTTATGACAGTGGTTGCAAGGTCATCATTAGGCTAGATTTTAATTCCAGATTTTTAAAAAAATTGAAATCCACATTTCACCATCTGCCGTAGTGGGACTTGAACCCATGATCCATGTTCAAAGTATTAACCTTTGGTTTTGAATTACTAGCCCAACGACTTTAGCACTACATGACTACCTCCTGCAAATTTTCAATGGTGATTAAGCTTTATGAAAAGCCCATACCATAACTCCCAAATGTGAAATAGCGTTGCAAGCAAAGATTGTTCTTTGGAGAAGTGAACATCTTAATTAATGGTTTCTTTGTTACATAATGTATTGGTTGACCAAATCATTGACACAAGCTACTTGACGAGGATCGTTGTGATCGGGGGGGAACATAAAAGCTTCTGGCCCCATGCTGAGTCACCAATAAGTTTGAAGCAAGTAGGACTAGTAATAAACTAAATGCAATGATTGATGAAGCTGACAAGGATAGATATGGAGAAATAAATCAAGATGCATTGGATAAGCAAGAATGTTTGCTGGAAGTATTTTCTAATATGATTGTTGAGCGAAAATGAAATGGAAGGGGATTCTTTTTCTATTCATTTGTGGGATGTGGGCATCACTGGCTGGCCAGCATTTCTTGCCCATCCCTAATTGCCCTTGAGAAGGTGTTGGGGACCTGCCTTCTTGAACTGCTGCAGTCTTACTGCTGTGGGTTGATCCACAATACTCTTATGGAGGGAATTCCAGGATTTTGACCCAGCAACAGTGAAGGAATGGCGATATATTTCCAAGTCAGGATGGTGAGTGGCTTGGTGGGGACCTTGAGGGTGGTGGTGTTCCCATATGTCTACTGCCCTTGTCCTTCTATACGGAAGTGGTTGTGGTTTGGAAGGTGCTGTCTGAGGATCTTTGGTGAATTTCTGCAGAGTATCTTGTAGATAGTGCACACTGCTGCTACTGAGTGTTGGTGGTGGAGGGAGAGGATGCTGTGGATGTAGTCCCAATCAAGCGGGCTATTTTTTCCTGGATGGTGTCAATCTTCTTGAATGTTGTTGGGGCTGCACTCATCCAGGCAAGTGAGGAGTATTACATCACACTCCTGACTTGTGCCTTGTACATGGTGGACAGACTTTGAGGAATCAGGAGGTGAGTTACTTGCCGCTATATTCCTAGCTTCTGACCTGCTGTTGTAGCCACTATGTTTATGTGGTGAATCCAGTTGAGTTTCTGGTTAATGATAAGCCCCAGGATGTTGATAGTGGGGGATTCAGTGATGGTAACACCATTGAATGTCAAGGGGCAGTGGTTAGATTGTCTCTTATTGGTGATGGTCATAGCCTGGCATTTGTATGGAGCGAATGTCACTTGCCACTTGTCAGCCCAAGCCTAGATATTGTCCAGATCTCGTTGCATTTGAACATGGACTGCTTCAGTATCTGAGGAGTCACAAATGGTGCTGAACATTGTGCAGTCATCGGCGAACATCCCCACTTCTGACTTTATGATGGAGGGAAGGTCATTGATGAAGCAGCTGAAGATGGTTGGGCCTAGGACACTACACTGAAGAACTCCTGCAGAGATGTCCTGGAGCTGAGACGATTGACCTCCCACAACCACGACCATCTTCCTATGTGTCAGGTATGACCCATCTTTTATATTTCCCATGGAAAAAAGGCAAACCATTTCATGTGGCCATCATTTAGTTGGTGTACTGAGGTATTGTGGTATTGTCAGAGCATTATTTTGCAGATGAAGTGTTAAGCTGAGATCCAGTCTGTTTGTTCAGATGCAGGTAAAGGATTGCACGGCACAATTCGAGGAAAATCTTGGAATTTCCAAATGCAATAGCATTCTTCCTTCGACCAACTCCATGAAAAGGAAACAACTTGTCTGTTATTTCATTCCCCTGTAAGCTCTCTGGCAGAAAATTGTCATTTGCATACTTAACAGTGTCTACAAGGTAAAAAGGGGTTTGTTAGTTCTGAACACTTTGACACATCCTGAGGATGTGGAAAAATGCAATATAAATTCAAATTTATTGTTTCACCCATAGACTGTGTGTTGATTACAATATTGTGGAAAAGTAATTTAGTATGAATACTGAATTCAAATTTGGGAATAAAATAAGACAAAAGCTTGTATTTATGTAGCCAATCAAGGGTAAAAGGTGAGGCACAAAGATGAAATGAAGTTGAAATGGATACTGAGACAAAAGGGATAGAAATTAAAATGAGTGGCCAGAAAACCAAAAGCTTTGCCAAAGTGGTGGATATGAAATGGAAATGGGGAGGTGGTACAGTTTAAGGGAGATAATTCCAGAGTATGCAACCCAGAGAACTAGACTTCTGTTTTGTTGGGGATTGGCCTAATGACATGTATTGAAGTACCATTTATTTGAAAAAAAACCAAAAGAACTGCGGATGCTGTAAATCAGGAACAAAAACAAAGTTGCTGGAAAAGCTCAGTAGGTCTGGCAGCATCTGTGAAGGGAAAAACAGAGTTAACGTTTCGGGTCCGGGACCCTTCCTCAGAACTCAGAACTTCCTCATTTATCCAAACAGTTTGAAAAGTGCCCTTGTGAATAACTTGGGGATATGGACAATAGTTCTAAAGTCATTATGCTCTAAATATTATTTCAGCCCCGCAGATACACAATTAAATGATGTATGTGAGAAATCAAACATATTTTGCTGATTTGTCACAGAAGTTATGTTTGAATAAGAAGTCTTTGGGTTTATTTAACCCTATGGAATCATAATGCACATAATTATTGCATAAATCATACAGCCTAGAGACTAACAACCAATCTATGCTGACATTTAAGATCCACTTAAGTCTCCTTGCATCCTTCCAAAGCTAACTCTATCAGCAAAACCTTCTATTTCCTTTTCTCTGAGTTCCCCTGTAATTGCATGTCTGTGATTTGCCTCAACTATTCTTTGTAATAAAAATTTCCACAATTTCGTCACCCTTTGGGGCAAGCAATATCATTTGAATACCTCATTTGACTTCTTGGCAAGTTATATTAAGGGTATGTGGCTTTACAGTTCCACCCGAGTGGAATTATTTCTCTGTCTAGTTCATGGAAAACTTGTTGATGATACCTCAAATGTGAGATTAAGACCTGGATTTTCTGCTTCCTCAGAATGTTCAACCTGGTTGACGATAATAAGAATTACTTATCCCAAAGCTGTACTGTGAGTCTGTTATAATCTTATTGTCTGTTGAGGTGATTGCATTTCCAAGTATCCCTTCTAGCAACCTGCCTAAAACAAAGGTGAAGCTAATGTGCCTGTGAGGTCCCAGTATTGACATCAGTTTCAATGAGAAATGCTGTTTTTCATTCCAAGAATAGACTCCATTTGGATTGCTTTGTACTGAAACAAAACCAAATCTGCTTTTATTCACGCTGTTTCAAGTTAACCAAAGTTGGACCACACTAAATGACTTATTCTACTGCAACAGTACAACAGAGAAACAAACTGCTCAATGCATTATTTCCGAACTGAGTATGGAAAGTGGTATTGCTTACTTTGTAAGAAATTAAAGGCCACTTACTAAATTTAAAGTGAAATATTTCTGAGCAGTTGCAGTGGTCATTTGCCCTTCTGACATGAAAATATTTACTTTGACGATAATGCGATGGTCAAGAAGGCACAACAATGCCTCTTCTTCCTCAGGCAGCTTAGGAAATTTGGCATGTCCATAAGTTCCCTCACTAACTTCTACAGATGCACCATAGAAAGCATACTGTCTGGGTGCATAACGGCCTCGTATGGCATCTGCTCTGCCCAGGACTGTAAGAAACTACAGAAGGTAGTGTGCACAGCCCAAACCATCATGAAAGCCAACCTCCCATCCGTGGACTTCATTTACATGGCTCGCTACCACAGAAAGGCGGCCAACATTATGAAAGACCCATCACACCCCGGTAATGACCTCCTACAACCTCTTCCATCACGCAGAGTTACAGAAGCCTGAACATATGCACCAGCAGGTTCAAGAACATCATCTTCTTGTCCATTATTCGACTGATGAATGAGCTCTCTAGTCTCAAATAATGCTCATTTTGCTAATGTTGATCTCACCTAGAGCACACCCTGTGCAATGTAACCTCTATGCCTCTGTAACCTTTTTGATCTGTACATCCTTGCTTACTAAAGTCTGCCTGTACAGCTCGTAAACAAAGCTGTTCACTGTACTTTGGTACACGTGTCAATAAATCAACCAAT
This sequence comes from Rhincodon typus, assembly GCF_021869965.1. NCBI lineage: Eukaryota > Metazoa > Chordata > Chondrichthyes > Orectolobiformes > Rhincodontidae > Rhincodon > Rhincodon typus. The sequence continues at coordinate 22,133,530 of NC_063357.1, read as the reverse complement.
CAATTATTCCTCATGTTGTTGGTTTCAAAGGCATGATCTTCTAGTTCAAGAAGATCAGTTATTTTTAGTTTGTAAAATAATTGTCCAGCAACGTTTAACATTATGCAGGAGAATTAGGAAAATTTATAACATTTCCTGTACTCAGACTATTTCTGAATTTTAAAAAAAACTTGTGGTTTGGTGCATAAATGCCAGTGTGGCCCTTCAAGATTAATATCTTTGGACAAATTTATTAGTTTAACTTGTTACCACAATAACTCAAAGGCATTTAACTGCATTTTGTCCAACTTTAATTTTGTAACACTGTGTCATAAGCCTTGGCATTCTATTAGAAAGGGCCCATGTGAAGACTTCTAAAAGGACTTTGAGGGAGAAGAGACTGCAGCAGAGGGCAACAGAGACGTATTTCAGTTATGAAGGCTTTGGGCACTTTAAGCAATCAATCTCATTAAGGGAAACAGAAATCAACAGGATGTTTGTTTTGGGGTTTTAAATCATGAATAGATTTAAACAAAAAAAGCCGCTGAATTGTGTAAGGTTAGAAATCAACATTTCAGGAGGAAGACACAAATAAAATGTGGGTGTAAATCGAACTTCAGACAGTCAAAATCTTTGACTATGAAGGGGTTGTTTTCTAATTCTGTGACTCTTAGAGTCCCAACTATTGGTAGCACATATCAAGAGAGTCAAATACACACGGCATTGGGACTTCCAATGTGTATTGTCTCTGAAAGATGGTGAATTTGGCTGATTTCTCATGTAAACTGTCACCCATGTGAGCATTGTTAACATGATCCTTAGTTATTTAAGGGTTTGCATAACTTTTTAGGGAATGATGTCTTGGAGCTGAAGCGAAGATAAGTATGTATTGTGGAAGGAACTGGGATTTTGCTACCATGAAAGATACTAATTATGATTTTTATTCTGCAAATGTACTGTTCTAGTATGAAATAGTATTTGCATGTTCACATTCTTGTTAAGGCAAGAGACCATAAGAAGTAGGAGTAGAGTTGAACTATTTGGCTCATTAAATCTGCTCTGCTATTTGATTATAGCTGATCTGTTTCTCAAATCCATTCTCCTGCCTTTCCCCGTAACTCTTGAGACCCTCACCAATCAAGAACTCTTTTTATTCCCAGGACATGGCATCGTGACTTATCGGGGTATTACGCTGGAGATCAGGCCCCACTATTCCTGAACTCATCACAGAAGTGAACCGGTTTAAACAAACTATCCAAAATCCCTGGTTTAAAGATGAGGCGTGAAGGCTCAGTTAGGGCGCTTGAGAGTTACAAGTTAGCCAGGAAGGA
>NC_063357.1:22098632-22122220 GCF_021869965.1 Rhincodon typus | reverse complement strand
GCTGTGTTCATCCAGCTCTACACCTTGTTATCTCATACCAATTTGTGTTGCTATTGGTCACACATTCATTGCCTCATTGCATTTGAGCACTTAATGTTAAACCCTTTGCCTTTTGCATTCTCTTCTTTACTCCAAGAGTCAACTATCTCTCTCAAACTTCCCAGTGACTTCAATCTAATTGATGAATTACTGTTGTATAAAGGTGTTAGGGTCTGAAAGGGTTAATACTATGGAATGTGTTAAGCATCACTCCATGTAATGTCATACAAACCTGGTGAGAGAACAGTAGCTTAGGATCTTGAATGAGTAAGATCTACCATTCAGGTGCCCTTCAGAGTCTCCATCAGAGTAATTTGTACTTCATTACTAACATGCAGTAAACTACTTCTTGTCCAAGACAAGAATTTATGATGGCAGCAATCTTAACCTGTGATGCAGTCATCCGAATAAATATGGTGATCAGCAGTGAGTTTTGTTTGTGCAACAACTAGCCACATAGCTGCTTAAATGCCCAGGCTGCTCAATTCTTCCAACATCCTTCCAAACTCAGAAATCTTTCCAAAGCTATAACCATTCATGGCAAACAACTTTAGAGAGATCCATTCCTACTTCCTATGAGTAACGTCAAAGAGATCAATTACTTATATACCTGGTCTGTAATTTTGTTCCATTCTAGTTCAGTGTCATATTCATATTCCTCTGCCACCCTTTTTAGTTAGATGTATTGATCCTTAAACATTTCTTTATTGGAAAATGAAATGCCAAAGTCAGGATTCTGAAGTCTCTTAATTGATTAGTGTGAGAACTCCTGGTTGCCATTCAAGGCTGCAGTGTTTTAATTGAGTTCTAAATGAATTCACCTCTTATGAGAAGCAATTGGATGCTGTAAAATTAGAAGATTCATGCACCTACATTCTAAATACCACACTGTTCCTGACCTTATTAAAAAGAAATCCTCAGATTTACTGTGACTAGAAGCAAAGATAACCTATTGCTAGCCTTATAAAACAGCTACATCAGTAACGTCACATATGAAGTTTCACACTAGTGGAATTATATGATGTTCATCAATACAAACATGCAAGATTATGAGGATCATCGAGATGTTTCCACCAGAGCTGGGACATGGTGTGCTTGCCCATTGCAGGCCACCTCTGCTAGTTCCACACTACGTTTGGCCATTTCCCTGCACTTTTATGCCTTCAGCTGCTTAACTAACTCCCTTTTGAAAGGCATGGTTGGACCTTCTGCTGCCACATTTCCATCTCTTCATATCAGTGAAGTCTCTGCTCTCTCGAACTTTTCTGCACCCTCTAATGCATTTACATTGTACCTAAAGTGTGGTGTTGAGCACAGTACTACACTTGAGGCTGAACCAATAATGATTCATCATATCTCAGCTTTTGTACTCTATTGCTCTTTTAATAAAGCTCAGGACTTCATACATCTTTACAACCACTTTCTGAAACTGCCATGCCATTTCTAATCATTTGTGCACAAATACCCCCAGTATTTCTCTTCCTCACTCCCTTCAGATTGGTACCATTCACTTTGTGTTGTATTTTAGTAGAAAGGCTGAGCAACATCACTGCTGTAAGTGTGCTCGTTCCACTGGCCTATCAACACCCTCTAAAGATCTCCTTAATCCTCCCTCAAGTTAGCACATTTTTTTTGTGTTACCCAAAAATTTTGAAATAGCATCCTATACACCCAAATCTAGCTTATTAATAAATATGTTGAAAATCAGTGGTTCAAATACCAATCCCTGGGGAACCTTCCTCCAGCCCAATGATCACCTGATCCCTCTATTCTCTGTTTCCAGTAGCTCAGCCAAGACTATAACTGACTTTTACAATTTTGTCAGCACATTAGCATTTATCATTTTTAATATTAAAATATATCAGCAGATTTCACATGACATTGATCATAGTTAGTCCAGGACACGGATTGCAGTTGTAATACTGAAGCTCATTTTTCCCAAGTATTTTATCATAACTAATTCACTGAAATCGACACATCATCATTGATTTGCAATCAAGGCTGGTACAGTCTCTTTTATTTGCTGATCACTACCTAGCACCTTTCCCATTTCCATGTGTTCATACCCCCAGCTGTTGCTTTCAGTCCATGGGCATCAATTAACCTTGCCATACAAATGCCAAGTAAGATTCATTGTCAAGTGCTGTGCTGCTCCCCCATGACTGCCATTGTGAATGTATTTTGAACTTGACCAAGATTCTGCATCTATTTCACAACTCATTCTCTCTCTCTCCTACTGGCACCAGTGGCATCTGTGTGGTCACTTCCCTCAGGATATCATCCCCTCCTCCACCTCTGAGGAAGAAACCTCTGATCCCTCAGAGGAAGAACCAGCAAGGCTGCCCCCTGCATCCTCCGCCAGCTCAGGTACTGACTGGATATTTTGAAAGAGTACAGTTACGAGCGCAGTCTGGTGAACACGTTACTGCCATGTCTCTGCAGCCATCAAAGAAGAAACACCTGAGGTCAGTGGCAGTCAGAGGACTGCTGAGCTTTCTGTCCTCCCACACCTATATGCTGAGTTCCATCAACTTCACAGCATCCCAACATGCTACCTCCAATCCTCGCAATTCACTTCCCCAATTTACCCACACCAGCAGAGAACTCTGATTAAGACCGTTGACATTTAGTGGACAGACCCCACCGGACTGACTGACGGCCCTGACCAACTTGAAAAGACAGCCCTGACTGATGAATGCCCAATTCCCTGACTGATCACTGTGCAGCTTCAAGACTATCTTGCCACTCGTCCTGGACTGTTTCCACTGGATTTGCAGGACTGACCATGGCCCATTCCCTGGTCTGTAGAGATTTGAACCCCCTGACTGTGAACACCCCAAATGGCTGATTGACCGTGCCCAAGACACCGGACTGTGAATGGACAATGTCCTTGGCTTATTGTCATAGTATCCCCAGTCTCCATAAACTGGATTGAGCACTACTCCCCTTAGGCTTTGAGACATGGGCTGTTTAGTTGATGCACATGCAGTGTGCCGCCTACACTGCTGGCACATGGTGTCAGCATGAGATTGACACAGCACAATGCCATACAACAACCTGTCCACCCTGTTGACTGATCATTGCTGACATCTATGACAAGCTGCCTGACCTTGTGCCTGCCCTAAAAGACAAGGCAAGGTAGAAGTACTGTGAGCCTGTTAGCTCTGAACAAAGCAACAAAATGCAAAAAACAATCTAAGCCATGGGAGATATGCTGTGAGCATCCAAGGAGATGCAAACTGAATGAGCACTGAGTCCTGAAATGCACTGTGCCCCAATGCATGAGACGGGGACTCATCCCTGGCAGTAGCATTGCAGTGAAAGGTGTCAGTGCACTCCAACGTGCAGGATTTCAAGTAGATAACTGAGTGAGTCTGAGATGTGCCGTGATGATCTGTGGTTAGTACAAATTGCCCTGAGAGATTCACTCTGTCTATTGTTCCAAATCAGAGGGATCAGCTGGATGAATCAATGCCATCACATATGCCTCATTATTCTCCCTGTCTCCTTGACTTCTGAAGTTGAATCATTAACATTCATAAATAACATTAATCAAGGCTTCACACTGCATCTTCAACACCTTCAAAATTTCTCCAGTCTGACTGTTTTTGCATATCGGTAAGACCTAGGTGCAGTTACGTGCTTTGCCCAACATTTGTTAACACAGTTGCAACTCTTTTTTGTTTAGTCTTCTTGTTCAGTTCTGTAGTTACCCTGTAGTTTTGTCAGAGACTGGAAGAAACTTCAATTCTGCCCACTATTGGCTTCCTTTCTCATGGCACTGGGAACTGGAGAATTCACAGCCTTCTTGCCTCACCCAGCAATTCAAAGTTGCCAACTGCTGTTCTAATTCTTCCTTGCTGCTTGCTGCAGCAACTGGAACTCTCATAACTCTGAAATTTCATGCGGATGCTTCTGATACCTTACTTGATATGCATTTGCAGTAACAGCTATTTTGTCAATCTTTATATTACACATATGTTTAAAACCCTGACCTATCATTTTACAAATGAAATTACTCCATGCTAATGTAGGTGTTTCAAGAAATGTTTCAATCAAAACAGTGTTGTGGAGGAATTCGCATTTGCAAAACTTGTACAAGAAATATTCTGATGATTGAAATGAATCACACATTTTTTGCACTGCAAAAACCTTCAGTGATGGTCTCTGTTGAAGTCCCTCTACCTAGATGTAACTGTATACTCAGAAATGAAATAGCGCAGATGCTGAAAGTCTGAACTAAAAAAAGGAAATGCTATGAATACTCCGTAGGTCTTGCAGCATTTGTAGACAGAGAAACCAAACTAACATTGCAGGTCAATGACCCTTCATCAGAACATTTAACAATTTAGCTTAATAGTTGGTCCAATATGCTCGCAAACAACAATGAGGAAATTAGGAATCTGCAGTAACAACAATAAATTTGTAGCAAAAACATTTAGATTGAAGGATGGATTGCAAAATATTTGGAATATATTTTCATTTAAGAATGCAAGTATTGTGTGCAGAACAATAATCAAAAGAAAATATGTAATAGTATGATCACAGAAGTATATTGTAATCTGGTCCGTTCTGTGCTGCGATGACTAATCTCAAAGCAATTAAAATACTTAATTATGGAATGAAGAAAACATTAACTTGCTGTTACCTAGTCAAGTAAAAAATCTCAGGTTATTTTCCTGTAGCTTTTTAAAATACATGTGATAACCAGATATAGCATGTAACGACAAATATTTATGCAACTGCACCTGAAAGGTGACAAAATGCAATGCTTGTCGGTTCACCATCTGACATAAATGTTCTGAGTTGGTGACATTAAAGGCTTAACCCACCTTAGACATTGATTTTATGCTGCTGCCAAGTGAGATGTGTGCTAATAAAAACAGTTGATGAGCTCCTATTTGAATTATACCCTTGGACCCCACTGTTCCAATAAATGAATTCCTTGTAGTGACCAATGTATTATTTTGAAGAGTCTGCAAGGTCAGTCATTCAATTCAACAACTGCCTATGGTTTTTTAATTTATTCAGAAATGTGATGATCTAAATTTTTGAAAGAAAAAGAACACAGTATGTTAAATAAATCAAAGTTATTCAAGCAGAAATGAGCTAAATTCACTCAATCCAGAGTGTGACATTATGCAGAAAATTGGATTCTGGTTCCCACTAAACATTTGGCTTGAATGGAATTTCTGCCAGTTATATCTCTGAAACTAAATATCAAGTCACAACACACAGAAATACAAGAATATAGAGCAGTGTTAGGCCACTCTAGCCTACTCCACCATTCAATTAGGTAATTGCTGATCTGATTGTGGCCTCAGTCCCAATTTTCTGCCTGTCTACCATGACCCTAACTCCTTTGTTGGTCAAAATCTACTTAATTCAGACTTGTATATATTCAATGATGGTGGTTATGAGCTCAAATCATTATCTTAAATTGGTTGTTAGTGTTGCTATTCACGCACTCTATACTGATCAGCAATTGCTACCCAATCGCAAAATCACATCTAACAGTGGATGCTTTGATTTGGAATGTTGGCTTTTGTGCTTATAACTTGGTTTCTTTTTTCTTGTTAGAAGTGCCATCCATTCATAGCCATAGGCTTATTCTCTGCAAACAAAAGGAAAATGTCAATAAATAAATAAAAACAAAGTACTGCTGATGAAAATCTGAAATAAAAACAGAAAGTGCCGGAGAAACTCGGCAGGTTTGGCAGCATCTGCGGAGAGAGAAATCAAATTAATGATTCAAGTCCCATATTACTTCTTTGGAACCCTTAAGATGGATAGGGCTAACCTTTGCACCTTTATAAATGTGTATACACGATGTCTTGTCAATTTCTTTCACATAATCAGTTCAAATTCAAATTGTTCCTCTGTCACATCCAGGCATCTCAACTGTAATATATGAACTTTTCTGGCAGCTGAGTGGCTCACATTTTATTTTAATAAAGTAGCAACAAATCACAACTGAAGTTACAGATGGAATAAAACAATTGCTGAGAAATTACTTGGAATATGTGAAAACACAAAATATAATATGGGTCACTAGCAAAATGTTTTTATTCAAGCAGATTTTTTTTAGCAGCACCCCCAGCTGTTTTGCTTGCTAAGATATTGATAAAGAAGTGCAAAATTAAAAAAAGAGACAAGAGTTATATGCAGCGATAAACTTATTTATGGAACGCTTGTTTGCGAGGAATAAGATTTATTTATTTAGTGCTAAATCATCAGGGCAAAGGTGGGCAGTGGTTGGCGAAGTGGCCTGCAGGTCACCTGAATGTCAATTGCACAGGATTCAGTTCTTCTTTTGGCTCAGGTTGACTTGAAGCCTGCTTCCTTGCTCTAACCAAAACACAGTGGCACAGTGGCTCAGCGATTAACACTGCTGCCTCACAGCGCCAGGAACCTGGGTTCAATTCCACCCTTGGGTGACTGTCTGTGTGGAGGTTGCACATTCTCCTCGTGTCTGTTGGGGTTTCTGCTGGGTGCTCCGGTTTCCTCCCACATCACAAAGGTGTGCAGGTTAGGTGGATTGGTTGTCTGAAATTACCCATAGTGTTTAGAGATGTGTAGGTTAGGTGCATTAGCCATGGGAAATGCAGGTTTACAGGGATAAGGTAGGGGGATGAATCTGGGTGGTTTGCTCTTCGGAGGATTGCTGTGGACTTGTTGGGCCGAATGGCCTGTTTCCACACAGTAGGGATTCTATTCTGTTCTAAAACAAATCGTGCCCCTTTGTTGTGGTTCAGCAACTAATGGCCAAGGACTTGCCTTTGGGCAGAGAAGTCATAGTGAATAAGTAAATTGTCATTGTGATTCTCACAGTAAATCGATGAGGAGGCTGCAGGTAAAGGGAATGTTTTGGGTGCAGTAGAGTTTGATTATCAAAGAGTACATCACAAAATAAGAGCTCATGGTGTCAGCGATAACATATTAGCACAGGTAGAGGATTGGTTACCCAATGGGAAACTGAGAGTAGGCTTAATTGGTTCTAAATTTGCAAGATGTGACAAGGAGAAAGTCATGGGCCCTTAGCTATTTACGAATTGTCCCAGTGAATTGGATGAAGGGACCAAATGTACGGCAGCGAACTTTGTTGATGGAACAAAAGTGCCCAGGAAGTGTTCTTGAAAGAGAAAAACACAAATATGTCTTTTGCCCAGACCGATCTCTTTTTGTCCTGTTAAATCATTTGTTGAAAGGGGAATGGAATATAAAACTACAAATGTGGAGGGAAATCAGAGCTAATGTTTCAGGTCGAGTGACCCTTCCTCAGAATTCTGAGGAAGGATCACTTGACCTGAAACGTTAACTCTGATTTCTCTCCACAGATACTGCCAGACCCACTGAGCTTTTCCAGCAATTTCATAGAATCATAGAATCCCTATAGTGTGGAAACAGGCCATTCGGCCCAACAAGTCCACATCACCCCTCTGAAGAGCATCCCACCCAGATCCATTCCCCTACCCCTGATTTCCCCATGTCTAACCCATCTAACCTAAACATCCCTGGGCACTATGGACAATTTAGCATAGCCAATCCACCTAGCCTGCACATCTTTGGACTGTGGGAGGAAACCGGAGCACCCAGAGGAAACCCACGCAGACACAGGGAGAATGTGCAAAGTCCACACAGACATTCACCTGAGGCTGGAATCGAACCTGGGTTCCTGGTGCGTTGAGGCAGCAATGCTAACGACTGAGCTACCGTGCCGCCCTTATTTCTGTTTTTGTTTCTGATTTGCAGCATCGACAGTTCTTTTGGTTTTTATAAAACTACAAATGCTTTGGTATAACTGAACAGGGTGTTGGTGGGATCATAATTAGAGTACTGTGATTAGTTTTGGTCTCCCTATGTAAGAAAGCATATAAATGCATTAGAAGCAGTTCAGAGAAGGTTTACTCAACTAATGTCTGTGTGAAGGACTTATCTTGTGAGAATAAAATTGGAAATGCTAGGTGTGTATTTGTTGAAGCTTAGAAGAATGAGAGGTGACTCTATTGAAGCATATATGAACCTTAGGGACCTTGACAGAGTGGATGCCAAAAGGATGTTTCCCTGTCTGCTAGAGACTTGAACTAGGGGATACAATTTAAAAATAAGGGATCTCCCATTTAACATGGAAATTGGGAGATATTTTTTCTCCCAGAAGATTGAGAGTCTTTGAAACTGCTACCCCAGAAAGCAGTGGAGGCAGGACCATTGAATATTTTTAAGGCAGTGGTAGAAAGTTTCTTGACTAACAAGGAAGTCAGAGGTTAGCAGTGAAGCTGAGGCCATAATTAGATCAGCCATGATATTCTTGAATGGTGCAGCAGGCTTGAGGGGCCGAATCAGCTATTACTGCTCCTAATTTCTATGTTCCTATGTGATTGAGCTGAATTTGCTTGATGACATGATCATTTTTCAGATTCCATTTAGAAAAATCTAATCTAATTTAGCTGCTTGACACATTGAAATATGAAATAATAGTCAAGAACATACTATCTTTGTCTTTAGCATTTTCTAAAGAAAATTTCACATTTATCAATCTATTGACCCAAATTTAAGCTGGATTTGTCACCCACTCAATTAGAGAAAAAAGCAATGGTGCATCCTAGAATGTTCCTGGCAAATTGCATCCGAAATATTACCAATCTTCTGAATATATGTAGCTGCTCCCCTACATCCAATCTGTTTTAAAAAACCTTGCCTTCGGCATTTTCTCTCGATTAGAAAAGAGCAATGATGCAAGACAATTTTGTAAAGGAAAAAAAGTATAAAACATGAACAAAACGTGAAAATACATTTGTGATAAGGTAACCTTAAATGTAAGTGGAAGACTGAGGATAGAAGCTGGTATGCCTTCAATAAGTCATAATTATGTAGAAGGGGTGCCATAGGGTTATCATAAAGCTATCTGCTTTCCTTTTTTCAGTCATTTTTATTCATGTTTTAAAGTAGTGTATAGTAAAAATTGCTTAGAAAGGAGCAGATAATGGAAAAGAAAATGAATAAACTTCCCAGTTTACTGTCCACAATTTTTAATCTGTATAATGTGGCTATATTTTAAGTATACCCACATCTCTTTCCTAATTGATTGTATGCTGGTAAGCTGATTTGTCCAGATAGATTCAGCCTAATACTAGCATATAATTGGATATAATTGCTCTTGGACTCCTAATGAGTCTCCATGTGGTGATGAATAATTTAGCATCATACCCACTACACAGTGCACTGGGGAAAATTAATCACAAATATTGCAATCTGCTCCCTCCCACCAAAGGCAGTGCAGTGCTGGAGAACACTGACAGGCAGAGGGATGGACAGAGAGTTTATTTCTCATGTTTCTGACTAAGCACGTGTAAAGACACATGCGTTGAAGTGAAGAAGGTACCACAGCTGAACAAAATACTCCTCTAATCTACTATCCGTGCAAAATTGCCTTCACCTAGAGCTTAGGGGTGGCAAAACTGACTGATATTTCCATGTCTTGACCCAGGGTGCTGAGGCGACCAGTTGAGTTCAGTTGCTGCCCCAGCTGCTATTGTTTGAATTGATACAAACCAGGAATTGGTTTTGTACCAATTGGGGTAGTACCTTACTTAACAGGCAGAGCTTTTATGCTGTAAGTGAGTGTGAGAAGAGATGAGGCCAGCAATGTGTTTTGTGAAACTGAGTGAGCCTCAGTCACTAATGGATTCATCACTAAAACAGAGGTTTTCTTGAGTATATTGTGAAGATCTGCTGGCTATGAATTCTCCAACAATAATACCCATTTTTTGACATCTTTAATAACAAATTTCGTGCCTGACGAATATCTGTATGGACCTGTTCATAGCTTAAGGTGCAGGTTATACACTCACCATAATACATCCATAATCAAGTGGTTTTAAACACCTCTCAAAAACCCTTAATTAATTTTGCTGCCTCTTAAAATTCATTCACAAAAGATAACAAAAATGTGAGTGAACACTGTCCTTCTTTTTTGTTTCGGAGTGTTTAGAGAGTTTTGAATTTTCAGTGTTTTCTCCCTCACTTGCCTATACCCTTCATCGCCATTTAGTTGCTAGGTGTCAATGCTTGGTGTGTCCCTGTCAAATGCGTGACTTTCACATGCTTGTCTTTTTGCTTTGTTTTCTGAGATTTATTTCGCCTTGGAAATGCCAACTGTCTGTACTGCAGAAGGACTGTCAGGGTTTTCACGTCACTGCCTGCATTTGGTAATGAATGCTCACCGGCCCTGACCCATCCCTTAAAGCAGTTTCTACCCACTGCTCAAACACCTACAGACTGGAGATCCCTCTGAACTGTAGGTGGCAGTTCATAAAATTATAGAATCCCTACAATGTGGGAGCAGGCCATTTAGCCCATCCACACCGATCCTCTGAAGAGCATCCCACCCAGATACAACCTATTCCTGTAACCCTGCATTTTCCATGGCTAATCCACCCAGCCTGCACACTATGGGCAATTTAGCATGGCCAATCCACCTAATCTGCACACCTTCAGATTGGGGGAAGGAAACCAGAGCACTGAGAGGAAATGCACAGAAATACAGGGAGAATGTGCAAACTCCATACCCAAGTCACCCAAGGCTGGAATTGAACCCGGGCCCCTGGCACTGTGAGGCAGCATATTGTGCCAGATTGTAGTGGTAAAGACAAAAGCATGTTGGAAATACTCAGCAGGTCTGGTAACATCTGAAAAGAGAGCAAAGCAGAATGAAGACAGTTAGCCATTACGAGTCCATGTCCTCCTGAAAGAATAGAGCTCAAGGAGGCAAGTGTAAAGGAATGAACATGCCCTGGGAAAGCCAGGCCTTTGACAGAGCCTTTCTTCCTCCAAAAATGCAGAGTATTGCTCAATAAGGTAATGGTGCAGAAGGAATATAAAGTGATGTTACATTAAGCGCCACCCAATCGGATGATGCCACAGAGCTTTTGGGTGAAGGTTGTTGTGTTCTTCTTGAGTACCTGAAGGGGGCAGATGTGGCCTGATGAGCTCCTGAAAGCCATTAGTAATTATTCCTAACAAGTTAATGCCAACTGCACCTATTGCTACCATGCAATAAACTGCTTTTTTATGTAAGACAGGTGCCTGTTCCATTTTGTGCACCAGTGATCAGTCCTCTGCCACGGATAATTCAACAGGTCCTAGACTCAGAGTAAAGAAAGGAGGATCGGTGGCGACGAGCTGCCAAAAATGGAATGCCTCAAACCGGTGTTGGTGATATCTGAAAATATGATTGGCATTTTCTGTTTTTATTTCAGATTTTCAGCTTCTGCAGTATTTTGATTTTGCATTGGTTGTAATGATAAATTGTCAGGATCAGAAACCCATGCCACAACATACAATTTTGTTCAGTTCTTTGGATATACATCAGGTAACAATCTACAGTGATAATTTGACAGTTGGCCAGTGGGATTGAGATAAATGGAAAGAAACAGAAATGGCTGCATTAATTGAGTAGGAAAGGTGAATTGGGTGGATGAATTAATTTGGAGTTAAGGAGGAAGTCGGTCAATGTCAACTGCGAAAAGAAGGAAGGGGAATGTTATATCTTAGCCCCGCCAATCCACTGTGATAATATTGATGTTTGTGTTGCAAAACTCAGCACTTCCAGAAAAACACAAGCAATAGAACAAAGACAATGTAGAAAGTTATGAGACTAAATGTCGAAAATGATCTGAATGTCTGGACAGAGCTTTGTATAAAGTTGGTCATTTTGAGCTCGGCTACAAGTTTCCAATAATACACTGACCAAAGTAAAGCACCATCATTAAAACCAACTCCATGCATTAGATAAAGCTGCACTGTCCACTATTCAACTAGAAAATTGTATAGGGGTTTGATGGGGGTGAGGGAAGCAAAAGATGAAATCCAAATTTCAATACTTTAAGAAGTTTATTTCCAGTTGTGAAGTTGCACATTTATTTGCTCACACCCAGAGAAGTCATGACAGGAATTCTGAATCTGTGAATTATTTTCCAGTATATCTGTTTGAAAAAGGATAGAAGGAAGGCTGAAAATGCAGGAAGCGTAGTAAAAGAGTCAGTATCCTTAAAGTTCAGACAGATAGCTTTTGTCCAAAATTTCAATTCTGTCTTTATCTTACAAATAGATACTGACTGATCTATGTTTGTCCAGCAGTATTTTTCTCCTTTCCAGAATGGGCAGTTTTTAAAAGAGGTACGTGTAATGACTGGAAATAGAGCGATCATGTTTAACCAGTGACATTGTTAACACTTTGATGAACTGTCAGTTAATGTGCAGCAATGGATTCCCAGACAAGTGGATTGTCAACATGTTCCCTGGATGTGAGGTAAGCTTTATTGGCAGTAGAGGGTCAACTCTGCAACTTTAACACAACAAAGGGAGATGTCACTCCAAGCAAACTGTTGGTCTACTGTTCATTTGCTGATGTTGTCATTTCAGATTGAACTGCCAACTGCCACATCACTTGTCAAAATGCATTGTATTTCTAAAGGATAAGAAGTCGTGCAATTTTTTTTCTGAACAATCTAGATCTATTAGGGACCAACATGCACATTATTATGAATAACAAAGAGGCCAGTGGATTCTGTACCAAACATCAGCTTTACTGATATTCAATTCATGGGAGGGAGTAAAAATAAAAAAGACAAATTGAATATCTTCTCAATTAAGTAGCAGGCAAAAGAAGTCATACATTGGGAGCAATGTGACCCAAATATAGCCAAATGTGAAGCTGTGAAAAGTAAAATTTTGAAAATCTGAAATTAGAAGGCAGATCTGTCATTGTGTTGAGAAAGCACAGTTAATGATTTTGTATGTAATCTTTTTTCAGCACCGGATATGAATAAAAGGTTGCATTGCTGCTCATTAAGATTGTAGCAACACATAATGGATGCGATCAGAGTTCATCTGAGTAAACCATTTTAAAAAACAGCCTCTCAAAACGCTGATAAAAGCTAAAGCACTGAGAATACTGAATGATAGAATTGAAACTTATTCACAACACTATCTGTAAGGCAACTATATCACAGCTTTACACACGGTCTGGGTTCCTTGTTTACTGATGTTATTGCACATTGCATACATACTACTGACTGATTGACTGAAGCCACAAGAGAGTGACTGAAGGCAAGGCATGTACTATTATACTATTACATGTCATGATGTCATGTTGCTGTTTTATACACCTGGCCAGTCTGATCTCGAATAGTAAAATCAGAATCCATAGCAGGGTCTGGTGGTTTCTGAAAATGAGACCAAGGACCAGTTTGAAGGCGAGACTGGCTCAGATTTCTGCCTTTATTGCCAAGCTGTCATGAAGCATGATCTTCACAAGGGTGTGGTCTTACTAACGCTAGAGATGAGTTTTCAATCCAGTTTAATGGTGGGGAGGCCAGAGATTAGGGAAATGAGCTACAATCTGGTATCACACCTCAGCCATTGCTGTGACAGCCCAGCGTGTGGGGTGTTAAAAGCATGAGGAGATCCTCATCTTCAAAGTAGCATGTGGAAAATGGAATGAACCCAGACCTAGGATAGAGTAGGGAAAAATTAGTTATTAAAATTTCATTGCTATTTGGTAGTTTTCTCTGGTTTAAAGTTGCACTTTCTTTATTCCAACAAATAAAAGTTTTAAATAAAATGGTGCCATCAACCTTGTTTTGCCAGACCAGTTATCTTCATGGAGAATCTCTAGGCCTCACCTGCCTGATGAAAATCTCAAAGACAGAAAGCAAGCTCATAATGAGCTCTCTGATGATGTCAGCAGTTATTGGTGGGGTAACATCTACCCAACCTTGCCCTTGGGAAGCAGCAGAATTGGCAACGGAGGTGGCAGGCTGCTGCTGGCACCATTTTGTTGGCCTCCTCTCCCCGTTTCGAGGTGGGAAATTCTGGCCCAGGCAACTAATTTGCACCTTTCCTACTTAGCAGACACACGCCCGGTCCGTTGAAGATTAATATTCACTGGCCATAAGTCATAATGTACATTTTATAGTGCCATATAACTTAACAGAATGTGATTCACAGCAGTGTGAGGGAGATTAAGGGAGAAAAGGGCAACCGAAGGCTTGGTTTCCACGAAGGCTTTGAAGGCAAGAAAATATGTGGCATGGCTGAAAGGTTTGGAAGGAAGCTGCAACGTATATTGAGATGACTGAAGATTGCATCATCGTTGACAAAATCGAGGCAGGAAGAATGCACGGTGGATCACAATTGAAAGAGCAAAGTTGCAAGGCAGGATGTCAAGTTGGAAGAGATGGTGGAAGTGGGGTTGAAGCACCGGTGAAAGGACCCACAGAATGTGACAAAGATTTTGAAGAAACTACCCTGAACATCATGATCGACAGGAGTTTGGTCAGCAGTGGAGTGATACAGGATGTTGCTGGGATGGAATGTGTGTGTCAAAGTTCTGAATGAGAATTTGATTTGTGGAGCACATGAGGTTGGGCATTGGAAAAGTCTAGTATGGACATAACAAAGACATGAGTAAGGATTACAGTCAGAGTGAGATTGAGGTAACTGGATGTTGGGTTCAAAATTCAGCTCAAGTTGAGCACTGGACTGAGGAAGGTTGGAATCAGGAGGTAAGGTGCAGAGTTTCTGGTGAACAGAGCTACTTTAGTCTTACCAATATAAAAGGTTTCTGGTGCATCTGTGATTAATTGTCACTCAGCCAGGTGACCAGCATAGTGATAGTCACAGATGGTGGTGGTAGGGGTGAAGTAAAACTGGATAGCATCTGAATATGTAGGAAGGCTGAGCTCATGCTCATAAATGATGCTATTGAATAGTTACATGCAGAGAAGGATTGGAATTCCAAAAAGATGGGCAGATCAGAGGAAAAGTAATTGTGAAAATGTGCTGGCCATGCTGATTCAGATACGAATCTAATCATGGAGTGCAGTGGAATGGAGGTAAATCATAGAGGAAGAGACAGCTGTACTGGTGGCAGGAGGAAGTTGAGAAGGAGGAAGAGGAAAAGTCCACAGTACTTTCATAGCCTCCTGTTAATGACGTGATCAACACAGTCTCAGATCTGAGAGTGACTGAATGAGAATTGAAGGGATTAGAACAAGTCGTGTAAGCTCGATGATGGTGGCAGCTTATAAAGCCTTTATGAGGAAGGAAACCTTAGAGAAAGTGTTTGATTTAGATAGATCGGGGGATTGTTAGGAGGATTAAAGGAGAGAGATGACTATGCTAGATTTTTACACTTTTGTAGCTTGTATTTTGTGGGTGAAATGTTTATGAGTGCATCACTGTTGAAACAAAACCATGATTTGTAATGAATTGTAATTGTGAGAATTTTCTTCAATAACAGCAAGATACAAAATCATATTTTGTCTCTTGAAATGTACATCATCACTTTATGTGAGGGAAAGTAGAATATTATCGCTACAAACTAATTTTGCTCTGATTTCATTGCAGTGAAGCATATCTATTAGGGAACACTCATGCAGGTGTTATTGCATTAATGGTATCTTAGACTAAAGGTTAAATAGTCTATTTGTACTCCAAAATGGGATAATTGTCTTGAAAACATTCTGGTGTGAGAATTTACTTTTTGTAATTTGTAATCAATTTAATTCCATTTCATTTAGTTTATTTTGCACGTTCCAGTTACCACTAGAAATTGGCCATGATATCTCATGAAGTTTTTGTGCAGTGATTTTTGCAGAAGAGTTAACAATTGTAACAATTTTCTCCTCAGTAATAATCTGCAAAGAATAACTCCCCGGGTAATGAGATTTTTTTTGACCTCTGTGTATGGCAGTATAAAGTATTTTGTGGGTACAATAAAATGTAAAAAGGTCCTAATCAAATTCCTGTGATAATTCTGGTCATGGAGAGGCCTGGATTTCTGTTTGAGAAGGTTTTCAGTTTGAATTTTCACCGAATGTTCCAGGTCATTACCTTTCAATACAAGCAGAGATATGTCTGTGTGTGGGTTCAGGATTACGTCCCTGCTCCACCAACCTGTTAAAGTAACATCTGCATGGGAAGTGTGCTGAATTTTGTATAAGGGTCTGAAATGGCTAACACTGCCATAAACACTACCCACTATGATAATATCATGTGGACTTGTGGGCAGAACAACTTAGGATTTTGAAGGAGTGAGGCCGAACACCTGGCCCTCTTCAAAGTCTCTGTAGTAATATCAGTCATATAAATGTAATCTTTAACTAATTGTTAACATGCAATAAAACTATATCTTGTTACCTGCAAGAGACTTTTGTAGCCAGACCAAGAGATAATTTTCCTCAATTGTACTAGATCAAGCAGAGGTTACAGAGGATTGTGGCAGCAGCTCATACAGGAAAGTGAGTGGCCTGCACATAAAACACCAAGAACTATTTGTGTAAAGGGATTTTTATATGCACACCTACTGATTGTTGGATCAATCCAAAACAGGCCATTCATTGTGTCAATTAATGTATTGCCATTTTGAGCTCCATGTTGCAGCCTACACTTATTCAAACTCACCCAAGAACTAGCTCTATTTTAAATGAATTGTGAACTATTTACATGTTTATTGTTGGACTGTTTATTTTGGTTTTTGTGGAATTTTGAGTACTTTTCCTGACGTGACTTAAAACTGCATGGGACATAGGAAGCTTGACCTAAGCTTGCTTTCTGGTCTTTGGCACCTATGTATGCCTTTTCCCCCACCCTGACTTCTGTCTCTGTCGTTTCGTTATGGACAAGTCTGTCTGACGTTATAACCTTTAAAATTCACAGTGATACACTGAGCTGATACATGAGTCTGAGAAATCAAGTTACGGTGACTCCTCGTCTTTATTTTCTTCTTTGTTCTCCTCCTCCTCCTCTACTGACTGAGTAAATTCCAGTTCTTGAGTATCTTAAGTAAAAAAAGTCATCAAAGGCTGTGTTGTGGTGAGGGGGCACAAGGATAGTTGCTTACACCAGATGCAGCCCTTCAGTCAGAAGAGATTCAGGAATGAGTGTGAAATGGGATGAATGATAGAAGGTGAGTTATGCTGATATCTTCATCATCAATTGCTTCAGTTCTACTGGCGGCAATGGCCTCAGGAATATCCCTTCCCGTTTTGGCCAGCACTGTCTCTTTCATAGAGATTAAAAGATACTGGTTTCACTCTGGTTATTTCCTTTGCCTTCTGGTATGACCATCTTTTCCTGCAAGAATGTGGAAATTATGAGTGAGGGTCATGCACTTTATATGTATTTTTAATCAATCTGTATGGACATGTTATGGCACAGTTCTCAAGTAGATGGAACTTTAGAGCAGACCTTCTAGCTTAGGAGGTGAGGACACTATCGCTGTTCCACAAGAGCCTGTTTTGTGCACATTATACTCTTGGCTTTTGTTGTTGAATAGCTGTGAGTGTGTAAAAGCTATAAAATGAGGCATGCAATACAGACTAATTGCTAAGTGTATGAGCGTCAGGTAAAGTACAGGAATTTTCGGCTGGAGTCCTGCTTGAGACATTTTTCGTAGATTGAAGGGAGTGCGCTGAATTGAGCAGCGATTAAAGTGAGTATTGCAGATAGTAGAATATGGCATTTGAAGCTACGTGGACTGAACTTGACAATTTGTGGGAAACATCAAGGCGTTTCCTGGATGACTTCCAGGTTTTTGAGGCTGTACTCCTGCAGCCACGATACAACTCCCCTTGGAGAGGTGTAAACTAGCTGTGCAGAGTGTTAGGCACTCATGAAATCAGGGCTCCCTGCTGTTATGTGCAGCCAATGAACAGCATGGGCAGCTGTGGCTACACACAGCATTCATTTCAAACAGAAAGCAGCAAGAATTTGATGTCCTATCTGCTTGTAGTAAAAAGGATATAGATTTTTGGGCATCTCAATCCCTCTCCTAATTGTTTTGGAGCCTTATTCCATTTAACTCCTGTATCTTTGCTTCTGTCTGCAAATTATTATAAACTGTTTTAAAACATGTTAGTTAGATTATTGGATTTGCATGCATTTGTAAAGTTTTAGATAATGTGGAAATTTATTTAATGGAGTTAATGGATTGTTCAAACTCGCCTCATTTCATCCATTAATTAAGAGTCTCCTATAGAGCAATTAGTCTTCTTAGTCATTTCTAAAGTTATGTTGATGGTTATGGCAAATCACTGAATAAAGGGCTCTCTCTGACACAGTTCATTTTAGGACGATCTTATCTGTAGAAGGTGCAGCAATATTTGTTGAATGCTGGTGCAGATTTGCCTTGGGGATATTAGATTATCTGGATACAGTTATTACAATAAAACCAGACAGGCTCCATTAGAGTCACAAGCATCTCACTTTCTAGTTTTCCTGTATCCTCCATGCTTAGTGATCCAATAATAACAAAGATAAGAAACAGGAAGATGTACCTAATAGTTTAGGTATATCTTTAGCACAGTGCATCTTTCTTGTTATTTTCCTCTGTTGCAGAAAAAATGTGGTTGACAGGGTGAAACTACATTTTCTTTGGAGAGTATTTGAAACAATTGACTTTGACGCTGTCCTCATCAGGTAACTGTTCCATTTGTGTTCTTCATTGCAAGGTCAAGGTCGTCATAAATATTCTTTACTGTGCAAGTGTCATTTATTGAATTACTCAGCAAGGTAATCTTCAATTTTCTCTTGAAGCATCAATCCAAGGCCAACTGAATATTTGTCCCATTTGTCGCAACATAAAAATTGTCAGAGGGAGTGCTGCACATTAATCCTGCAGGCATAACATATCCAATTGAGCGGTTTCTCATCACTTTCAACCTGTACTTACACCTTAGAGCTGCATGTTATTGTGAGCCAGTTTGGTGTCTAACTTGCAATGCTTGTTCAATGGTCACTTTGCCTTTTGGATATGTCAGACATTAAGAAACACCTGGTCTCTCACCAATTGTAACGATTATCCTCGACAAGAAGGGCCAATGCATTTGAAGTGAATATGTTTCTTTACTCGCCTTATCTGTTCCAAGTTCTGTAAGTCAATATCCTAGAACTGTCTTCTAGATGTTAGATCACCAGTCTATCTGGTTGTTGTGAATACCAGATATGGCTTTTGTGGTTCAGACCACCTCATTATAGAAAGGGAAACTGTTGATGAGGTATGGGATTGTTCCCAACATGGAGGACTGTAAAACAGTTGTCCCACCAATTTATCATCTCTTGGGTACCAGTTGCTTTAGACACTTCTATCACTAGCATTTTGATCCTGGTTTCTTAGAATTCCCATAAGAGTTTCTGTTTGCCCCTGATTCGTTGAATAACATCTCGCTGTTTGTTGCATGGCATAACATTCAAACCATGCGGTGCCAAGGAAAAGTTGCCATGACAATCTTCTTGCTGGTTAAAATAATTTTTGTATCAAGAAATATTGAATGGATAGATTTGTTTTTGAAACAGGATAATTGTCAATTTTCCACTACGTACTGCCCAGTTAGCTGCTACTAGAACATTTTGTAAAAGACAGCGCATCGACAAACATCTCCCCTCACCCCCTCTCCCAACACAGATGAAAAATTCTGCCTCGAAGAGGTAGCAGATTGAACTGACTTCACACTGGAAACATTTCCTGAAGAAGATTACTCTGACAAACTGAACCTGTGAGATTGCAGCTGGCACCTTCAGCTTTGGGGATCTGTTGAGCATTTGCGGCCAATCTGCTGACGTTTTGTGAAGGGGACTGTAGGAGCAGCCATGAAGACCAGCCAGGATGGAAACCAATTGAATTTGGAATGCCTGCCTGATCCAATAAAAAGCTTTTTTTTGTGTATAAAAATGTAGTCATAGACCATGAAAATAGGGTACATCTGGAAATGCAACTGCCTTCTAATGGGCACAGTGCTTGCACCCTGGCTGACACATACATGGAATATAGGTGAATCCAGATGATTGTGAAATACAATGACAAATGGATTTCCATATCAACAAATGCATTGTCGACCACTTCCACATAAAGCATATAAGAATACACTTTCCAAGTCAGGCAAAGCTATAAACATTAGATTTCCAAATAATCTTTGGGGCGAGAAGTGAAATGTCCAGGTACACTGTTCTTTAAAATATCACCAACAGATCCAGAAATATTCGAAAAATACTCATGGTTAATGCCTTAATATCTCGAGGGTCTGTTTACAAGTGGGTAGAATTCATATTTCAGCAATGTAACGTCCTGGTTACACCACATCGAGTCCAGTGAGCAGTTCTGGACACCAGGTCTTTGAAAGGATATATTATCCTTGGAGGGACTGCAATGTAGATTGACTAAAATGATATCTGGGTTCCAAAGGTTAAATTGTGAGGAGAAATTACACAATCTAGGATTGTATTCCCTGGAATTTACAAATTTCAGGATTGATTTAAATGAAGTTCAAAGCATTAGGAGGAACATACAGGGTAAATAGGAACTATTTCTATTGGTTCTGGAATCTTGGACCATGTGGGTCATATTCAAAAACATTAGAGTTGGAACTTTCAGGAAGATTAAGGAGGAGGGAATAGGTGGTGGTAGCTTGCAGCTGTCTTTATCAAATGTTAATTGAGGCTGGATCAATTGTTAACTTTAAAACTGAGATCAATAGATATTTGTTAATAAAAGTTAAGGGATATGTGAGGCAAAGGTGAGTATATGGAGTTCTGTCAGAGATCAGCCACAATTTTTTTGAATGGCAGAACAGGTGTGAGGGGCTACATAGGCCAACTACTCTTCCTATGTTCCTAATTCTGGGTGGGGGGAGTGTTTTGACAAAGACAAATAGCTTTTTCTGCTGATTATATCTAGTCATCAGTGGAAGGGATGAATTTTTGGAATTGTTAAATAGACATCCTGCTAAATACCCTATTCTAAAATCTAAGGCAAGTTCAGAATTATAGAAACCTATAGCAGAAAAGGAGACTATTTTGCACCTCGTGCCTTGACAAAAACTATTCAATTAGCCTTTCCAGCATTTCCTCCACAGTTATGCAAATATTTCCTTTGCAAACATATACCCAGTTCCCTTTTGAATGTTAGTATTGACTCTGCTTCCACCGACCTTTCAGGCAGTGTGTTAGAGATAATAACTCCCTGCATAAAAATATATAATTTCTTCTTACCTCCTCTCTATTTCTTTGGCAATTTATCTTTTTCGAAATGTACTGAATGCTTAGGGCTCACTAAAGGCATTTAAGCTTCCTGTTGTGTTGTATGTCTTTAGTGCAGCCAGAAATATTCTGGCCTATTTAAAAATATTCTCATGTTCTTGACAGAGTGAGAGCTGAGTTGTGCTGATTTTTTGGATTTGGTATTTCACGTGTTAGAGATTATACTGGCATTCCCAAACAGAATTTTTGAAATTCCTTTCTTTGGCTGGTGCCACTGCTAGGAATCGTTAAAGCAAAATTCTTCTTCCTTTCTGATTTGTACAGTTACAGTTTTATGTTTTGACTTGTATATGGAAAACATTTAGAAACTATCCTAAAAATGTCTTTTGGAATAATACAGAAAACATCATTGAACATGTTTTCTGTTTTTAAAAGAAGTATGCAGAATATGGAAAAGGTAACTTTTTACCTTCAATGAAAATGGGTTTGATGCAAAAGGAAAAATGAATTTCAGTGATGGCTTTTAATAATAAAAGGTAATATTTCTAAATGTGAGAATCTCAGTAAAACTGTGGACTCTCGTGACCACAAATGAAGCAAATGTTAAGTGTAATTGTTATGTATTTCCTATAATTAATTTATCATGTTATGCATTCATTTATGTATACATTCAGGATGTAGTACTGTTGACATCAAGTGTGATCAGTTTTATGTTCCCAGTTTATTCATTTGATAGATTTCTCGATTAATATCTGCTTCAGCAGTCCATTACTAAAGATGTTGATTATACACATTAACCAGCCAGATCTTATCTTATTATCACAGTAATTTGCAAGCTTCTGTTGCTGTTATATTTTAGTGAGTCGTGACTGCAAAGATTTTATTCTTTTGGATAAACCTAGGACACGTTTAAACCTATCATTGCTCCTGTGCCTCAGTCACTGCTTATTGTTTGAATGGAACAGTAACTATTGTGCACCGAATAGTGCTATTAATCAAAGGAACCAGAGCAATGATCTGATGAGTGTCACCAAAGGCGAGGAAGATAAAGCACGGAGTGAGGCCAAATATGGCTTCCAGAAAGACACTTGTGGAGGTTTGATAAGTCAAACATCTATATGTCATGACTCAGTAAGTTACACACTTGAGAAGCGGGCTGATTGGTGAAAAGCGCTGTCAATTTAAACATCCATCTCTAGAGTATGCAAGGCTGGCATCTGCCCACGTTGATATTTTTGGCAGGCTTGGGCATGGAAAGCCTCATTAATTAAGGTGGAGCCGGATGACAGTTGCAATGCTACTGCTCAGAGGTTTATCACCACTGGGAGTGAAGTAAGTTGAGATCTGCTGCCGTGTTTGAACTGCTACAGCTGGTCAAATGGAGAACGTGTTCACTTGTATACGAAACGGCAGCAAAGAGCACCAACAACTGAAGAAGAATCCGCATTGCGTGAGGAAGTGAAATTAAAATAAGCAAAGGTAACAAGGTGTAGAGCTGGATGAACACAGCAGGCCAAGCAGCATCAGAGGAGCAGGAAGGCTGACGTTTTGGGCCTAGACCCTTCTTCAGAAATGGGGGAGGGGAAGGGGGTTCTGAAATAAATAGGGAGAGAGGGGGAGGCGGATAAAAGATGGATAGAGGAGAAGATATGTGGAGAGGAAACAGACAGGTCAAAGAGGTGGGGATGGAGCCTGTAAAGATGAGTGTAGGTGGGGAGTTAGGGAGGAGATAAGTCAGTCCAGGGAGGACGGACAGGTCAAGGGGGCGGGATGAGGCTAGTAGGTAGGAGATGGGGATGGGGCTTGAGGTGGGAGGAGGGGATAGGTGGGAGGAAGGACAGGTTAGGGAGGCGGGGACAAGCTGGGCTGGTTTTGGGATGCGGTAGGGGGAGGGGAGATTTTGAAGCTTGTGAAGTCCACATTGATACCATTGGGCTGCAGGGTTCCCAAGCAGAATATGAGTTGCTGTTCCTACAACCTTCGGGTGACATTGTTGTGGCACTGTAGGAGGCCCAGGATGGACATGTCGTCTGAGGAATGGGAGGGGTAGTTGAAATGGTTCGCGAGTGGGAGTTGCAGTTGTTTAGTGCGAACCGAGCGTAGGTGTTCCGCAAAGCGGTCCCCAAGCCTCCGCTTGCTTCCCCCGATGTAGAGAAGGCCACAACGGGAACAGCGGATGCAGCATATCACATTAGCAGATGTGCAGGTGAACATTTGCTTCATGTGGAAGGTCTTTTTTGGGCCTGGTTTGGGGGTGAGGGGGGAGGTATAGGGGCAGGTGTAGCACTTCCTGCGGTTGCAGGGAAAAGTGCTGGGTGTGGTGGGGTTGGAGGGGAATGTGGAGTGGACAAGGGAGTCCCGAAGAGAGTGGTCCCTCCGGAAAGCAGATAGGGGTGGAGAGGGAAAAATGTCTTTGGTGGTGGGGTCGGATTGCAGATGGCAGAAGTGTCGGAGGGTGATGCTTTGGATCCGGAGGTTGGTGGGATGGTACGTGAGGATGAGGGGGATTC
>NC_063357.1:22018119-22088632 GCF_021869965.1 Rhincodon typus | reverse complement strand
CACCGACTTTGGTGTCATCCGCAAATTTACTAACCCATCCTTCTACGTCCTCATCCAGGTCATTTATAAAAATGACAAACAGCAGTGGCCCCAAAACAGATCCTTGAGGTACACCACTAGTAACTGAACTACAGGATGAACATTTCCCATCAACCACCACCCTCTCTGTCTTCTTACAGCTAGCCAAGTTCTGATCCAAACCGCTAAATCACCCTCAATCCCATGCTTCTGTATTTTCTGCAATAGCCTACCATGGTGCATATGGAAAGTTGTTTACTTCTGTGGGTGAGTCCGGAACTAGGAGATACTGTTTTCGAGAACATTTGTAGCTTGGGTTGTGGATGAGGTTGTAGACTTGCTCACCGAGCTGGTGGGTGTGGTTGCAAACGTTTCGTCACTCTGCTAGGTAACATCGTCAGTGTGCCTCCGGTGAAGCGTCGGTGTTCTGTCCTGCTTGTTATTTATATGCCTCAGTTTGCTGGGGTGTTTGGTACCACTTCCGGTTTTGTTTTAGATACTGTTTTAAAGTTAGTCTCCTTTTGGGAGAGAGTTGAATGGAATTTTTTTACTCTCAGGGGTATGTGACTTTGGAACTCTTTGCCTCAAAGCAGTAAAAGGCATGGTCATTGAATGTTCTTGGGCAGTGTCTGCTGATGTCTGAAAATACACATATGGATATGGGTAAGTGTAGAATTCCAAACCCATTACGTCAACATGTAGAATTTACATATGATGTCGTACACATCGTGCAGAGAAGACCATGATTTTAAAATGGGGTTTGGCAGTAGGGAGTGTGGACATGGGACAGGGGAGTGAGGACATGGGACAGGACATTGGGAATGATGATGCAGAGTGAGGACTTGGAAGGGTGGAGTGAGGGTGTAGGATGGGATGGGCTGGGGTGGAGTGAGGACGTTGGGGATGCAGGGGATAGGAGTGTGAGAATGTGGAAAGGGGGAGAGTGTCCTGTCATGTTCTTGGCAGATCTACTTGTCCTTAATGCCTGTCTACCAGAAGGTCTTTTGTTTCGCTGTATAGATTTAGTAATTAGAACCAGGTTGATCTTGTTGACTACTGTCGTTGATTAGGGTTGTTAACCTGAGCCAATTGGGAAAGCCCCGGCTGACCAATATAACCAGGAGATTAGAAACTCCTCAGTTCAGGGGAGTGACTCCGAGCTGGCTGGCCACAGCCAGTGTACAGTGTACAGTGTACACATGTAAATAAAGGGTGAGTTGGTGATGGGATACCAGCCTCTGTGCAGTTATTTCGATGGCCTTGGGTTAATTACCCACTATCAATGTTATAGGGACTATAGTTAATTGAATTGTCTCTTTCTCTCCACTTAAATAGAGATAATATGTAACATTGGGGGTATAAAGTCAAGAATCTATGCTGGAAAGAAATAGTATTGATTTCAGAAATAATATTAGTTTCTCAACTGGTATTGAGTTACCTGCTTGATTCTAAGATAATAGCATTAAGTGATTGTGCAGTGTATCAGTGATGATGATATGGTCAAGAGGGAACATGGAAATAATAATTATTCAACCCCATATGGTGCTGGCCTTAAAACATGTGAATTTCCCAATGTTACCACAACTGTCATGTAATTTTCTCCAGATATTTTATGACAAATTATTACCCTTAATTAGCAATTGACGATGACCTTTCACAACGCTTTTAGGATATGAGGATTCACAGCTTTAACAAAATAATCATACAGCAAGTTGTGATTCATATGTCACACCAAACATAGCAAAGCCCAGTCACTAACATAATATTAAGTTAGTCAAATGCAAATTCTCACTTGTAAGTTTGACATTTTATGTATTAACCTGTGAAAATTAGGACCTATTTTTCATATTACAGATTTTGTGCAACAGTAAAATCCTTTCACTGGAGCTATAGCACCAAAAGAAGTTAACTGGGGACAGGAGTGGCTCAGTGGGTTAGCCCTGCTGCCTCACAACACTGTGGACCTGAGTTCAATTCCCCTTTGAGCAACTGTCTATGTGAAGTTTGCATGTTCTCCCTGTGTGTGTATGGGCTTGTTCTGATTTCCTCCAAAGATATGCAGATTAGGTGGACTGGCCATGCTAAATTGCCCGTAGTGTCCAGGGATGTGCAGGCTGGGTGAATTAGCCATGGGAAGTGGAAGGGTTCTGTGTTGACTTGATGGGCTGAGTGGTCTGCTTCCACACTGTAGGGATTCTATGATTAAGCACCAATCTGTTCCTGCTTCACAGCAGTTTTAAGTATTTAGTTGTTTCTCTTCATCAATATTTTAAAATGACTCATCCACCTCGTCCACAAGTCCCCCTTTTCTAATTCAGCATTTTCAAATAACAGTTTCAATTTAGTAAGCTGTGACGTTTATAAACATATCTAATTACCATGGCTGTTTCCTGATAATTAGGGGAATGGTCAAAAATTCACAAGGCCAAATAATTAGAGCACATTTGTTCCAATGGCCTGTGTTTCACACATCTCAACCCAGGAAGTAATACATCTGATATAATGAATTAATAATAACAATACCTAGAAATTCTGATGAAAGTTCAGGACTTGAAACGTTAACTTGGTTTCTGTCTCCACAGATGCTGCCAGAGTTGCTGAGTATTTCCACCATTTCCTCGCTTTTTCTTTCAGAGTTATTGTGGTGGACCTTAATAACGCAAATATAGACTGAGATAGTGGTGGTGTACTGAGGTACTGGAATTATAAGGGGTAGCAGGGGCAGGCATTCCTGGACTGTGTTCAGGAGAATTTCTGCAGTGGAAGGAGGCACTGCTAGACCTGATTTTGGAAAAAGAGTTTCAGCATGTAGACCAAATGAAATTGGTGGAGCATTTGGGGAGTAATGACAGTCAACTGGCAGGGTGCCAGTTTCCATGGTCAGGAATGAAGATGGGCCAAATAGACTGAAACCAAAGGATAGCAGGAAGAAAATAGCTGTACACTGAGCTATCATCAAAGAGGAGGTTGTTTAGGCACCGTCAATGTATTCTCCCTCTGAAGGGAAAGGTGGGACAAACAAATCAAGACTTCCCAGGATGAGAAAAGAGATGGAAAATAAGTTTAAAAAAGAAAAAATGTGGATACGACAGATGCCAGATGGTAGATACAATTGAGAACCAAGCTGAATAATGAAAGTTTAGAAGGAAGGTGATAAAGCAGATACAAGAAGCATTGAATGGTTGTAAGAAAAGACAGGAAGCTAATGTAACGGAAATCCTGAAGTCTTCCATAAGCAAATCAATAGTAAAAGGAAGAGTAGGGTTGATGAGGGACCAAAAGAGATTTACACTTTAAGGCAAAGGTCAAATCTAACGTGTTAAATGAATACTTTGCATCAGTCTTTACTCACAAGACAGATGCCCCCCAGTTTATGATGAAGAGGAGGAAACTTAGTCATTATAAGGGTTTAAAATTGATAAGGAGGAGGAATTAGTTCAGATGACTGTACTTTGATATCAAGGTCAAATGAAATACTTCCAAAGATATTGAAGGAAGTGAGAGACACTGGCAATTATCTTTCAACATTTTTTGGATTCAGGAGTTGGACAGGAGGACTGGGGAACTGCAACCATTACACCTTTGTTCTAAAAGATTGTAAAGATAGGCCCAGCAAGTACAGATCAGCTTAATGTGGTGATAAAGAATGTGTGGAACCAATTATTCAGAAGGGAATTAATAATTACATGGAAAGATGTGGATTGATTCAGGAGAGTCAGCATGGGTTTGTTCAGGAAAATCATGTCTAACTAACTTGCAGGAGTTTTATAAAGAGATAACAGAGGGTTGAATATGGCCAGCCTGTTGATATGGTGTGAATGGACTTTCAGATACCATTCAATACAGTACCATACAACAGACACATGAGAAAAATCATAGGGTCATGGAATAAAAGGGATAGTAGCAACATAGATACAATATTGAATGAGGAATAGGAAGCGAGGAATCATAATTATAGATATTTTTCAGGCTGGAGGAAAGTTTGTCATTGTGTTCCCCAGGGGTTGGCATTGGGAGCCTTACATTTCCTGATATACAATTTAAAAAAAAATGTATTCATGGGATGGATGTGTTGCTGGCTAGCCCAGCATTTATTGCCCATCCCTAAATTTGCAGAGGGCAGTTAAGAGTCAACCACTTTGCTATGAGTCACATGTAGGCGAGACCAGGTTAAGCATGGCAGTTTTCTTCCCTAAAGGACATGACTGAACCAGATGGGTTTTTTCGACAATCAACAGTGGCATCATGGTCATCATTAGCCTCTTAATTCCAGATTTTTATTGAGTTCAAATTCCACTGTCTGCCATGGTATGATTCAAACTTTTGTCCCCAGAACATTACCTGGGTCTCTGGATTAACAGTCTGGCAATAATACCACCAGGCCAACACCTTCCCATAAGGAGTTGCTATTACTTCAGCTTGTGTTGGGTTTCATTGGAACAGTGCAGCAAGCCAAGGACAGAAAAGTGGGCATGAGAGACAGATATTATTTTGAAATGGAAAGTGACCAGAAGGCCAAGGTCAAGGTCAAGGTCATGGTTGAGGGGAGAGTGAAGGAGTTCCACAAATTAGCCACCCAGTCTACATTTGGTTTCTCCAATGTAGTGCAGACTGCATTGTGAGCAGCAATTACAGTAGACAAGATTGAAAGAAATACAAGTAAGCCACTGCTTCACCTGGAGGGAGTGTTTGAAACTTTACACAGTAGTGAAGGAGGAGGTAAAAGCACAGGTTTGACACCCCATATAAGGGAAGATGTTGGGGGTTGTCGAGGAATGGACCCTTCAGAATGCTTACGGGGAGACAACAGGAGGGGAAAATCTGTTTGGGAGTAGCATCATCCTGGAGATGGTGAAGATGATCTTTGAATGCAAAGGCTGGTGACATGTAAAGTGAGGATAAAGGGAATCATATCATAATTCTGGGAGAGATGGAAATGAGTGAGGGCAGAAGTACAGGAAATGGGTTGGATGCAGTTAAGAGTCCTGCTAACCACAGTGGGTGGGAATCCTTTATTGAAGACAAATGTGGAAGGTAGGTGATTAAGAGGAGATCTGATAGGGGTCTTCAAATTATAGGGGCCTTTAGTAAGATAAATAATGATTAACAATTTCTGATGATTGATTGTGAGGTAGCTGGGGGCATGTGTCAAAATTGTCAAAGAAATGAAGGGAGGAATTGGGATTAGTTTTAGAAATATTGTTATTAGGAATTCTGTCACTAGATACTATGGTTGGAACAGCAATGTACATATGTTCTTAAGGAGAGTTGATTAACATTTCAAAACAAAATAATTCTTAAAGTCCTTGGGGGAAAGGGCAAGACATTAGTGATCAGATGCAGGTCTGACAAGCTTAATAATGTTTATATATGTTGTTAATTTCTATAAGGAAATAATTGATCTATTGTACATATTTTTAATACTAACTGTTTGGACATGTCATGACACACCTGTGGAACAAATAGGACTTGAACACAAGTCTTCTGGTCCAGATGTAGGGACATGGCTATTATGCCACAAGAGCATATTTATCAATGTTATGGAATTCTATCAGAACATAATTGGTCCATTGTAAAGGAATTGCATCTTTAATCAGGACAAACCAACCTACATAAGTAAACATAAGCACTAATCAGGACAATCTAATCTGAATAAATACCATTTTGAACCTGTGAACAATTACATGTAAACGGTCCGAGATATTTTAAAAGTAGCTCTCCTTCAATCATGAATAATGTAAAATTGGCACATGAATGTTAATGTTCTGACATGAGAAATGTCTCAGCAACCTTTGATGCTATAAATTCTTAATGCCTGCATTGGCTTGTAATGTTCAAGCTGCTATTTTTGTCTTTTCACTGGGAATTGGCAGCGGAGGCAATTTATTCCAATGTCAAGAGCAAATGACACAACGTAACCACTGAATTGTATTGGGTCTCTGTATTAGTGACGTGTTGCATGTGCAGTACTGACATGGGAACATTAAACTTCTATTGCCCTGACAGCTGCATAATTCCCAATGACAGGTGGATGAGATGATCATAACCGACAGACTTGGGCTCTTTGCCCTATACTTACACAGGGTTTTACATGGATTTGCTTAGAGCTTTGCCTAGTGAGTGTAAATCCTACTCAGGAGTGTAGCTCTTGGCCAATCTGCTGGATCGTCAAAGCATTGCAGCAGCCACAGCTGAGCAACACCTTCCCCACTCTGACAACACAGCAAAGGTCCAGCACTGGGCAAGTTTGGCAAGCAGTGTTCAATTCCCCTCAACAATGCGCACCCTCTCTCCTACACCCTTAACAATGCACACGTCCATTTCCTTGACAATGTTCATTCTCTCACCCTCTAAAGCACTGAAAATGATCCTCCTGCCACAATGCTCACCCCCATCAAACCTCTCATCTCCTCCTCCACCCAGACAATGTTCACCCCAACACACCACTTCAAGGTAATTGGTTTTACTGGGGTTTTCTCAACAATTGGACTCTATATTTTTGTAAAATGTAAAGTGTTGTAGTATGGCATAGGTTCCAGATCAGACAGACCTATATCTTTAAGACAGTTATACAGCATCCTGACATGTGACATTCTGATGTAAAGGTACTCACCTTGTCTGAGAAAGGGTCACTGGACCTGAAACATTAACTCTGATTTTTCTTCTCAAATGCTGCCAGACCTGCTGAGCTTTTCCAGCAACTTCTGTTTTTGTTTCCACCTTGCCTACGTTCACTCTTCCTGTGTAGAGTCATACAGCATGGAAACAGACCCTTTGGTCCAACCAGTCCATGCCGAACATAATCTCAAACTAAACTAGTCCCACCTGCCTATGCTTGGCCCAAATCCCTCCAAACCTTTCCATAGACACGGTGATTAAAAAGGCATTTAGCACACTTGCCTTAATTGCTCTGTCCTTTGAATATAGGAGATGGGAAGTCATAATACAGTGTGGAGCTGGAGGAACACAGCAGGTCAAGCAGCATCAGAGGAGCAGGAATGTTTCAGGTCAGGACCCTTCTTCAGAAATGGGTTCTTGGACCTCTCCATCTCCATCTCAGGTGTAAAAAAAGCCCATTTCTAAAGAAGGGTCCCAACCCAAAACACCAGCTTGCCTGTTCCTCTGATGCTGCCTGGCCTGCTGTGTTCCTCCAGCTCTACACTGTGTTATCTCTGACTCCATCATCGGCAGTTCTTACTATCTCTGAGATGGGAAGTCATGTTGAGGTTGCACAGGATATTGGTGAGGCCTATCCTGGAGTACTTTATCCAGTTCTAGTTGCCCTGTTATAGGAAGGATATTATTAAGCTAGAGTGCCATCAATGAGCTATGTGTGTAATATACAGTAACATCAGTAAGTACAGAATCTGGGCCATGTGTGTAAGTGTGACACCACAGCCTTGTAACAAGCTACCTTTGTAAGTAAACTTTGGACATGTCTCTCACAAAAAATCAGGCGCTTTGTGCCATATGTTAGATGGACTAACATATAGGAAGCCACAAGTCACATCATGGTGGCAGTACATGGGCACAGAAACCTAGCCATGACAGCTAGGTAGTGACTGTGAGACAACATTAAAAGCTGAAAAAGTGGCAGCTTTGAAAAGTCTTTTTATCCAACAGTCATCTATCAAATTTCTAAATTCAGAACTTAAGTTACAACTACAACCAAATCTAAAGTGCAACAACCAGAACTAAAGACTACAAACTTGTACTGAAACACAGTGTGTACCCTCCCTCTGGATCAGATTTACAAAACAAAATGGCAGTTTAAATGTGCTGACCAAGGCACTGATCTAAAAAATATCCTGGAATAAAATGGAGGTAAAAACACTGAATAAATCATTTTCTATACCAAAGAGGCCCTATTTTATGTCCAGACACTGGATGATTCCACCATTTTCTATTTTCAAATAGAGGTGAAAAGGAAAAAATGATTTCATTACTAATTTTTGACATGCATACCATCTACAGAAAGAAAAGCTTCAAATATAATCCTGAAACATTTAATGGTACAGCAAAAAAAGGAAGAGATAAGCCAATAGTTAATTTTAAAGCCACAAGAAAAGAAAGAAAATCGACTGCTACAGCAAGAAATAAAGGAGAAACTAACCTTGGAAGACCAACAACAAAAATAAAAAGCTACAAAAAGCACTACATTGCAATGCCGGTTTGCATCTGACATTTGAAAGAGTATAATGCTACGTGAAATGAAGTTGGATAGCAAATGTCTAACCCATGGACTGGCAATCCATTGATATTCCATTAGAACTTCAAGTTTTTTTTTTAAAAAAATCCGTCTTTATTTCCTGGATCAGGTTAACTGACAAACAACACCAGGTGGTCAAAATTCTTCTTGCTTTGGGCACTGAAGGGTTAAGAAGAAAAAAACTGCTCAAGTATTTCCACAAAGATCAGGACAAAGATTTTCAGATTTTTGAAGGTCAATTTCCAGTTTGAATCTATTTTAGGATACACGGGCTTGAGTTCATTTTGTACCAACAACAGACTGATGAAACAATCAATTCATAGCAGATGTTAATACAAATGTACAGAACGTAATTTCATTGAAGCTAACTTAGCTGAAAACATATGGAACTGTTCATTGTCTCTACACCCATCAAATCCTTCAGAAAAGCATTTCTCGACAAACCTAAGGAAAACACTATTGGCGATTTACTGGAAGAAGTATGCAATTTCAAAACAATGTCAATCTGCAAATGCTTTGCCCTGGAATAACACCCAAATCAAGATGTCCCTCGTGTCGTCCACCAAGACAGTGTCTAGCATTTAAGGATATGTTCAAACTATGTTCCATGAGAGAACATTGGCGAAAGGCGTCTCACGTGAATCCTGCTGTTTTTGGGCTAATATTTGGAAGACAACAAACAGCAACTTGAATTCCAAATCAATCCTGTCTTCAAACTTGAAATGTAACCTGTGAAGCCATGAATATAACATGGGATGGTGACAAACCACCACCCCCCCACCCACCCCCCCCCCCCCCCCCCCCCCTAAAGATCAGAGAACTGTAACACCTAAAATGTTCGATATGCAGCTCTGATGAATGAACTCAAAATATTATCCACTGCTTCTCTTTCCACAGATGCTGCCAGACCTGCTGAGCATTTCTAACAATTTCTGTGTTGATAATAGATGCAATACAAATGGTCCTTGAATGGTAGGGTGGTAATACTGTTTAATAGTGTGCTATGCCAAAGATAGTACGTTAATAGTTCCCACCTTGAGAAAAAGACACAAGACTGTTGCATTCACTGTACTGAAGTAGTGGTATTGATTAAACAGGAATCATCATGTGGACTGTAAATGCAGTATTGAAGTGTTTCTGTCTTTTAGGTTATGTAAGGTCCTTAGCTCAATGCCATCAGTATTATCACAGAATAATGTGCAAAGTTGCCAACCTTGGAATATTGTTGGAAGGGGTTGATCCTTATTCAGTGTTTATCATTCTTCAGGATGATTTGAAGAAATTCATTAGAGAATCACACAATTTATTTTTCCAGGGATTCTTGAAAATTCAATAAAATTGCTAAACTCCATCAAGAGCATATATATTTTCCAATTACTTGATTCCCAAATAAAGCTCAACTACTTCACAAGGAATCCATAGAGCTGTTGAGGTTCTTAGTATAAGGTGAGCCTATTTGGCTCGTGGTACCATACCAGCTCTTTGCTTGAATAATGTAAGGTCAATCTCATTACATTGTCCTGTTTCCAGAGCACTGAATCTTACTGCGTTTTTAAAATAGGTTTCAGTTGTGTTATTGTGAGGAAAACACCTTGCCTGTCCTCTCAGCCTGTCTCAAAAAGCCATCTCATGTGGCTGGGTAATAGCTGAAGATGCAAAAACTAATGGAAGACTTCTATAATGATTTCAGAGATAGTAAGGATTGCCAATGCTGGAGTCAGAGATAACACAGTGTGGAGCTGGAGGAACACAGCAGGCCAGGCAGCATCAGAGGAGCAGGAAGGTTGACGTTTCGGTTCGGGACCCTTCTTCAGAAATGGGGAAGGGGAAGGGAGCTCTGAAATAAATAGAGAGAGGAGGGGTGGGGCTGGGGAAGGTCGGTGGGATGATGATAGGTGAGTGCAGGTAGGTAGTGGTGGGGATTGGTTAGTGAGGTGGGAGGAGAGGATAGGTGGGAGAGAAGATAGACAGGTTGTGTTAGGTCAAGGATTTGGGGATGGGATGAGGCTGGGGTGGGGGGATTTTGAAACTAGTAAAGTCCACATTGAGACCATTGACCCTATAACGATTTCAGCATTTGTCTGGAACTTCCACATGATTCGGATAAACAATGTTCCACTCTCCTATATTCGTTGAGTACTTTAAGCCAAGGGCCTTGTACAATTGTATGATCACTGAAGACAAATGTAGGTCCCTTACAGTCAGAAACAGGGGAAATTATAATGGCAGTGTGTTCCAGGTACCTACTACCCTCTATATAAAAAACTTTCCTCGCACCTCTCCTTTAAACATTTCCACTCTCACCTTAAACCTGTGCCCCCTAGTATTTGACATTTCCACTCTGAGACGAAGACTCTGACTATCCACCCTATTCACCCCTCTCATAATTTTATATATTTCTATCAGGTTACCCCTCAGCCTTTGACACTGTAGGGAAAACAGTCCAAGTTTGTCCAACCTCTCCTTATAGCTGCTACACTCCAATCCAAGCAGAACCCTGGTAAACCTCCAAAGTCTCCATATCTTTCCAATAGCGTGGTGGCCAGAATTGCACACAGCACTCCAAATGTGGCCTGATTAAAATCTTATACAGATGCAACATTACTTGCCCACATTTATAATCAATGCCCTGACCGATGAAGACAAGCATGCCAGAGGCCTTCTTTACCACCTTATCCACTTGTGTTGCCACATTCAGGGAGCTCTGGACTTGCGTCTCTCTGTGTATTAATGCTCCTGAGGGTCCTGCCATTTACTGTACACTTTCCTCTTGCTTTGACCTTCCAAAGTGCACCACCTCACACATGTCTGGATTAAATTCCATCTGCCATTTTCCCACCCGACTTTTCAACTGATTTATATCCTGCTGTATCCTTTGATAACCTTTTTTGCTATTGAAGCTCCACCAAATTTTATGTCATCTGCAAACTTACTAATCACCAACATTTTCACACAAATCACTTACATATAGTATGAACAACAGAGGTCCCAGCACTGATCCTCGCAGAACATCATTGGTCACAGACCTCCAGTCAGAAAAAAAAAACCTTTCCACAACTACCCTCTGGCTTCTGTGACCAAACCAATTTTGTATCCAATTTGCCAACTCATCATGGATCCCACATGACATAATCTTCTGGATCAGCCGACCTTGTCAAATGCTTTAGTAAAGTCCATGTAGATAACATCCATTACCCTACCTTCATCAATCATGTTTGTTAGTTCTTCAAAAATCAATCAAGTTTGTGAGACAAGACCTCCCCTGGATAACCCTATGCTGACTATGTCTAATATGTCCATTCTTCTCCAAATGCGATTAAATCCTGTCTCTGAGGATCTTCTCCAATCATTTCCCTACCACTAATGTAAGGCTCACTGCTCTATAATTTCCTGGAAAAAACAGAAAGTACAGGGGAAACTCTGTTTTTCTCTCTGCAGATGCTACCAGACCTGTTGAGATTCTCCAGCAATTCTTGTCTTTGTTTCAGATTTCCAGCATCCACAGTTCTTTGTTTTATTATTACATTCCTAGAGTACTAAAGGAAATGGCCCTGCAAATAGTGAATGTATTGGTGATCCTCTTTCAAGACACTGTAGACCCTGGAACAGTTCCTGTAGATTGGAGAGTGGCTAGTATAAACAAAATATTTAAAAAAGCAGGTAAAGAGAAAACAGGGAATTATAGAGCAGTTTGGCTGACATTAGTAGTGGAGAAAATGCTAGAATCCATTATACAAGATTTAATAGCTGAACAGTTGAAAAACAGTGCCAGGATTGGACAGAGCCATGCTTGACAAATCTATATGAATTTTACAAGAATGTCACAATGTGAGTTGAAAAGGGGAAACTGGTGGATGTGATTTACTTGGACTTTCTGAAAGCTTTTGATAAGATCCTGCATAAGAGATTAGCATTTAAAATTAAAGCACATGGGATTAAGGGTAGTGTACTGACATGGATAGAGAAGTAGTTGGCAGACAGAAAGCAAAGAGCAGAAATAAAGTCTTCTTCTGAGTGACAGGCTAGTGGGGGTTGGTGCTTGGTCCCAGCTATTCACAAAATATATTAATGGTTTTGATGAGAGAACTAATGTAATATAAACAAGTCTGGAGATGTCACAAATCTGGGTGGGAGGGTAAATTGTGAGGACAATGTTGAGATGCTTCATTGTGATTTTGACAAGTTGAGTGAGTGGGCAAATGGATGGCAGATGAAGTACAATGTGCATAAACGTGAGCAAAAACAGGAAGGCAGATTATTATCTGGATGGTGATAGATTGGGAAAAGAGGAGGTGCAACAAGACCTGGGCATCTTTGTAGACCAGTTGCTAGAAGGCTCTGATGAAGATCACTGAACTTGAAATGTTAAATCTGCTGCTAACACCCACAGATGCTGCCAGACCTGCTGAGTTTCTCCACCAATTTCTGTTTTTGTTCCTGAAAGTCTCTTTTTTATTCATTCATGGGAAGAGGGTGTTGCTGGCTCAGCCATCATTTATTTCCTATCTCTAATTTCCTAGAGGACAGTTAAGAGTCAACCAAATTGCTGTGGGTATGGAGTCACATGTAGGCCAGACCAGGTAAGGATGGCAGTTTCCTTCCCTAAAGGACATTCGTGAACCAGATGGAGTTTTTCCAAATATCGGCAATGGCCATTATTAGACTCTTAATTCCAAATTTTTTTTTATTGAATTCAAATTCCACCACCGGCTGTGGGGGGATGAACCCAGGTCCCCAGAACATTAACTGGGTCTCTGGATTAATAGTCCAGCGCTAATACCACTTGAGCCCTCTCATGCAGTTAACAGTAAGCACACAGGTGTAGCAGGTGTTGAAGTAGGCACATGGTATGGTGATCTTCATCACAAGAGGATTCGAATACAGGAGCAGGGATGTCTTGCTGCATTTATACAGGGCATTGGTGAGACCACACATGGAGTATTGCATGTATTTTCCATCCCCTTACTTGAGGAGAGATGTACATGGAGGAGCGCAATGAAAGTTTACCAGACTAATTCCTGAGATGGCAGGACTAATGTATGAAGAGAGATTGGATCGGTTAGGATGATATTTACTAGAGTTTAAAAGAATTAGGGAGTATTTCTTAGCAATCTATAAAATTCTAACAGGGCTAGACAGGGTGAATGCGAGAAGAATGTTTCCAATGGACTGGGGATTCCAGAGACAGGGGTCACAGTTTAATAATAAGGGTTAGGCCATTTGGAATTGAGGTGAGGAGAAACCTCTCAACCCAGAGCCTGTGGAATTCTCCAGATTGCAGTTGAGGCCAAAACGTCAATCATTTTCAAGAAGCAGTAAGATATACGTCTTAGGGCTATTTGGATCAAAATGTATGTGGGGAAAGTGGGAACAGGGACTGAGTTGGGTGACCCAACCATGATCAAATTGAATGGCACAGCAAGCTCAAAGGGCCAATCAGCCTACCCTTGCACCTGTTTTCTGTGTTTTTATGTTTCTCAGTAACTGCTAGCCCATTCGTTTCCTGTAATCACTCTTTGACTAATTTGGTTTTGGTCTCTCGTGTTGCATGTCATTATCTAATAGCACTGAACTCTCCTTGAATATACTGAAGTATGAATCAGTAAATAGTGACATGTCCCATTTCGTGTGAAGTGCTGTGATGCTGGCTCATCTTTATTTGTGATGTTGTGTTGTGCGTCTTGCCATTTAGACAATTTCATTTACATCTAAGCACACATAATGCTATGTTTAACTTTATTTCCATAAATTACTGGATAGTGCTTTCAGTTACTTTTACTTATGAATAAACAGTATGCAATGTAATGACATTGGGAAGAGATAAATAGAGGAAGCTGTAGACCACTGGCACTGCATGCATTCTATTGTGTACTATTTTTTCTCATCTATTAATCTTGCATGAGTCCCATCTTGGGTAACGAGACGGAGAGTGAAGTATTAGAGTTGTCACAATTGTGAGTTAGGAGAATAGGATCCCTTTTACTAACTGATGAAATAGTTTGTTAATGTGATGAGATTGAAGTGTTGTCTGTCGGTTTATTTGTAATAGTTACCAGCCAAAGGTGTCAACTATTCATTCATCTAGTTGTTTTTCCTACTCACTTAGTTATTATTTAGTTCCCTTACCCTTACCTCATCCATTTAACTCTGACCATGTTGTACACCTCATTGACTGCATCTCCCCCATGTTATGAAATGAATTCTAGGGCACGACCATACTTTGGTGATTTTTCTCAATCAACTTGATTGCACAGTGAAATTGCCTCTGCTCTTGATGTCAAAATAGTGGGACAAAATGCTAATTGACAAGAAAAGTAAACACATGTAATGCATCTTTTCTTTTAAAAAAATGGTTTATCAATTAAAAATGTAATGGAAAGAGCAATTTGTCTTTAAGTCATCCATGACTTAATTATTCTGCACTTTGATGGTGTAGAAGATGATCGTTGATTAAAGTTACAGAGGTGAATGAAAGAAACGACTGTAGCAATGCCTTCTTTAATGCACAAAAATGCCCCAGTGCATTTTACAAAGGGAGAATCAGACACCAAGCTAGAATTTAAATTAGACTTGGGATATTCAGGGAGTTAACTAATGACTTAAGTGTTTGAATTGTTTTTTGCATGCGGGCAAGGGTGCAGGAAGAGTAGTTTAGGATGATAATTTTAGAATGCACAGCCCCTAGTATGACCTACTAGGGAAACATGGAAGGAACGGATGGTATGCAGTAGTCAGACTCAGAAAAGCAGAGAGTGTGGTCAGATGATCAACCACTACTAGGTAGTAATTGGGTAGAGTGCTGTCACTAATGCATCTTCTTTCTATGCTGAGTCTAAGGACCTGTTTGGTTAACAGTGATAGAGAATAAATCACCCAAGAGTCTTAACAAGAAGAGGCTCTGTCTTAACAACAGGATATCGTATATTAAATGAGCAATAGCGTAAATTTACATGGGCTTGCCAGACATAGCTACTAAGGCTATGTCGAACTAGGGACGTTGAATCTGACTCCATTGGCATCTAGAACTGTATTCATTGAGTCTCCATCCAAGACTGTGTGACATCATCAGATTGGCTGCAACGAAATGCATTAGCCCTTTCAAAACCTTTTATCTTCTAATATAAGTGTGAGCAGAGGCACAAGCTTGGAGAAAGGCTAAAGAATGACTTGCATGCATTTTAAAGTCAATTCCCTGTAGGACAGGAACTCAGTGGAGCAGGTAAGACCACAGTGATAGATAGTAAATGATAGGATGTTGGCTGTGATGCCTGATAGTATAAAACATTATATAAGGTGTTCTCAAAAAACAGGAGAGGTTGGACATGTTCAGCCTTTCGGTAACATAAATGAGGATGAGGTTTCCAGCAGTAGTGATATTAAGTAGGGATGAATGTGCTTATGTTTTGAAGATGGAAATTCTGATTTCTGGTAATAGTGTATGTGAATATAGAAGTCAACTCAAGGTGAAGCAAGAGCTTGAAGGTGTGCATTGTCAGGTTCACTCTGGGGAAGGGATTTAGGACAGAATACAGAGTTTCTGGTGAGATAAAAGGACAATTTCAGTTTTGTCAATATTTTAGTAGATGAATTCTTGATGTAGTTATGTTGAGCTGACAACCAGTTGGATAACAAATGAAAACTTCAAATTGGAAGTAAAAAGTGTTGGAAATAGTATTCATAAAATTAAAGGACAGATTGGAATTTTAGTTTTTTTGATATTTTTGTATAATTGTCCTTTAAACTGAGAATGGAAAGACAAACTGGTATTCAGGCAAAATTGTAGTGAAAAAGGGAGAGAATCAGCAACAATGCCATTACAGAGGAATTAACAGGGTGGAGCAACTTGAAGGCTTCTTAATACAGAACTGTTAGGTGATAAAAATATCAACAAAGAGCCAATGTAGTGAAATGAAAAAATTATAAGAACGGAGGGTGGATGGACATGGGAGAGGTCTACGTGAACAAAGTAACCAGAAGAATATCTGCATTTTCAACTGTCTGGTTAAACTATAAAGTGTAGGAGAAACACAATTGCCTTGAATTTTTCTGAGGCTTCTTATTGGCAGAAGCAGTAGAAAGTTAGTGCAAATGATTATTCAATGATCGTCCACTGAAGCCATGACAAGAATTAGAGAGAACCTCATAAAACCTCTCTCCCATGCTACCCACTTGAAGTAAGAAGTGCAAAAGCATTGTCAGATTATTGAGCTGCTTTACTGAACATTTCTGTTTCATCTAAAAAGTGCAACTAGATATATTAGAGAGTGAGGGATTTCCTACAAGAGTGTACGTTGATACTAAAAAAGTACAAAACATCAGAGGAAAGCCTAATGTTGGAAATAAGGGCTCTATTCTTAAACATGCAAGAGAAACATGTACATGGGGAAGAAGAGTGACACAATGATGGAACCCTGTTGCATATTGACGAGACAGGTATATTGATCGTGTTGGGACAAGTAGAGTTGTCACTAATTAAAAGTGTTAGGCCATGCATAAAAGTTGATAGAGATGAACAGTGTGGTCACTCATATCAAAGGCTGCAGAGAGATAGCAGAAAGGAATATTGTGCTGTGGTTGGGTGGCCATAGGTTACATTCTTTAAGCAAATAATTCTCACTAATGAGACAACTGGAGGATGCTGTTTTACATCTAGCTAGCTCATTGTTTTATTCTATTTAGTTCTGGAATTACTGACAGTACAGAAGCTGTGTCCAAATAGTTAAAACTTCACTCAGAAAATTCAGGGAAAAATTATAATTGTAGTCTTTGATTTGTGAGAGATGAAAATATCTAAACTCTAATTTGGATTATGGTTCACACTTTAATTAACCAGAAATCAATCTGCAGGCTAGGAAAGTTTAATTAAAGGTCAGTTTTCTCCCTGGTTGTTTAGAATGACAAAAAATACACTCTAGAAATTTCAGTCTGGGGTACAGTCACAAAAATGTTTACATTAAATTTGATGCAGCTTATGACTTTTTAAAATGACTGATGAAGCCTTATGATCCTTGTGACAGAGCATTGGATTTTCAGCCAGAAGCTTGGTTGTTAGTCAAACTTGGAATTGATTTCACATTCAGCATTGAATATTTTTATTGGCATTTTGAAAGTTAAACTGCATGGAACACCAGGCAAATTCATGCCATTCCACCTCTTGTGGTGATTTTTAAAAAGTTCCCACCTTATAGAAACATGATATTAACAATACATTTAAAGTGCACACATTGACATTTTCTGTGGAGAAATCTGTGGCACAGACGCCCTGCCTCCAAAATGAAAGGAGAATAATGTAAAAATGGCATGGGAGAGAGATTCAGAAAGAAAAATACTAAGAGGATCTAAAGAGTTTAAAAAGGCCAAAGGGGCAAATCTTTTACACAGAGTGTGGTTCACGTGTGGAATGAAGTTTCTGAGGAATAAGTGGATATAGGTACAATTACAACGTTTAAAAGACATTTAGATAAGTACATGAACAGGAAAAGTTTGGAAGGTTATGGGCCAGGAGCAGGCAGGAGGAAGTAGTTTTTGGGATTATGTTTACCATGGACTGGTTGGACTGAAGGGTCTGTTTCTGTGCTGTATAACTCTATGACTCTGATTTAACTGACTCCTCTGAAAAGGACAGAAATCCAGAACTTAATGCCAGTCATTATACTGTTTTTCCAGAGGGTACATTGTTGAGCAATGCAAGACTGCACACAATTTGAAATTATTGAACTGGTGAGAATTTGCCCTTTTTTGCCCTCAGTCTTGCTTCAAATTCCCTTGAAAATGTTGGATGTCTTATTGAGTGAAGTGTCGCTGGATTTTTATTGGTGTATTAAGTTCATAATTACAGCTAAACACCATACTGAGCCTGGAAGAGTTATTTTATATTAATATTTCATAATTTTCCATTTGTATATAGGTGAAAAGGGACACATCTTGTCAAAGTTTTTCATCTTGCACTCATTGGGATAGTCACAAGAATTACCAATGTAAAGGGGAATAATATTTTATTTCTATGAGAAAAGAGTGCCAATTGGTCGTCATTTGTTAAATTTATCATTTTCAAATATTTTTAAAAACTTGTAATATTTCAGCTTCTACCTTATTCTCATATAATTTTCCTTTTTTTTATTATTGGTAAAGATTACAAATGGGAGAGATTCAACAGATTGTACCTCTTAGTTTGCTGCCTGTGAGAATGTTTCATTGCAATTGGTTACTTATTCTGCTTGATGATTCCACTGCTGTTGGATATCTAGAGATTACCTTGACTTCACACACAAAGTGATGTTAGAAAAGTGAATATCTATGGCACAGTGATTTGAGGTCAGCAGTGAATGCTTCCTCTTCACCATAATAAAGATTGCAGGAACTTTTTATGAGTTCCTGAACTTCCTGAACTGCCACGAGTTTGTCTGGCATTCCATGCAGTTTAATTTTCAAAATGCCAACAAAAATATTCAGTGCTGAATGTGGAATCAATTCCAAGTTTGACTGACAATCAGCCTTCTGGCTGAAAATCCAAAGCTCTATCACAAGGGTTATAAGGTTTCATCAGTCATTTTAAAAAAGTCATAAAAGAGATCCTGTGTTTCCACTTTGAAGTTAGATTTAATTATGATTAACCTCCTGGAAGTGTTTGATATAAGCAGAGATTAGCAAAATAGGGCACTTAAAAATGTATTTAATGCATAATGGTGGGGTCTTACCAGCCTGTGAATAAGTTGGGCTATGGCAGGATGACATAGAATTGGATGAGATGGTTGTCTTGACATTGAGATCATCTCGCCACATCTTGTACGCTTTTCCCAAATGGTATGGGAGATTCTTGTCAGGGAGCAGCATGATGCCAATTGATGCTCTTTATTGCTTGCTCAATGTCTAGATAACAGCCCAATCCACCGTGACTCGCGATTTTACCGAACTTGCTGGACAAACTAACTATTGAGAAAACTTGAGCAGGTTCTTGGTAGATTCAACTCATTACTTGCTGTAAAACAGCTTGAAGTTAGACACTGGGCACCAATATTTTGGACATGCTCCATGGTCACCAGCTAAATGCACCCCACTCCACGGACATTGGTACTCAACATGTGCCAGCCTAAATGAACTCTCATGGCACATCTCCGAGCCACTTACAGGACGCTTCTGCACTTCAGTTCTGCAAGTCGGGCTGTATTGGCATCTCTCATTGTAAAGCTCATGGACTGAAAGAGGTTGCATCTCAGGGCTCTCATAGTGTTCACTCAAACAGCCCTGTCTTGCCTTTTTCGCACTTTGCCTCGTCCGCCAGAGATACCTGGCTAATATTACTGCAGTCTTGTCTTGCCTTTTAGTGCAGACACAAAACCAGGAAACTTATCATGATTGTCAGCAGGCTTCAGCTTTGTCAAGGAGGATAGCTTTCACTCAGGGGGTCCTGGGTCAAGAAGTCAATGGCAGCCTTGGATAGCTGTCCAAGCCCTTTCTGGGGTATCAGAGTTAAGGTTTTCCATATGTGGTGAGAAGCTGAATAATGGGCAGCACATCATGGGTTTTGACTCTTTCTGTTGTGGGTTGTTTTGCTTCTGGAATGAGAGAGAGGTAGGTATTTATGGAAGGTTAGAATGGGTGGCCCAGTTATTACTG
Source organism: Rhincodon typus (assembly GCF_021869965.1). Lineage (NCBI taxonomy): Eukaryota > Metazoa > Chordata > Chondrichthyes > Orectolobiformes > Rhincodontidae > Rhincodon > Rhincodon typus. Next base: position 22,068,789 of record NC_063357.1, on the reverse strand, counting down.
TTGCTGTGAGTGAGTAGACAGCACAGAAGGTATGCAGGGTTAGTCATATTGCAGTATGGGGTGGCTGAAAGTGAGTGGGGATGATGTTGCAGGCGATAGTGAGAGTGGTAGGGCATGAGCCTTAGTGGATGATGGGTGCAGTAAGAGAGGTAGAATGATATTGGACAGAAATGTTGGCACTTATGCTGGTACAGTGGAGAGGAAATTGAATTCCTTCCTTTATTGCTGAGGACTTCTCTAAACAGCTTCAAAGCAGGTGTCAAACTCGGATCAGGCTGGGGCTGTCTGATGTCATTGTCCTGCACTGAAGGTCCTGCGGATGAGGAATTCTCTCCTGTTTACTACCTCATCCAGCAGAATCTCCAGGACCCTGCCCACATCAGGGATGACAGCCTCCTCCGACTGCCATGTCGGGGATAAATGTCAGGAGCCATGCATAGTAGCTCTGGGCCGAGAGTGCTTGTCCTGCTGCACAAGAGATGGAGGGGGTTCGAGGGATGCTGGTGAATTCTGGGATTCCCAGTGAGTGGCGAGTGGGTTGGGAGGTGAATAGGATGTGATTAATGCAGTAGGGGCTCAAACCGCAATTAAAAAGCAGCGAGTTTGGTGCGATACAGTGTGAAGACTCGCCCCGCCTCACAGTGAGAATCACTCCCTCAAACTCAATGCAACTCGTACTTAGTCACAAAATGGTGAGATCCCTGTCTTGGATATTGATCTGGTCATTGCAGCAGCTCAAGAGTCAATAAAACTGCAGCTGATAATATTATTATGGCTGTAGTCTCCTCTCCAGCAGGTACTGTTCTGAAATATCACCCTCTGTTCCTTATTCTGGAATTTTTTTAAAAAAAGGCAGGAGACTGTACTACAACAATTAGTAGACAAATCACTTCTGTCACCACATGCTATTGAAAACAAAATGTTATTCATAGAATTCACAGCTCCACTGGGAATTATTCCCCAGTGGCCAACCAATCAAAACCTATGAAAAGCACAATAAACTAATTTGGTAGCAATATATAAACAGAATTGATTAGCTTGCCCTTTACTTCTGTCTGCATGATTTTATTTGGTTTCTGCCCATTTTTACCTTATTATTTTTGATTGATCCAGATTTTGTTGGGAGCTGCTCATCCTGCACCATGTCCTGTCAATTAAATACATTCAGATATGTTATGTTTGTAAGTTGCTGGTTGTTACGAATGCTGATAATGGTGGAGCAAGGGAAACAGGGCGTCTGCTAAATTGGTCAAAAATGTGTCCAAACAGTTCCTTAACCACCAATATTTGAGAATCAGGAATCAGGTACAGAAAGTAAAATGGAGCGTGAGAAGGAAAGGTTAGATTAAGAGAGAAAAAGCAAAGGGAAAGTAAGAAGAACATTTCAAGTTTGACATTTTTCAATTCAACCTGATAGACCTTTAATTGTCCACTTTCTGGTCAAAAGAAGTTCATGAGCAGTCTTTAAGAATCGTTATATTCCTAAAGCGTACTTCCACTATTAATTACTAAGCTTTCAATGGCTAGTCTAATGGAAAATTAATGTGCAAATGCAGCAACTTGGTGGAACCCATGGGGAAGTTAAGGACAAGGTGCCATTTTCCAAAGTTAATGTCGGGTGGCAGAAATAGCCCAACCAGGAATTGTGATTCACCGTTTACTGGGGTTTTTCTTCCTTTCCAACAGTTTGCTGAATATTACAAAGCTGTGCACCATATTCAAATACTTTTATTTTTCAGCACCACAGACTTAATATGCCCTTCCCTGTGTTATGTCAGTTTTCCTAATGTCCCCGACATTTTGCTTTCTTGAAGTGCTAAGATGAAGGTCTTTGCTGAATTACAAGAAGACCCAATTGAAACAAGTTTAGACTATAATCACTATTTGATCTATCATGATGGAACGTAGACGTTCTCGTAGCTACTTCTGATAAATTTTCAGAAGGTTTAGTGAAATAAAACTCCGGTCTTAGGCAATTCACTCAATTAGAAATGTAAATACTATTTTCTTAAGCAGATGATGTGTTTTTTTTAAAGAATGTAAACTATGGTATTTTCCCAGACGGACACACCTGGTTTCTTGGGTTATTTATCACCTCTAGCTGTATGTGGTACTGGGTGAAGATTGTTTGAAATAGTTGCTGCCATCAATCCTCCTTTGTCTTAGCTTTGTCTGGATCTTATCGAGAGATTAGTGGTAGAGAATAAACCACTGTAGAGCAGCTGCAGCAAAGACACTGTTCTTAGAGAAAAAGGTTTATTGCATGATAGCAATAAGTACTTTGACATTTGTTTGGATGTAATTATAAGGACCTTAGGGAACTAGTACATCTGCACCTTCCAAAAGCTAAAGTAGAGCTTCATCCAAAGACTGTGTATTATATCAGTAGCATGGGTGGATCCAGTATAAAATGAACATGAACCCCTTCAGAACCACCAGCTTAAACAACAATTAAGTTTAAGATTGATACACTCTGTATAGATAAAATGTGCTAACATTTTCCATTGCACCAATCAGTCTTTCCAATGATATTATAGTGTGGCACAGTTGGTGATAACATTTCCACCCAGTCTGAAGGTTGTACGTTCAAGTCCCGCTCCAGCAGGTTGGGCACAAATATCTAGGCTTTCACTTCCGTACTGCACTGTCTGAAGTGCTGACCTTCAGTACAGATGCTAAACTTGTTTGCTGTCTCAGGTGGAAGTAGAAGATACCACCTTGAAGCAGAGCAGGGAAGTCCTGTTTAGTTTCTTGCAAATATTTACCCCTCAACTATCATTGCTAAGAACAGTTTAATTGATCATTTAAAAAGATAACATAAGAAAAAGGAGCAGGAGTATGCCATTTGGCCCACCCAAGTCTGTTCCACCATTCAGTGAGATGATGTTTGACGCTTGATTCCAACTCTACTTTCCCACCCAATTCCTAAGTCTCAATGCTGTATGTGGGAGCCTGTTGTGTGCAAATCAGTTGCCAGAGCTGCTACATTGCAACTGCAGCTGCATTTCAAAATTTACTTACTTGGCGGTAAGTCACTTTGGGAATTCTTGATATCATGAAAGGTGCTATATAAGCGCAAGTTCTTTCCTTACTGGGACAGTATCATCTGCAGTTCAATTAACTAAAGCTAGTTATGTGATTAATCGAGCAGTAATGAAATGAATTATCTATTTTCTATCTTTGTGAAGAAGCATTATTTAATCATCTTTCATTTAATATTTGCCATTTTAAATTTCAGTAAGTTTTTTTTGATATTATTCTTACCATTTTAATGGTATAATTTATTCTATACCATTTTCACCTCATTTCATATTAGATGCCACTGTAAGTCTGCCAGAGTAGAAATAACTGATTTGTGGATAATTGCTGGTCCTTACTTCTCCTTGTCAAGGGGAACATTTTTCAGGCATTCTAAATGTCTGACAAAGTTGGAATGAGGTGACAGATTTGAAGTGTAGATGTTAATGATTTTCCAACTCTAAAGTCAGACATACAACCCTGCTCTGGTTCTCAGAGATTTTGTGTTCTTTGCCAAATCTTTTTTGATTGAGGTTGAGATGACCTGACTCATAGGAAGTCTCAACACAGTCCTTTTTGAGTCATGAGTGAGATATATAGCTGTGGGTAGGAATAACAGCTATAAGCATCAAACAATGTTGCATTTTGTAGTGTTTAATTACTTATAGCCATCTTCACTTAAATCATATGCAATAAAAACATGTTCTCTTATGTTTTATTCATTTATGGCAAACTAAAAAAGTTCCAATCTGACCAGTTGCTTCAAAAATGCTATTAGAGCTGGAAGAAGCTCTCACCTCAAGAACGGTGCTCATTATAAACCTAGAATGGGTGAAAACAATGTAGTTACCAGAATCTCATAACTTCAAATGTCAGACATGTGTCATTTGTATTGAGCATGATGGGCGACAACATAATGAGAAAAGAAAATTCAAATGCTGAGAGAATTTAAATGTATCATTTGTTTCCGAGGGCAGGTTCTCACAGACTCAGAGATGTTTACAGCACAGAAGGAGGCCATCAGCCCAATGCGTCTGCGTTAAAGATCTGACGACACGAATCCCATTTGCCAGCTCTTGATCCATAACCCTGGTGACTGTGGCAATGCAAATGTCTATCAAAATACTGCTTAAACATTATGAGAGTTTCTGACTCAACCACCCTTTCAGGCAGTGAGTTCCAGACTCCCACCACCATCTGGTTAAAAAACCTTTTTTTAATTCACCCCTTAGCCTTCTACCACTTACGCTAAATCTATTTGACCCCACAACAAATGGAAAAGTAGCCTTCCTACCCATTCTATGTATGCCCTTCATTATCTAATATACCTCAATCAGATCACCTCTCGATCTATGCTGTTTCAAGGAAAACAAACCCAGCCTACCCAATCTTTCATCATTGCTCGGTAATAGAGTCATATGCACAGAAACAGACCCTTCAGTCCAACTCCTCCGCAATGACCAGGCATTCCAATCTGATGTAGTCCCATTTATCAGCATGTAGCCCATATCCCTCTAAATCATCCCGATTTGTGTACTTTTCCAGATGCCTTTTAAATGCTGTAATCGTACCAGCCTCCACCGCTTCCTCTGGCGGCTCTTTTCATTCATACACCACCCTCTGCGTGGAAAAGTTGCCCTTCAGATCCTTTCTAAATCTTTCCCCTCTCACCTTAAACCTATGCCCTCTAGTTTTGGACTGCCCAATCCTGGGAAAAAGGCCTTGGCTAATCACCCTATCCATGCCCTTCATGATTTTATAAACCTTTATAAGGTCACCCCTCAGCCTCCAGGGAAAACACCCCAGCCTATTTACCTCTTCCCATAGTTCAAACATTTCAATCCATGCAACATCCTTGTAAATATTTTCTGCGCCCTCTTAAGTTTAACAACATCTTTCCAATAGAGGGGCAAGTAGAATTGTAAGCAGTATTCTAAAAGTGGCCTTACCAATGTTCCCTGGAACATTTTGCATTTTAACATTAAAATGATGCATTCTGATTAATTTTATGCCCTTTTGATTACATCAGTTTTCACTATTTAGGATACAAATACCATCTCAGAAATAACTGTAAATCTGGAAATGGAAGTGAGGGAGGAACTAAGTTAAATTACAGTCACTAAGGAATTAGTACTGAGCAGGTTTGCAGGTCCCTGAGTCCTGGTGGACTTCATCCTGTAGACTTGAAAGAAGTGGCTAATGAGATGGTTAATGCATTGATTCTAATTTTCCAAAATTCCCTCGGCTTGGGGTATGTTTCATCAGATTAGATGATATCAAATGTAATTCCTTTACTGAAAAGGGAGTGAGACAGAAAGTGTGAAAATACAGGTCAATTAGCTTAACGTCTGTCACAAGGAACATGTTAGAGGCTCTTCTTAAAGACATTAAAGCAGGGCACTTAGATAAAGTCAGGGTCATCAGGCAGAGTCAACTTCGTTTTGTGAAAAGGAAATCATGTTTGACTAATTTAGTGGAGTACTTTGAAGAAGTATTACATGCTGTGGATAAAGGGAATCCAGTAGATTTGCAGGAGACGTTTTGATAAGGTGCCATATCAAAGGTTATTGTGGAAAATAAAGGCTCATCATGCAGTGTATAACATATTCACTTGATAGAAGATTACCTAGCTAACGGGAAACAGAGAGTAAAGGCATACACAAGTCTTTTCCTGGTTGGCAAGAAGTAATAAGTGGTGTGCCACAGGGTTCAGTTTGGGATTTCAACCTTTTACGGTTTACTTGGATGAAGGAACCAAAGGTATGATTACTGTATTGGCTGACAGTACAAGAAGGTGTGGAACATAAGTTGTGAAGAGGACAGGAAGCGGCTACAAAAGGGTATAGAAAGGTTAATAGAGTGGTCAAATATCTAGCAAATGGAGTATAATGTGGGAAAATGTGAAATTGTCAATTTTGGCAGGGAAAATAAGAAAAAAACATATTATCTACATGGCCAAAAACAGAAGTTGCTAGAAAAGCTCAGCAGGTCTGGCAGCATCTGTGAAAAAAAAAATCAGATTTAACGTTTTGGGTCCGGAGACCCTTCCTCAGAACTCTCAGAACTGTAACTTCTGTTTTTGTTCCTGATTTACAGCATCTGTGGTTCTTTCAGTTTTTAGCTACATGGTGAGAGATTGTGGAGCTCTGAAGTAGAACCATACAAAAGGTACAACACAGAATCAGGCCATTTAGCCTATCGTGTCTGTATCAGCTGAGTAAACTTGCCATCTATCCACGTTATTGGATTTATCCACACGCTTGGTTTATAGCTTTGCAGGTTACTGCATTTCAGGTGTAGATCCAAGTTCCTTCGAAATGAGTTGATTGCTTCCAATTCAACCACCAAACTCAGCAATGAATTCCAGACATCTACTGCCTTCTGGGTGAAAAAGGTTTTCCTCATGACCCCTCTAATTCTTCTACCAATTCATAAATCTGTGTGCCCTGGTAATTGACCTCTCTGCTATTGGAAACAGTACTTCCCCTACTCTGTCCAAGCCCCTCATTATTTGGTATACCTCGATTAAGTCACTATTCAGCCCCGACACTAGCCAGGTAATATTGCCTCATATCTGCAATTTACAAAAAATATCACTTTATCCTTTGGCTCAGTTTGTTAACAATCTACCATGTGCAACCATGTCAAATGCCTTCTAACATTCACTAAGCATTGCGATCATTAATCCTCCTTGTTACTTCATCAAACAATTCATTTATATTAGTAAGGCATGACCTTCCCTTAATAAAACATGGTTATCCTGATTAATCTGTGCCTCTCCAAGTAATCCTATCTCTTTATATTGATTCCAGTAATTTGCCCACCACTGAGGTCAGACTAATTGGTCTCGAATTATTTTACCCTGTTCCTTTGGATATTGGCCTTTTTTTTATACATATTGGTATAATGATTGCCGATCTCCAATCCTCTGATATTTTACCTGTACCTGGCGATGATTGAATGTAGATTTAAAGGGACCTGAGTGTCCTAGTCCATGAATTTTAAAATAATAGTATGCAGCAAGTAAGTAGGAAAGCTAATAGAATGTTATTGTTTATCACGAGGGGATGAAGAGTCATCTCGACTTGAAATGTGAGCTTGCTGTCTCTCCATGGATGCTGCATGACCTGTTGTGATTTCCAGCTTTTTTTGTTATAAATCGAGAGGTAGAGGTGAACAATCTCTTTCTCTGCATTTAGTCTTTTATCCTTTGACAATGACATTCTGTCCTCCACCAGTCTTAAATTGAGATGACCTTGTTGGCACTTCTTTTCTCCTTCAGTCCACCAGTGTATTCATGTCCTTAGCTTCCTTTATTTTGTCCCAATATTGTCTGCATGATGAAAATTACATCAAGTACAAGGGCATGATTGTAATTCACTTTAACGTATGACCCATGTTCTTCTCCCTCTTTTCCCAGCACATGGCACGAGTGAAGTCCGCAAATATTTCCAACAATGGAGGAATCTCTAAAAATAAATCAGAACGAAAGTTTCACTGTGGACAACAAATTAGAGTGATAAAGTCCCTGGAGAAATTACTAATCTATACTCTAATTACCAGGACAGGATGTTTGTTACGGCTTTTTAGAAAGGCCCATTACTTAGTTTTAAATGATCACTATATTGAGTGTGCTGTTTGGACACAATGTGCACACATGTGTTACTGCAGTCAATCTGTCTATTTAGTAGTAACAGCTAAGGAAATTAGAAGGAAATGGTAGCTGAGGTAGCTTTTTGAACCTGCAATGAAAATGAGACACAGAAGTTGTAAAACTACCACAATGATGATTTTCCCAAAATAGTGCATAGTCTAGGATTTCAAACTGGTGTGCCCCATCATGCAGACACTTTTAAAAAGAATCAAAACTTCTCCCACATTTTGCACAATTTATTTTCTTTATTTCCCTGTTTTGTTCACGAAAACTATCCAAAGTGGTCTTTGTGGTTTAATTGTTTTGATTTTCCCAGGAGAATCTTACCCACAACTATGTAATAACACAGACTATGGGCAGAATCTCATACGTCAAAATTTTTTTTTGAATAAACAATATGTGGCAGAATCAGACAAGAAAGGCCAGTAATATCTATCTCAACATTGGCAGCATCTTATACCAGCTTTTATGCATCTGCCAAGCAACAAGTTGAGGTTTTTGCTGTGCAGTGGTGAGTTGCTAATTAAAGGGGATAATTGCTTATTAAATACCCTATTAATGGCCCAACTCACCTCATTAATATTCAGCTTTCTATCTCACCAAACACACTGAACAAGCTAGACGTTGAGGATTTTCGACATAGCAGTCAGAGTGGGTACCTGGTGACTTCAGCTTGCAGCTTGCTTTAAAGGACCTCCATGTTGGAAACTAGGCACCAACACCTGAGGGCAGGCTCTGTGGGCACGGGCCACACGCACCCCACGTTCATGGATATTGTTGTTCAGCAAGTACCAGCTTCTAAGAACTTTCATGGCACTTCTCTGATTCTCTTACAGGACAGTTCTGCACTTCAGTGTTGCACCTCAGGGCTGCACCGGTAACTGTCATCATAATGTGGTGGCAAGGACACTATGTGCACAGGACACAAACCCCAGCTCTTTGCCTTGGCAAGACTGCATCACTGGGCTCTTCACTGTCATAGCACTCACTCATTCTGAGCTTACCTGGATGCTCATCAAATCACTGCCAAGCATTGCCTTACCTTACCTTTCCCTTTTGCACTTTGCCTCCTCAGCCAGAGATATCAGGCTCATCTTCCTTCTGCCTTCAGTTGCCGGTAACTTTGGTTGTCAGCAGTTCTTGGTCAAGTTAAGGGAGGGAGTCTTCACACAGGGGATGCAGGAACAGTAAGTCAAGGACAGCCTCTGATAGCAGGCCAGGGGCTTGCACATGGTCAGTTGGCCGCTTGGGGGCGATAGAGATAGGATCACTCTCCTCATAAATGGGGAGAGCTGAATGTCGGGCAACTGTCCACAAGTCTGAACTCTTTCTGTCCTACTTGCTGCTGCTTTTCCCCTGGAATGAGAGAGAGACAGATGCCAAGGGGAATGAAAATGTGTGGCAAAGCTGCTTGAGGTATGTGGGAGCTGTCCTGAGCGAGTGAGCAGGCAGTGCAGAAGGCATGCAGGATTAGTGCTGTTGGGGTGGGTGACAGTGAGCAAGGGATGGGGTCAAAGGCAGAAGTGAGAGTGGTAGAGTACGAACCTTGATGGGAACTGGGTACAGTAGTAGAGATTGAGTGTGTGAGGTATTAGAGAGAGGATTGTGGCACTTACACTGGTGAAGTGGAGAAGGTTATTGATATTATTACTCCAGTGCTGGGCATTTCTCCACAGACGGCTGAGACTACACTGACCTGGATGGCAAGCTCAGATCAAGCTGGCATTGTCTGGTGTAATGGGCCCCTCTGCTGGTCCTGGAAGAAGAGGAAGTGTCTCATCTGCATCACCCCATCCAACAGGAGCTCCAGGACACTGCCCATCAAGCCAGGCACCAATTAACCCTCATCTGAGGCAAATATCAGGAACCATGGAGGGCAGCTCTGGACTGATGGTGCTTGTCTGAGTGTACAATGGGCTTTTAAAGATGGCACAGGTACAACATCTCCACCAGTCTTTCGATGGATATCTAGTGAATGTTGAGTTGTTAAGTTGTTGAGTGGTGAACAGTGTATGCGAAGATGAGATAAGAATCAGATCCGAGGGATGCCATGGAGTGAGGAAAGTAGATATTGAAGCAAATTTGGTAAGATATGGTGAGAAATTTTGTTAGGCCTTGCAATGAGAAAACCTTCAGAGAAACTCAGCTCAGTCTGAAAAATATAATGTTCAGCCCATTGTCTTGGATTTGTTACATTTCTGCTTTTTCTCTTTGTTTACTTATTCCCTCAACCCTCGGCTTCCATTCTCTTTGGTTTTCCATTTCTTCCATCTGATGAATGTCAATCACATTTTTAAAATTTTACACTCACTTGTCTACTTCCCCTCTTTCTGCTTCATTTCTATCACTCAGTTCTGTCAAACCTGGGGCTTGATATAATTCGTAACCTACGTTTCACTGATGGATGAGATTCTCCGCATGTTTATTAGGTGTGGAAACATCTGTACATGGGAGAAGTACATAGAAACTATAAACTCTCCCTCACAATCCCCATTAACTCTCCCTCACAATCCCCATTATTTTCACAACGACAACCATTACCATTTCTTATAAAGCTTTTAGTGCAGAAATAATCGCTGAAACATAATCAAGAAAATGGGTGCTGAGCCAAAGAGAGGGGTGATGAGGGTGATCAAAAAAAGTTTTCAAAAAGTTATTTCAAATATGAGTCTTATTTTGTACAACAGGATGAGTATTTAAAATGGAGAACAGGAAATTGGAGCAAATGCCTACTTGCCTGGATGAAGGCAGCTGCAACAGCACTCAAGAAGCTTTGACACCATCTAGAACAAAGCAGTCTGCTTGGTTTATAGACATTCAATCCCTCCACCACCAAAGTACAGTACAGGCCATTTACAAAATACACTGCAGAAATTCTCCAAGGTTCCTTAGACAGTCTCTTCCAAACCCATGACCACTTCTATCTCGAAGGACAAAGGCAGCAGATACATGGGGACACCTTCACCTGCAAGTTCCTTTCCAAGCCACCCACCATCCTAACTTGGAAATATGTTGTTGATCCTTCACTGTTGCTGAGTCAAAATCCTGGAACTCTCTCCCTAATAGTACAGTATCTAAATCTAAAGGACTGCAATAATTCAAGAAGACAGCTTATCACCACCTTTTCAAGACCTATTAGGATGGACAATAAATACTGACCCAGCCAATAAATCTCACGTTCCATGAATGAATAAAAACTATTTAGCCAGTGAGGGCACAGCAACCTAGCATGAGCATCAGAGTTTTGGATGATCTGAAGTCTGCAGAGCTGAAGGAAAGGAGTGGGGCAGAAAGCCAATGAAACAGTTGAGTCTGCGGATGAAAAAGGAGGTGAGAGTTTCAGCAGCAGATGAGCTGAAACGAGGGTTGGTGGCCACTGGGGGAGAGGTAGATGATGTTACTAAGGTGAAACTAAGTTGCCGTTCTGATGGAGAAAATAAGGAATTCAGGTTCTGATTTAGGTACTTCCTAAAGTATAACTGGAAGAAATTATGGATCGTACAGAATGGATAGTCTGACAAGAAAGGGTCAGAGGAAGGACTATGGGAATGTGGGACTGGACAAGTAAGCCCATACTTTAAGCCCATATATCTAACCCTGTTGGATTTCTTCTACTTTGCTTCTGTTCCTTTTTTCAATCTTGATGATACTGTTTTTGAGTGGCATTAGAATGAACAGGACGGTCCCTTGGCCAACTGTGGAATTTTCAGAACCAAATGGAGCCAAGTGAGGGAAATAATGGTGAACTGGACAGTGAAGGAGAACTCTTGGTGAGGATTGGTCATTCATTCTGTCCAAGGTTACAGAAATGTTTGATTCAAATTAATTCTGTGCTAAATCAGCATATTGCTTCTTTTTAAAAGAGAAATAATTAACTAGAGTTTAGAATTATAAAGTTTGATTTCATGTTGTAGAGCAGTTCTTGCAAGCACATATTGGATGGTTAAGAACAAGATATAAGGGAGTAATTGATTAAAGTGCTTCTGCTGTGTAAAACATCAGAGATGAAGTTCAGTAGGAAGAGAAGATAATGCATGTCTTTAAAATGCTAAAAGCCATGTGTAATCTCAAGACAGGCGGGTTATTTAACTTAATCTGTGGCTACAAAGCTTCGAGATAGCATTACAAAATTAGTAAGCCTCAAGCAGAGATTGATGAATATGTTTTCCCACAGTGTAGATGTATGCAATAGAGATCTATCAATCTACTTTACTGTATCAATTAAAGAAGCTGTCATTGGAAAGGAAGAGAAGAAAATGCTATTAATCCCAAACTGTTCTCTGTACTCCCAAAACCTAAGGTGAAAACAGTAAACATTTGCTCTATTTCATGGTCTGTTACAGGCTCCACCATTTTGGGCTTAGGCATGAGAAGATTATTAGAATGATGATGAAGGTACTAATTAAGAATTTAGCCCAGCCTAGGGTGAAAGCTTTAGCTTTTTACCTCCAAGGTACATGAATGCATCTTAAATGAATGAACAAGGTCACTTGAAGAATCTTGTCTGATTAAGTCAGACTGTTTTCCTCAGGCTCCAGAAAACGTTGATTCATAGAGAGCTTCAGAGCCGCTGACATCAGCAGACATTATTAATTAATGCAATTGAAGATGATCACATTTCCTGAAAGCTGTAATAACAAAATATTGAACTCATCAAATATCTTGACGGACAGAGATGTCCATCTCTTAATTTATATCACACAAGTTGGAGTTGAGCAACTTATGGTCTGTGCTTATTAGTGCTTTATAAAAGCAAAGTACTGTGGATGTTCGAAATCTGCAATAAGAACATAAAGTACTGAAGAAACTCCACAGGTCTGGCAACATCTGTGGAAAGAGAGAAGCGGAATTAATGTTTTGAGCTGAATGTGACCATTCCTTGTAACTGTGAGGAAGACTGTAAAGAACTGTCATATTGGATTTGGAACATTTACTCAGTTCATCTCTCTGCAGGTGTTGCAGACCTGCTGAGTTTCTCTGGCACTTCCTGTTCTTATTGTAGAACAGTATTTGTTTGTCTTTGGAACTATTGTGTGAAATTGAAAGAGTGAAAGAGTTTTTTAGTTGTTGGGCTGCAGCACGCAGGAGATGCTTTACTTACAGGAGTGACTCGGTTTAACAATTCTAGCACACCTCCCACATTCTTCCCTGTGTAAGCTTGAGTCCATCCAAATTCTGCTGCCAGTGTCTTTACTCCCACCAAGCCCCTTTCATCTTTTACCTCTCTGTGCGCTGATTCATATTGGCCCTAGTCAAACAACCCTCCATTTTAAAATTCTCTAATCCTTCACATCCTCATCACTTAGTTATGTCTGCAATCTCCATTACCATTTAAGATCTCTGTGTTCCTCTTAATCCTGGTCCCTTGAGTATCCACAATCTTAGTTGCTCCATTGTTGGTAGCCAAGCATTCACTTTTCTAGGCCCCAAGCTCTGCAGTTCCTTTCTGAAACTCCTCTTCTTCTCCTTCCTCCTTTAAAACAGCCCTAAATCTTAACCTTCTGACCAAGCTTTTGGTCATCTGCTCTCACATCTCCTTGCATGGCTCTGTATTAAATATTGCTTTATAATGCTTCCTGAAGCAACTGGGACATATCATGCTGTTAAAGTTGTGTTATGATCTCGGCTGATGTGACTGGTAGACAAGTCAGGTCCCAAAGTGAAACCTGGCTTGTTAGATGCTAGCTTAGATTTTTTTTCTCTCTGTGGTCAGTTTCTGATGACATTCGCAAGAAGCTGCCTATGTTCTTCCAAAATAAGGAACCAAACATTTATTAAACAAGAATAAACATGTATTTTGTTAGACTAGACAAACATTTGGAATTATTCAGAGCAGACATCAGAAAAACATTCTGATTCACACTATTCCTTTTATCCTAGCAATATCATTGCAGACATCCAAATCTCAAGAAAATCTTACCATTGTCTCCACGCTAAAGCTACTATCTTGGATGCAGGCTAGTAGAATTATAACTAGTTTCCTTTGGCATATTTCTGTGCCGTCACTAGGTTCTATTTTTCTTCAGATAGTATCTCTTCACCAAACACCTAAAACAAACGGCAAAAAAGACTTGCAACGACTTTAACTTCAGAGCAACTACAGGTACTCGAGTTTCCTAAGCTCAATATCATAGAACATAGAACATAGAACATTACAGCGCAGTACAGGCCCTTCGGCCCTCGATGTTGTGCCGACCTGTGAAACCAATCTGAAGCCCATCTAACCTAAACTATCCAGCAGTCTTCCTGACTCTGATATACATCAATACTAAGGAAGTGCTATATTGTTGGAGGTGTCGTTTGTCAGCTGACACATCAAACCAAGGACCCAACTGTCTGCTCGGATGGTCCTAAATGATGCCATGCCGCTATTTAAAAATGTTCAGGAGAGTTTTCCTCTCTCTGATATTGATTTTTAAAATTCAGCAGAACAGTTTGTCCAGTCATTGTGCCACAGCTGTTTGCAGCTATAAATGTTGCTATGTCTCCTACAGTAGAAATGGCACGTTGGCCTTTATTGCATGGGGATTGGAGTCAAGAATAAATAAGTCACAGTCCAAAGATGTGCAGGCTAGGTGGATTGGCCATGCTAAATTACCCACAGTGTTCAGAGATGTGTTAATTAGGTGGTTTACCAGGAAAGGGTAAGTGGATGGGTCTGGGTGGGATGCTCTGAAGGTCGGTGTGGACTTGTTGGGCCGAAGGGCTTGTTTCCACACTGTAGGGATTCTATAAATCTGTAAAAGTCCTGTACTGTCATATACAGTTGTGTGGTATAATCCCAGCTGAACTACACCTGGTACCTTGTGGTATTTTTCACCTCTATCAGCAAGTGGTACTGGGTAAGAGTTGTTTGAGATAATTCTCTGTCATTGATCTTCCTGTGTCTTTGCTTTGTCTTAGGTCTATGTAGTGATTATTGGTAAGGGATACACTACTACAGAGCATCTTTGTTCATAGATGACAAGAAGGTTTACTACATGATTTTTTTTCCCCAGAAAGATAACACGTTGTTATGGTATATCTAATCACAGATTTTCAAATGACCATCCAAGAGAAGAACTGTCCAGACAATTCGTTGCTTTAGTCCTGCAGCAGCTTGTGTCCAAACACAGACAGACAAATAAGATTCCAGCAGTTTTTGTTTATGTGGAATCATAGAATCCCTACAGTTTGGGAGCAGGCTGTATGACCAATCGAGTCCACAAGACCCTCCAAAGAGCATCCCATCCAGACCCTTCGCTCCCAGCCCATCCCTGTAACTCTGTACCTTCCATGACTAATTCACCTAACCTATACATCCCTGGACATTTTGGGTAATTTAGCATGGCCAAGTCACTTAACCCATATATCTTTGGGCTGTGGGAGGAAACCTGGAGGAAACTCACGTGGACGTAGGGAGAATGTGCAAACTCCACACAGACAGTCACCCGAGGGTGGAATCAAACCCGGGTCCCTGGTGCTGTGAGGCAGCAATGCTAACCACTGAGCCACTGTGCTGCCCTACGGTCACATAGTGCAGGATCAATGCTCGTATAGCTCATAGTCATGTGCCCATTCAATATTTTCCCCAAAATTCAATCTGATATCGTTCCTGAGTTGAGACAACAAAACAGCTTTGTCCACATCCAAGTTTTGGTCAATTAGTTTTAATGAGAGAATCATTGATTTCAACTGAGAGATGACATACACCAGATCTGCAAGTGCCCAGAAACTATATGAAGTGTAACTACTTACAGACAGGCATAATTACTTGAATATTAGGGAGCTGGTACATCTGCTCCCTCTGAAAGCTTGAATAAAATGCCTTCTGTCCTCCACACACTGTGTGTGACCTCAATAGAATGGAAGGGGCCAATGTAACATGACAATGAACCCCTTCAGAATCATTGCCTAATACAACACAATGCATTAGGTCCTCACAAATAAGGCAGAATAAAGTTGCATCAGTGATCGTACAGTGAAGATTCACCCCCTGTCTTCAGCATATATACCACCTATTCCTAGCTACTATCAGTTCTTATGAAGAGTCACTGGACTCAAAATATTAATTCTGTTTTCTTTCCACCAATGCTACCAGACCAGTTGAGTTTCTCCAGCAACTTCAGTTTCCATTGTGAAATTACCTACCCTTAGAGTTGTGGATGCTTCATTGTTGAACATATTCATATACATAATATAGCCAGACTTTCAATCTCTTGGGGAATTGAGGGATACAGGGAATAAGTGGGAAAGTGCAGTTGAGGTGTAACATCAGCATTATGGTATTAAATGGCAGAGTCAGCTCAATGGTGAATGCTGTACTCCTATTTCTTATGCTTTTACATTGGTAATTAAAGCTGAAAAATAATGACTGTGAAACACTCTGGATTGATGTGAGGCTATAAACGATACCAGAAAGTACCCGATAAATGCAAATCTATCCTTCGTCAGGCAATGGCTAATGACGACATGACGTTTGTGGATACAGTGTTGTCAGATGACACAGCCCACCAACCTTGCTCTGCTGCCCTGGTACAGCATCTTACAATAGTTCATAAGTAAGTGCTTGAACTCCCACTTGTGTGATGTAACTGAGAAATATCATTAGCGTTGTGTCCATGAGTCATAGCTATTAATGAGCTCAGCATTTTGCTGTTGCAACACTGTGATGTAATGGACCTTCAGTGATCAATTTCCCTCCTGGATACATCCTGTCAGTCTCATTAATACAAAGCTCAGCTGTCTTTTGTTTGAAAAGCAGAATAATTGGAAGATAGGTATAAGATCCTCAAAATGTACAAGGCCCCAGTAATGCACAGTAGGTTTATCAGCCTTTGAAAGGATAGACTAACAGAGTGGTTGTGATTACACTGCAGCACAGCCTTTGCCGCAGCATCACAAGCAGATGGGGAGAGTTTGTAGGCCTGGCTGGAGCACTGGCAAACTGGCCTGGCACGGGATGCCCATCGCTAGACACTGGAACTACTTTCTTTGATGTTGGGAAACCGGAAGCATACTGGAAAGTCCTACTCTGCCTCTTTGTAGTAGCCTTTAACAGGACTCTGAATGTGTCCAATTGGCTACCCACTTTGGGGAAAAATGGCCGTTACAGTGAACAGGTTTGGAAAATCAATGCACTGGCCTGTGGTGGTATGTTCTGTCCCCAGGCCACTATGTTCCCAATCTCAGCAGGTACAGTAAATGCCATCCAAGGCTGCAATCATGGTAGTCTTGCCTCTGAATCAAAGGTTGTGGTTTAAAAATCAGACTCCAGCCATCCAAGCACAGATTCCAGACTGACATTTACTTCAGTGCAGCACTGAGGGAGTGCAGAACTGCTGGAGGTGCTGTATTTTAAATGAGATCCACTATATTCAATTTTATCGAATTATACTGCCATTTTTTGTTTAGGAATCAACTCTACATGGCCAAGATAACAAGGTGTAGAGCTGGATGAACACAGCAGGCCAAGCAGCATCAGAGGAGCAGGAAGGCTGACGTTTCGGGCCTAGACCCTTCTTCAGAAATGGGGGAGGGGAAGGGGGTTCTGAAATAAATAGGGAGAGAGGGGGAGGCGGATAGAAGATGGATAGAGGACAAGATAGGTGGAGAGGAGACAGACAGGTCAAAGAGGCGGGGATGGAGCCAGTAAAGGTGAGTGTAGGTGGGGAGTTAGGGAGGAGATAGGTCAGTCCAGAGAGGACGGACAGGTCAAGGGGGCGGGATGAGGTTAGTAGGAAGGAGATGGGGGTGGGGCTTGAGTTGGGAGGAGGGGATAGGTGGGAAGAAGGACAGGTTAGGGAGGCGGGTACGAGCTGGGCTGGTTTTGGGATGCGGTAGGGGGAGGGGAGATTTTGAAGTTTGTGAAGTCCACATTGATACCATTGGGCTGCAGGGTTCCCAAGCGGAATATGAGTTGCTGTTCCTGCAACCTTCGGGTGGCATCGTTGTGGCATTGCAGGAGGCCCAGGATGGACATGACGTCTGAGGAATGGGAGGAGGAGTTGAAATGGTTCATGACTGGGAGGTGCAGTTGTTTAGTGCGAACCGAGCGTAGGTGTTCTGCACAGTGGTCTCCAAGCCTCCGCTCGGTTTCCCCCATGTAGGGGAGGCCACAACGGGAACAGCGGATGCAGTATACCACATTAGCAGATGTGCAGGTGAACATCTGCTTGATGTGGAAAGTCGTCTTGGGGCCTGGGATGGGGGTGAGGGAGGAGGTGTAGGGGCAGGTGTAGCACTTCCTGCGGTTGCAGGGAAAAGTGCCGGGTGTGGTGGGGCTGGAGGGGAGTGTCAACCTTTTGCAGCCTGAGAAATTCTTCTTAAAGAAACATGCAGTTTGTATCCTACAATGAACCTGACTTGAAAATGACTGAGAAGATGCAATCGAAGGTGCATTGGTTTTTGGATTAAATAGGATTTAGTTAGTTCATGTCAGATAATATGAAGGTAATATTATGATTGGATGGAAAGATAAATTCAGTAAAATAGTGTTTGTATCATTATATGTAATAAATTCATTTTGCATAGTACTGGTCAGTGCAGCAATTTTTGTAGCAAATTCTTTTCTACTAGATTTTTATTTAATCATACTCTAATTATTTACCAACTGTACAATTTATACTTAGCTTTAAGACAGGGAAATATGACCATTTGAAAATTCAATACGTAGAAAAAGACTTTCTAGTTCAAAGTGCAAACTACCCACAATCTACGGATGTCCATCTCACGCCACCTTAACAGATACTAATATTTTCTGATGCCTTTTGTGACACTGCTGAATGAGGCAGTTTTGTTAATGATCTCAGAAACCTCATTCTCACTGCTCAACTGTTAATTTCTAATGGCTCCAATCAATCCCCAAAAAGTCTTTTCCAGCTTTGATGGAAGATCATCATCTTGAAACATTAGCTGTTTTTCACTCTCTATGTATGCTGTCACACCTCCAAAGCATTTGAGGCATTTTCTGTTTTTATTCCAAATCAGTTATATCGTTATGTTCTCTATTATCTCCAATGCACTGACCGTTCTGTGGAATGGAGTGGTGGGGGTAGGTGAAGGAAGAGAATTTTTCTGGTCCTTAAGGTCTGTGAATTTTTATAACAGATGTTTATTAAAATAAAGTCTGATTTTTCCATGTACAAAGGCCACAACTTACTGAATGGTACAGCATGCCTGAAAGGCTGAATGGCCTATTCCTGCTCCTAGTTCATATGTTAACCTGAAGCCCTGTATACCGTCTCAGCTGGATGTAAAATGCTCCATTTGGTCTGTTTCAAAGAACAGTGGAGTTCTTCCCAGTATCTTGGTTAATAAAAGGTGCTATGTAAATGCAACTGTTTCCACTTTCCAGGCAGGATTGATTAGAAAATAAAGAAAAGTAAGGAAAGATAAGACCACTTCCAGGTGTTTCATCCTCACTGAAGCTGTATGAAGCAAATCAAATCTAAGATTGGAATATTGGTTGAATCGGAATAGTGACAAATACCAGTGAATAACATTAAAATGATCAAGAACCATAATAAGCACAAGCAAGAACACTACACCACTGTAATTTAATGTATTACAGACCTGATCATATCAGTGGGATTGGAATGAGTGACAGAAGGGCTGACAAAGGGAAGAAAAACTAGGGATTAATAGCAATGAGATGCAAATCTGTGCTCTTGCCAAAAACATTTAAGAATTCAACTTAATCTCCTGTTTCAATTGACAATTAAAAGCTATTTAAACCTTTCTGTTGTGCCATGGGTGTTGCTGGGAATGGAGGGTTTGAGATATAAAAGTAGGCTGCATAAGCTGGGACTTGTTTCACTGGAGCGTAAGAGGTTGAGGGGTGACCTTCTTGAGGTTTATAAAATCATGAGGAGCATAGTTAAAGTGAATAGCAAGGGTCTTTTCCCTAGAGTAGGGGAGTTCAAAACTAGGGGGCATATTTTTAAGGTGAGAGGAGAAAGATTTAAAAAACGAAACAAGGGTCAACCTTTTTACATAGAGTGGTTCGTGTGTGGAATGAACTAACAGAGAGAGTGGTGGATTCATGTATAGTTACAAGCTTTTAAAAGATATTTGGACAGGTACATGAATAGGAAAGATTTGGAGGGATATGGGCCAAGTGCAGTCAGGTGGGACTAGTTCAGATTGGGAACGTGGTCGGCATGGACTGGTTGAATCGAAGGATCTGTGTCTGTGCTGTATGACTTTATAACTCTATATGGTAACATTTTAATGGACTATGATTGTACAATAGGTTATCCACATAATCCTACCTGAAGGAAGACTGTAATATGAGTTGTTTAAGGACACTAAGGAAAACTAATTTGTTTTTCAGTCTGATGAAATTAACAGCCATAAGCAATACAACATAGAGTGAAAAGCTCAATTAAAAATATTCAGTCTGTTAAGAAAACTGCTGCTAACTTTCCAACGCACGTTTTATCTAAAAGTTGAAGTTCAGGTATCCATCAATATGTACATGGCACTTAAATTTCATAGAATCATAGAATCGGACAGTACAGAAAAGGCTGTTCACCTCATCGAATCTGCGCCAACAAAATTACTCTGTATGTACACTAGTCACACTTCCCAGTAGTTGGCCCCCATAGCGTTGAATGTTATGGCATTTCTAATGCTCTAAGTACTTCTTAAAGGTTGTGAGGTTTCATGGCTCAACTACCTTCCCAGACGGTGCATTCCAGAACCCCACCACCCTCTGGGTGGAAAAAGAAACCCTCAAATTGCCTTTCACTTTAAATTTATGCTGCCTTGGTATTGACTGTTCAACTAAAGGGAGCAGCTTCCCATATTGCAGTGACCAGAACCACACATTGTATTTAATTGGTGAATGAACCAAAGTTTTGTCAGCCATAACATAAACTCCCTGCTCCTATAATTGATGCCATGACTGATGAAGACAAGTGTCCCATTTGCCTTCTTAACTACCCTATTAACTTCTCCTATTGCCTTCAGGGATTTGTGGATAAGCACCCCGAGATTCCTTTGTTCCTCTGAGCTACATACCATTCATTGAATACTCTCTTGCCTCGTTACTTCTTCCAAAATGCATCACCACACAGGGTCAGTTCAGTTGGCTGGATGACTAGTGCATGTGGCGGAGTGACACCAACAATATTGGTTCAATTCGTGTGCCAGCTGAGGTTACTGTGAAGTTCCCATCTTCTCCTTGCCTGAGGCAAGGTAACTCTCAGATTACGTCACCACCAGCCACCTCTCTCTAATGAGATAACAGCCCTCCGGGACTGTAGTGACTTTAACTGTATTTAAACAAAGTCTGAGTCTAATTAGGACTCACTTTAATTCTGTCCGACAGCAGCAGCTTTCCGTTCTAATGCCGTTTTATATTTGCTAACTCCAACTCTACACGGTCGTTGATGTAATCAGCCCCAACCTGGCATAATGAGGGAAAGTCATAAATGATATTGATATGTTATTTCTGGGTCATTTAAGAGGTGTCTGAATCGTCCCTCTTTACACTGGTGCTGCTACCTTTGTTTGTGTTTTAACTTGCCTGTATTAAAAAAAACATAAAACATTGATGAAAGTGGGCTGAGATGCTGACAGGTTATCACTTAACCTTCAAACTCATCTTCAATAGCCACTCCCAAGCACAATTGACAAATGATGCATAACTTTATGGATGAAGAAAATTTGAAAATAGTTGATTATTTCTCATTTGCAGACGATAGCATAATGATCACCTCGGATTGTGATATGAGAGTGAAAGACAATGGAAAAACCTCAGGCCATCTCACAAATCACATTATCAAGACCTCGTTCAGATGGCACGAAGTCAAAATGCCTGACTCACTGTCAGATTACACTAACAAAGAGAGGTACTGGTTCAATTTGATTTATTTATTGTCACGTGTATTTTGTTACAAATACAGTGAAAAGTATTGTGTAGCATTGCCACTCTCTGCCATCTTAAAACTCAGAAAAATAAACTAAAACATACAATATAAAGGCAGAAGAATAAAGAGATAAAGAAAAAGTGTTCAACATTACAGTCCTTCTTGTTAGGTGCTACACACCATGGGCCATGGGCCAGGTGGCCAGGCATGAGTTCCTTCACATTGTTGCTGCTGCTGGAATGAAAGTCGCCAATCTTTGACACTATCTTGCCTCCACCAACGCCCTGGCCACGATGAGTGCTCACTGGACCTTGCCAATGCAGATGCCACCATCGCTGCTGGGTGCTGCAGCAGCACAAACTCGACTCCGCTGCCTTCATGAGTCTGCATCCGGCCCACCTCACCGATGCAGCCGCTGCTGATGCCGCTGGGCCTCATACTGGGCCCAAACTCACCTCCACCGCTGCATCCATGAATCTGCCCTGGATGCAGATGCCACTGGGAACCCAAACTTGCCTCCACTCCAGCAGCCGTGAGTCGGCACTAGGACTGCCTCATCGAAGCAGAGATAGCAGCAACTGCAGATGCTGGAAGTCAGAGTCGACACAGTGTGGAGTTGGAGGAATGCAGCAGGTCAGGCAGCATCAGAGGAGCAGGAGAATGGATGTTTCAGGTCGGGACGCTTCATCAGTATCATTGATGCAGAAGCTGCTGGGGACCCACGCTCTCTCTGACGCTGACTGTCACAAGTCCGCTCTAGGCCCACTCACCGCTGCTGCAACCAGGCTTGCAGCGTGGGCCCAATTTAGGCTGAGTCCTCGACCTCCCACAGGATCCTCTCGTGCTCTGATGCCGTCTCCAAACTGGTCATCAAGAATTTGAGGCCTGCAAACCTGAACATTTATTCCATTATGTGAATGGATGGAAAATAAGGGGCTGCATATGCTTCATGTCTTTACAGTGCTGCTTCTTACCAAAGAACTCTCAAACCAGGAAGCAGCCCTTTGTTTGTTTCAGTGTATTCATTTATCTTCATTTTGTACTGTATACTATCTCCTTTTAACTTTGTGCCTGTTATGTGTGTGTGTGCGGGATTGAGTGACTGCACAAATGCCGCTTGCTTGATGTTGCATCTTTATTATTTTACTTGGGGTGAGCAGGAAATAAACTTGCTCTTTTGTAACTCATTTCCTTTCTGCTACAGTTGAATGTTATGAAGTACATTCTTAATTGGAAACAGGGACAGCCTTATGCTAAAAAGAAACTTAAAGCTTTGTTGAGATCGACGGAGAAGTTGGAAAGAGGGAAAATGGTACACCTCTTCTCAACTGGTTGTGACAGATGCTGAAAATTTGATAGAATCCTATATTTATCTCAGTCTGTTAAAAAGAACAACAGCTTGAAATGTGTTTATTACATTCATAGGCACCTAGAGCTCTGCTGGAGAATAAAAGTAAGGTGATCTGATTCTAAACTCTGCCAATTTAATTCTGGATATTGCATTCACTAATACCTTAATATCAAAAGCATTTGTCTGGTCCACACAAACATTTTTAATGATATCCATTCATGAGATTCTGGAAAACACATTAATATTGAGAGAGGTAGATAATAATAGAGAAATACGAATTTAGGGACAATTGGAAAGCAAGGTTCCTGGAAATGAATGCGGCTACAACCCAGAAACTGAAAGCAACTTGATTGAACATTCAAATTCACTTTGCAGTACCTCAACAGGAATTGAAAGACTTGGAGAGGATGGTTTTCCTCCTACGACCCTTTACGTGCTAAGTAATACAAGCTAGCACTGTCTGACGCCTAAGTTATCACTTGCATCTTGACCTTACTGGGAGCCTCATAAATCAACATGCCTTCATTGTGCAGCAGTCCTCTTTGTCAGCTGCATTGAACCAGCAAGCAAACATAAGGGCGGCCACTGGGCACCAAGGTCTATCCACAGACTACTTGGCATGATACATAGAATACAAGCTATGTTGCAACAAAATGTGATAGAGCAGAGCACTGGCATTCTGAAAGAATGATCCTGCTGCTTGGACTGCTCTGGAGGAGTTCTGTAGTACCTCACAAGCTGGTTATCAAGATTTGGGAGGTCTGCTGCATACGTCACAGCTTTGCTATTACAAGGGGACAGATCTTATCACCTGCTTCACAGTGGGTAGCTGAACAAGAGGAAAGGAGTGTGCAATCTTGACCTCCCTTTTCTGATCAGGCCATTTTTGGTAAGTCTCATCAGGCTGCAAAACTAGTAACTGCAATCCCAAATGAATACTCCATTAATTGTCCCAGACCTTACTTTTCCACTGTCTCACTGCCCTTTGCAGTATCTGCTTAGCCACAAATACAAACATAAAAGTGTCCACAAAATAAACATTCTCTAACAAATTAGAAATGAAATTATACGGAGGTCATCAATTACCCACTTCATCCCTCAGCAATTTCCTGCAGCTCACTAGTATCTGTTTTCCAATGTCTTAGCTCGGTGAGTGGTCTCCATGCAGTGCTACTCCAGTAGTTCCAGAATGACAGGTAGTGAGTGCTAACTTTGCGCAGAGACAGCAGATGAACTGCGGGGATTACCTTGGTCAAATCTGGGGTTGTTTACTGCACCATCTCGGTGCCTGGCATAGTTTGCTAACTATGTGAAAAGAATGAATGTTTTCTTTCCAAGAGAGAGCAGTAGGATTATTGTCCATGATACCATTGTCTCATTCCTGCAATAGCGTCCAAGCAAGAGTAGGCCAATCCCCCCTTCGAGCCTGTTCTGCCATTCAAAAACATCATGGCTGGTCTGATTTTAACCTCATCTCTATGTTCCTGCATATCCCTGAGTGATCTGTTGGAGATCTGTTGAACTGCTGTGACACTGCAAGCCCCTTTGAACACTGTTAGATACAGCCTGATGACAACAGT
The DNA here is from genome assembly GCF_021869965.1 of Rhincodon typus. Lineage (NCBI taxonomy): Eukaryota > Metazoa > Chordata > Chondrichthyes > Orectolobiformes > Rhincodontidae > Rhincodon > Rhincodon typus. Next base: position 22,044,333 of record NC_063357.1, on the reverse strand, counting down.
ATCTGGGGTATCAGGGGAAAAGTCCTGGTTGGAGTCATACCTGGCACATAGGAAGATGGTTGTAGTTGTTGGAGGTCAGTCATCTCAGCTCCAGGACATCTCTGCATGAGTTTCTCAGGGTAGCATCTCAGGCCCAACCATCTTCAGCTGCTTGATCAATGACCTTCCCTCCATCATAAGGTCAGAAGTGGGGATGTTTACCTATGATTGCACAATGTTCAGCACCATTCTTGATTCCTCAGATACTGAAGCAGTCCATGTTCAAATGTAACAAGATCTGGACAATATCCAGGCTTGCACTGACAAATGGCAATAACATTCACGCCACACAAATGCCAGGCTATGACCATCAGCAATAAGAGACAATCTAACCACTGCCCCTTGACATTCAGTGGTGTTACCATCACTGAATCCCTCACTATCTACATCCTGGGCATTATCATTGACCAGAAACTTAACTGGACTCACCAAATAAACACAAGAGCAAGTCAGAGGCTAGGAATACTGCGGTGGGTAACTCACCTCATCATCTACAAGGCACAAGTCAGGTGTGTGATGGAATACACCCCACTTGCCTGGATGAGTGCAGCTCCAACAACACTCAAGAAGCTTGACACCATCCAGGACAAAGCAGCCCACTTGATTGGCACAGCATCCACAAGCATCCATTCCCCCCATCACCGATGCTCAGTAGCAACAATGTGTACCATCCAGAAGATGCATTGCAGAAATTCACCAGATATCCTCAGACAGCACCTTCCAAAGTCATGACCAATTGCATCTAGAATTACAAGGGCAGCAGACATATGGGAACCACCAACATTATCAAGTTCCCCTCCAAGCTACTCACCATCCTGACTTGGAAATGTATCGCTATTCCTTCGCTGTCACTGGGTCAAAATCCTGGAACTCCATCCCTTATGGCATTGTTGGTCAATCCACAGTGACTGCAGCGATTCAAGAAAGCAGCTCAACACCACCTTCTCGAGGGCAACTGGGTCGGGCAATAAATGTTGACCAGCCAGTGACACCCACATCCCAGAAATGAATAAAAAAACTGAACTACCACTATAGTATTCCAAGGGTGGGTGGTTGCTAGCTGTGCAGTGATGGAAACAGCAGTATAGTGGGACACTGGAGTTGGGCACCATTCCTTCGTTAGAAAAGATAGGCTCTAAATTCTTCGTTGGGTTCAAGTTGATGTCTGCATTTTTGTATTGAAAGCCAGCTTTCTGGCAGTCATCCAAAGGCACGATGTATTTTGTTCTGAATGTCCAGCAGCGTTCTTCTGCAGATTGCCACATCAAAGTCTTGGCTGTTCATCAGAACTCAATGTGACCTCACTCTTGGAGAAGTAAGCATCTGCATTATTCTTGCCCCTGCCATGCTTGATGGCCCACCACATGTAGATCCTATTCTCTAAGCTACAGCCTGTGTCAGTTTTTGAGCTGGTAGCTGCAATTACATTAAAACAAGCCCTTCTTTTCTTTCTTGGGATATGAGTGTCACTAGCTAGGCCAATTTATGTTAAGAAGGTAAAAACCAAAAGAACTGCGGATGCTGTAAATCAGGAACAAAAACAAAGTTGCTGGAAAAGCTCAGCAGGTCTGGCAGCATCTGAGAAGGGAAAAACAGTGTTAACGTTTCAGGTCTGGTGACCCGAACTTCTGAGGAAGGGTCACCGGACCCGAAACATTGACTCTGTTTCCTCCTTCACAGATGCTGCCAGACCTGCTGAGCTTTTCCAGCAACTTTGTTTGTGTATGTTGAGAAGGTGTTAGTGAAGTACGTTCTTTAACTGCTACCATCCAGTATACGCAAAGTGATGTCAGGTGTGAGTTCCACGATTTTGATCCATTGATGGTGCAGGAACAATAACATAGCCAGGATGGTGAGGGATCCAAAGAGAACTGACAGATAATGATGTTTCCATGCATCTGTTGCCCTTGACCTTCTAGATGGTAATGGTCATGGGTCTGGAAGGCTGTCTAAGGAGTCTTGGTCAAAATGTTAGTGAAGGAGGCTTGAATGAGCTGCTGCAGTGCATCTTACATATGATACAGACTGCTGTGAATGTGAGTTAGTGTTGGAGAGAGTGATTATTTAGGTTGGGGTACCAATCAAGCAGGCTGGTTTTTTCATGATATTGAGTGTTGTTGGAGCTGCATCCATCCACTCAACTGGAAAGTATTCCATCACAATCCTCATGTTTGCATTATAGATGGTAGATGGGCTTTGGGGAGTCGGGTGAGTTATCACAAACTTATCAAGCTCAGATAACAGTGTATCTGAATTGTCAATGTCATCTTGCTGTTCTTCCACTGTCTGGCCAGATTGCACTACTTGGGTATCTGAAAGGAGAAAGGCACAGAGTATAGTACTGGTGAATAAACTGGTTATAGGAAGTAAATGGTGCATGTTTCCACCACCTGCAACTTGTAAATCAGACCAGTGTGAGATGAGAAGCAGTGGCATGTGAGAAATAGGATCGAGTATGAGAAGCCCAATTTTGTTGGCTGTTGCTCCACTATTATAACTAGTCACTGCTGTATTGTTAATAGCTGGGACTGCCTCTTCCAGTGGGATGGAATATGCCACTGTCCCGTCTCCTTCTTGTTCCTGTTGCTTCCACTGTGTGCCATTTCATCCTGCAAGAGTGGAGCAATTGTGACAAAGAATGTCTTGCAATTTGGGTGATGAGACTGTCATGGTTTAATTGCTCGTATGGCAGCTTTGAGGTGTGGATGGGAAGGTTGCAACAGTGCTAAGTGTATGAAGGTGAGCTAGAGCATGTGAATATGAGATATGAGTCCTGATTTTGAGGATTGCCAGTGAGTGAATGCTGGAACTATGGTCAATTAAGTAGTGTTGAGGGCCATTGTCATAGTTGGTGGACCTGATATTTGAAGATGAATTCATTGGCCACTCAGTTGAAATCACTGACCATCTTGAGCTACTGCATCCAGGTCCTTGAGGCTTTTATCTGAGTGTGTGTTTGGAACAGCCAGCTGTGGATGTAGATCATCTCTTCTTCCGACTTCATCTATCAAGGCCTCAAGTACAGTTGTCTCCCACATTGTTCTATTCAATATTTTGCAGTTCAAACACTTGCAGTTTCTAATATCTGCTGCAGCTACAATGCAGCTCCCTTCAAGGGGTATTTTACGTGGTGTTAGCCATTCAGTATATTAGCTTCCGGCTCCTGTACTAGCCAGTCAACAGTGCAGTTAGAGTTGGTTGGTAAGTAAAATGAGCAGGTAGCTTGATGTTGGTGTGCTGTCACCACCATAAGCAGTGGGCATGGGTTCACCATGTATTTGGATCCCCATAATTGTTTCTGAGTGCTGTTGAGTGTAGATTGGTCAGTGTTGGAAGTTACAAAGACATAGACAAGTTGGTTATTTATATTGAAACTATGCCACATTTTACAGTTCATAGATGCTCAAAATCACCAATGTGAGATCTGTGCTATCTAGTTCCCCATCCTTTCACAAGCTGTCCTATGTGTAGGGATTTCAGGATTTATTGAGTTAATACTCATGATAGACAAACTGTTTAATTCCTTTATGTTGAAGCTTTTCGCTTTTTCCAGCTGTGACCTTTCAACAGTTTGCCCGAAGTTTGAGTTTAAAAGATATTCATTTTTTAAATCAAGATTAGGCAAGATTTAAAAAAAAAATTGAAGCCTAGAAATTCAATGATACAGTACATGTTTTTGGAAGCTAAATAAATGCCTCAAATGGTGAACAGGAAAAGTGCAGTGATTATGGTTTGCACTACCTGCTATACTGATTTAGACAAGAAACATGGTGTCCATGGCTTGAAAAACACTCATTTTGCATATAGAGGAATGGAAATTCACATCTGTTTGAAGCCCCCTTTGAAAAATTAGGGTGCTGTGGTCAGAGCTGCTGCAAGGTTAGTGTACATCTGGCTTAAGTGGCAATGCTTAAGGGGTTGTGACCTCAGTACATTTCCTGCTCGTTCAGCCCACCACAGTTCCTTCTCATATAATAATCTAACTAAGGGGCAGCAGCACACAATTTGACGCCTATTCACCAGTAAACAACTAATGGATGCCAGGCAGGTGCCTACAGCTTATCAATTTCATTTAAATAAGGCCTGAGGCTGAATAATGGGTGCACCTGGAGCCTATGCTTTCACGTGCAAAATGTGCATCTTGTTTGTGGTACCATTGCAAGTGAGTTTCTGGGCTGATGTTGTTGCAACGTTAATATGCCTGCCATTATACCAAAGCAGAGTGTAGTGACCACAAAACTTTCAGTGGGTGTTTTGAAGACTCCACACCTTTCAGACTTTTGTGTATTTACAGCTAAAAGCAACTTTTGTGGGGTTTGGTGCTGTGATAAAATGAATGGAAAGCTGTCTTGATAAAAGCAGAAATGCTTTCTCTGAACCTACAGGTTTGTAATTGAAATAGCGTAGATCTTGCAATTATCTATTATTATGGCCATAGCCACTGCTGTTGAAAATGGTTGGTTAAAAAAATGAGTAAGCAATTGCAGCAAGCTGCTGGAATAAATCGTTAGTTAAGTTACTGTCTGAAGCCAAATTTGTGATTAGCTTCAGGTTTTATACTTTAGTGGTTTTCTGGTTTGGTTATTAAAATCAATCAACTACTTCCTTGAAGCTCTGTTATTTCCAGTATCATTGACCTTCTTCAATCTGCTCCCCCTTCCAACCTCTGTATCTGTCTATTTGATGATATTAACTGTCTAAGTATTTACCCTAAAGGAGGCACTTATATGAAACATATCCTTTTCTTCAGTGTCATAGCCTGAACTTCCCTTGTTTAGTACATAACAGCATGAATAGTGGGCTAATGTGGTTCTCCACCACTGAGCCAGGAGTCCTGGGTTCAAGTCCCACTGCTCCAGAAGTGGGTAGTGACTTCTTTAAACAAATTGATTAGAAAATCCCTATAACAGTACGGGTGATCTTCCCTGATACCTGCAAGAGAAATCTGTTGGCTCAAGCTGACCCTTTCAGAAAGGGAAAACTGTACTTTCAAATTGGGGAGATGGTGGGGTAGGGGTTATTCTCCTTGCTGTGTTGAAAGCTGGAAGTACCTCTCTTCTCAATCCCTATTGCACTTTTCCTGCATTGCCATTGTTCATAACATAGAATCATAATTATGGGTCTTTGAGACCTGTTCTGTTTTATTTCACTGGAATCTTAATTTCAAAGTGAATGGTTACTGTCAATATTTTCAGTCAATTCATTACAATTTATATTGCTCCCATTTTTCTGAGAATCACCCATAGAGTCATAGATATTTGCAGCATTGCAAGGAGTCCGGTCAGTTTATCTTGCTTTGCAGCTCTACATTCGAATAATTCAAAACAAATCTTGCTGCCCTGATCTCTTTCCCTGCAGTCCGATAGCATCGGTGCTTTTTAAACAAAGCAATGTTGTTAGTTTTAGCTATTCCCCATGTCAAAGTAAGAGTGGACTGTGGAAATCGTGGTAGGAAGAAACAGTGAACGCCACAATTAGCATTGTGTGACAGAACTACGATCCGGTGACAGGGATGATGTACGTGTCAAAAGATTTTTCTATTCCGCCTTGAACTGCAGTTTTAGCGCAGCCTAACCAGACAATGCCAGCTACTGGTCTCCAGATGGCTTTTTAATGAAGAATACATTTTGTCCATACCATGTGACGTTGCCAGTTTTAGAATTGGCTGTGATATTTTTGAACATAAAGCATGAATAAAATACTTAACGCCCATTGTAGCATCAATCGATGCCTGTCCTTTCATTTGAAAGGCATTGAACAGATGGAAAGTACACCTGTGCTCAACCCAAAGCTGGAATACGGCAACTGAGTGATTAAAGATTATAGAGTGTGTGCTTTCCCCCTCTTTCACTATGATTAATGGCCACTAAAAAATGATGGATGACTTTCATTCAGCTTCCAGTGCATCATTTTGAACACAGTCCTAGGTCAACATAAAGCACTGTTGAGTGACAGCTGTACAACTATTTGTGTAACTCTATGTTCTGCCTTCTTTATCAATCTATAACTTTCTAAAATAAGATCTGAACAATTGACTGTTAAATGTGCAAACGGTAATTTAGAATTTACAGCTGTACCTTGAATATAATCAGTTTGTTGTGAAACATTACACTCATATCAAGATTGGCTCTGTTTAACAGCAACTTCAATTCAAGAGTCCTTTGATAAATCTTTTTAACATTTAATCATTTATGCAATGCTTCAATTTAACCAAGAAGAACATCGAATAATAAGTATATATGGAGGATTATTCTGATTTCTGCACTTCTGGCAAAAGGAATGTCTTTCAGAAATTCTGCACATAATCTCCTGACCATTTAAATTGAATGAATGAAGATTGTGAGCAGCACAAGCCTGCATTTCCACTTTACATTTCCAGTGGTGAGGGTTCTCTGTCAAAAAAAATTACTGCCGTAGTTTACATAAAGGTGATCAAACAGATAAAGCAGGCTGATCAGACTGCGCAATAAGGATCTGGTACCCACATGACAGTGAACTATCAATCAGAACAAACAGACCCTCCTCTTCCAACCTTACACAAGAACAGTGCATATTTGAAACTCTGCTTCTTGGGGAGCTAACCTTCTGTTGTGGCACATGCCACAGGTTGAGCTGCAGAACATTGAATAAAAACCAAAAGAACTGCGGATGCTGTAAATCAGAAACAAAAACAGAAGTTGCTGGAAAAGCTCAGCAGGTCTGGCAGCATCTGTGAAGAAAAATCAGAGCTAACGTTTCGGGTCCATTGACCCTTCCTCAGAACTGCCACCTAAAGCATGTTGTTCTATTGTAAATAAATATTCAAGTAGGGCTATGCATGTGCCAATGAATTTAATCTTTAATATAAGTAAACTGTAATGAACATCTGTGATCTTTCAGTGCTACCTCACCTGTATGCTAGTTTCTTCTGTTACTGGGGGTATTGTAAGCATTGCCGCATCAGGTAACGAAACCCTGTTGGAGGCAAAATGCACATCACTTCACACTTTTCCTTCACTGCTGCATGCTGCACAACCTCAGGGCTTGGAATCTCTCAACACAGAATGAGGCCATTAGGCCCTTCAAGATTGTGCCAGCTCTATGAGAGAGTTACTGATTAGTGTCACTACCCTGTGACAGAGAAACATAGAGACTAGAAGCATGAGTAGGCCATTCGGCCCTTCAAGATCATGGCTGATTGTGCTGCTCAGTATCCTGTTTCTGCTTTCACACCTAATTTATCCCCGTAACCCTGGCAAGTATATAAAAATACGTCATGGAGGCCAAAGAGGTGGAAGATCATCAACTGCATCAAGTGCATAAAGTTCTGCACTGTAGACTATCCTCCATGTAAATAATGAATGCAAAGATGGGGTACACTTATTTTGTCTGTTCTTCACATAATGTACTAAATAATGTTCCTCATTTACTCACAGGCCCAATAGACATATCTTCTACTATAATCACTCTCCAGGTGCCAACCAAGCTACTTTCAGCTTTGCTTTGACAGTATGGCAGCACTCCCATTCAGTCAGGACATCCTCCTTTAAGGTACAATGATCAAAAGGAGGAGTTTTCCCACATTTTTCTCTTTCCCTCTTATTGTTGCCTGAAAAAGAGTTTGTTTAATTAACAAAGCAGCCCACCAACAACATGCAAACATATCCTGGAATCAGGGCGCAAGGAGACAGGCACATTTGTATCTCTAATCTGAGAACATATAGTTGCACAAAATTGTTAAAACTGTGACAATAGTAATAGAATAAACTCTAGAGCAAAAATGTCCAGATGGCAGTAATTGTTTTACAATGCAAACCATACTTTAAAAATTAGAACTGGAGGGAACAGAATGAAATTGGACTGAGCGCAGTCCCAGACCAGTGCCATGGAGTCACAGAGATATACAGCATGGATACAGACCCTTTGGTCTAATTAATCCATGTCAATCAGATATCCTAAATTAGAATCCCTTCAGTGTGGAAACAGGCCCTTTGGCCCAACAAGTCCACACCAACCCTCACAGCATCCCACCCAGACCCATCCCTCTATAACCCACCTAATCTACACATCCCTGAACACTGCAGGCAATTTAGCGTGGCCAATCCACCTAACCTGCACATCTTTGGACTGTGGGAGGAAACCAGAGCACCCGGAGGAAACCTGCACAGACACAGGGAGAATGTGCAAACTCCACACAGACAGTCGTCCAAGGGTGGAACCGAACCCGGGTCCCTAGTGCTGTGAGGCAGCAGTGCTAACCACTGAGCCACTGTGCCATGTGTTAATCCAGTCTCATTTACCAGTGCTGGAAAAGCAGATGAAGGAAACATGATGTTCCCCTGATGAATGTAGTGATATTTTTGCAACTAGAAAAGACAATTCTGAAGAAGATTCATACATATGAAATAAGGTAAATGAGCTTGTGGCACAGATCAAAATTGGCAGGTATGATGTGGTGGCCATCACAGAGACTTTATTGCAAAGGGATCAGGACTGGGAGATAAATATCCAAGGAAATACATTCTATCGAAAAGACAGGCAGATGGGCAGAGGGGGTGGGGTTGCCTTATTAGTAAGAAATGAAATTAAAGCAGTAGCAAGAAATGATGTAGAGTCAGATGATGTAGAATCTGTGGGGTAGAATTGAGGAACTGCAAAGGTAAAAAAAGAATGGGAGTTATATACAGGCCTGCAAACAGTAGTCAGGATATGGGGCGCAAGATACACCAGGAGATAGAAAGGGCGTGTAAGAAAGGCAAGGTTGCAGAGATCATGGGGGATTTCAGTAAGCAGATGGACTGGGAAAATCAGATTGGTAGTGGATCACAGGAAAGGGAATTTGTGGAATATCTACAAGATGGCTTTTTGGAGCAGCGTGTGGTGGAGCCCACGAGAGAACAGGAAATACTGGATTTAGTGCTGAGCAATGAGGCAGACTTGATAAAGGAGCTTAAGATGAAGGAACCCTTCAGAGGCAGTGACCATAATATGACAGAATTTACTCTGCAATTTGAGAGGGAAAAGGTGGAATCAGATGTAATGGTATTACAGTTGAGTAAAAGCAACTACAGAGACACGAGAGAGAAGCTGGGCAGAATTGACTGGGAGAGGAGCCTAACAAGAAAGACAGTGGAACAGCAATGGCAGGAGTTTCTAGGAGTAATTTGAGAGACACAGCATAAATTCATCCCGAGGAGAAAGAAGCGTACTAAAGGGAGGATGAGGCAACCATGGCTGACAAGGGAAGTCTGCGACAGCACAAAAGCAAAAGAGAAAGCATATAATGTGGCGAAGGGCAGTGGGAAACCAGAGGATTGGGAAGCTTACAAAGACCAACAGAGGACAATGAAAAAGGAAATAAGGAGGGAGAAGATTAAATATGAGGGTAAGTTAGCCAGTAATATAAAAGAAGATTGCAAGAGTTTCTTTAGACATATAAAGGACAAAGGAGAGGCAATAGTGGGCATTGGGCCAGTGGAAAATGATGTTGAAGAAGTAATAATGGGGAATAAAGAAATGGCAGAGGAACTGAACATGTACTTTGCGTCAGTCTTCACAGTGGAAGACACGAGTAACATCCCAAAAATTCAAGAGAGTTGGGGGCAGAGCTGAGTATGGTGGCCCTCATCAAGGAGAAGGTACTAGAAAAACTGAAAGGTTTGAAGGTGGATTGAAAAGTCTGAGGTGGATATGTGACCTGGACCAGATGGTCTACACCCCAGTGTTCTGAAGGAGATAGCTGAAGAGATAGTGGAGGCGATAGTGAATCACTGGAGTCAGGGAGGGTCCCAGAGGACTGGAAAATCACTAAAGTAACCTCCCTGTTTAAAAAGGGAGTAAGGCAAAAGGTGGGAAACTATAGGTTGATTAGCCTGACCTCAGTCGTTGGTAAGATTATGGAGCCATTTGTGAAGGATGAGATTTCTGAATAAAAACCGAAAGAACTGTGGATGCTGTATATCAGGAACAAAAACAAAGTTGCTGTAAAAGCTCAGCTGGTCTGGCAGCATCTGTGAAAGAACAAAAGAGTTAATGTTTTGGTTCCGGTGACCCTTCCTCAGAACTCATATTTCTGAATACTTGGACATGCATGGTAAAATAGGGCAAAATCAACATGGCTTCATCAAGGGGAGGTCACGCCTGACAATCCTGTTAGAATTCTTTGAGGAGTTAATGAGCAGGTTAGACTAAGGAGAGCCAATGGATCTTATCTACTGGTGTTTCTAAAAGGCCTTTGACAAGGTGCTGCACAGGAGTCTGCTGAAGAAGGTAAGGGTCCATAGTGTTAGAGACAAGGAATTAACCTGGATAGAAGATTGGCTCCCTGGCAGAAAGTAGAGAGTGGGGATAAAAGGGTCCTTCTCAGGTTGGCAGCCGGTAACAAGTGGTGTTCTATAAGGGTCAGTGTTGGGTCTACAACTTTTCACTTTATACATTTATGATCTAGATGAAGGAACTGAGGACATTCCGGCTAAATTTGCAGATGATACAAGGAAAAGTAGAGGGACAGGTAGTATTGTGGAGGTGGGGAGGCTGCAGAAAGATTTGAACAGGTTAGGAGAGTGGGCATAAAAGTGGCAGATGGAATACAATGTGGGAAAGTGTGAGGTCATGCACTTTGGTAAGAATAATAAAGTTTTGAACTATTTTCTAAATGGGGAGAAAATTCAGGAATCTGAAGTGCAAAGAGACTTGAGAGTTCTAATCCAGGATTCTGTTAAGGTAAACTTGCAGGTTGAATCAGTAGTTAGAAAGGCAAATACATTGTTGGCATTTATTTCGAGGGGATGAAAGCAGGGATGTACTTCTGAGGCTTTGTAAAGCTCTGGTCAGACCACATTTAGATTATTGTGAACAATTTTGTGCCCCATACCTAGGAAGGATGTACTGGCCCTGGAGGGACTTAGAGGAGGTTCATGAGAATGATCCCAGGAATGAAAGGCTTAACATATGAGGAATGTTTGAGGACTCTGGGTCTATACTCGATGGAATTTAGAAGGATGAGATGGGATATAATTGAAACTTGCAGAATACTAGGCAGAATAGACATTGGGAAGATGTTTCCGTTAGCAGGAAAGACTAGGACCCAAGGACACAGCTTTAAAGTAAAGGGAAGACCCTTTAGAACGGAGATAAGGAGAAACGTCTTCACCAGAGAGTGGTAAATCTATGGAATCCACTGCCACAGAAGGCTGTGGAGGCCAGGTCATTCAGTATTTTTAAGACAGAGACAGATAGGTTCTTGAAAGTCAAGGGAATCAAATATTACAGAGAGAAAGCAGGGGAATGGGGTTGAGAAATTTATCAGCCATGATTGAATGGCAGAACAGACTCAACAGACTGAATGGTCTAATTTCTGCCCCTATGTCTTATGGTCTTATGTCTTATGGAACCGTGAACTCTGTTTCTCTTTCCACAGATGCTGCCAGACCTGCTGAGTTTCTCCAGCGTTTTCTGTGTTTGTTTCAGATTTCCAGCAACCGCAGTATTTTGGTTTTAATTCTAGTTTGTACGCCTTCTTAGATTTTGCTGCCTCTTGGCCATTTGCCAGATGCTCAGCTCAGGACCCAGAGTGACTCTCAAACAAAATTTAGGACTTCTACCTGGTGCGTAATTTCTAAAATGATCTACTATGAAGTTAACAAAACCTAAGAAGGTATTAACCTATTTTTGTATTCTGAATAGTTCTATAAATTAAGTTGAAATAGCAAACTTAATTGAAAGGGAAGTTGTCACCCTTGTTATACATTCACATTGCAAGCTGCATAAGGTCCTCCTAATTTTGTTTCTCATGTTTTTCTCTTGGATATTCCTTCCGTTTGTAACTTCATGTGAAAGCCAGATAATTATAATGATAGGCTGACAAAACAGGCAGATCATTGAAATCATTAAAGGATGCCCCCAAGCTTTAATCTTGAAAAATCTTATAGATTTCAGAATGCAGGCAAGGCCTATGGAGGTTAAGTACATTTTATGGCTTTGATATCCTGCATACCAGTTAATCAGGCTCAATAATCTCCCTATGAAAAAGTGTCAATGAAACCCAAGTTGAATTGTAATGGAATGAATTTAGAACAGATTTTCTACCATTGGTTTAGGGAGTTGGGGGAGAGAATCCAGCTTTTGAACCTTTTGTGATTTGATCTGGCTTCTAGTTTCATGTGTTCTGTTGAAACATTTTCATGAATTCCGTAGCATTTTTTCTGACAACAGGAATGGTTTAAGATGATTACATACAATATTGTGATAGGGAAACAGCTACTAATGTAAAAGGAGCATTTATGGATAGAATGGCAAGATGTTTACAGATAACATGATTGAGTCAGCTTCTGGTCCTTGTGTCTTTCTCATGTCATTGTTTCAACATTGCTTGGCAGGTGAACATCATCATTGACTACGGAAGATTGAGTGATGTAAATGGATAACTGCAGAGTTTCTGGAAAAACCCAAGTATATTACTCACTGGATGTCAGCAGGTAGTTGTGCATCCTGGCAGTAAAATCACCATAGTCCTGCTCTCTCATTAGAAAGAGAGATGACTGTTGGTGAGTTTCACCTGAAGGTCACCACACCTCAGGTGAGGCAGGAGGTTGAGAAGGAGAGTCCTTCATGGTGAGCTCAGCTGGAGCAGGAATTGAACCCACACTGTTGGCATCACTGTGTATTGCAAACTGGATGTCCAGCCAACTGCATACACACATCTGCTGTGATATTGAAAGCCAAGCTGTACACCACTTCAGATGCTACAAGCCAGGAATCGGCCTCACACTGTGGTGAACAACCGGTGTTGCCAAGCACACGGTCCAGGAGAAAGGCAGTGGCTCTCTGCTTTGCAGACAGGGACCTAAGGGGTTTTGGTGAAAGGGGTGGTGGGAAAGAGGGCAGTCTGCTTTCCTGCTGACTGTCACAGGAGGCCAGGCCATCAGACCTAACCAGCTTGGACACATACAGCAGCCTGAGGCAGTGCTGTGTCTTGGTTGGAAAGGAAAGCCCAGTAGCATGGAAAGAAAGTCACTGTTCTTCTCCACTACTTTCTCACTGCCACCTCACACTTGCAGGGCCGACATTCTATCTAACTTTGCCTCTGCACACACATCTCAAGAAAGCTCATGAACTCTAACACTCACTATTGCATGCATCAAGACTCGCCTCACCTGCCTCATCCTCCAAAACTACTAACTCTTCCTGCCCTCTTTACTTAATCCTAGGGACACCTGACCACCTCTCCTACTCTTCCATCCATTTTCATTTGACTCAACCCCTCTCTTTGTTTCACTGCAGAACTAAGTGGCCTGGAACTGGGCTGAGAGGTCCAGGTCTGGCACGGGTGTGTGGTGGACATTAGCCTCCTCATTCTCTACAAGGAGAACATAGTGGAGCTGGCTGGAGAAGAACATGACCACACATGTAAGGGTGAGTGACCTCAATGGGAAATGAACCCAGTAAGCTACATTGTACTGTGCTCAGCTGTTTTCTGTTACCATCAGGGCTAACTCATTCTTAATTGCGCAAACTTCTATGCATTTTCAACAACTAATTCCCTCTTTACCCTTATGTAAAAACTATTAGCAGCCAGCAAACTTCCATCAAGAGGCCAGCACCAGTGACCTTCAACTCTACCTCCATCTCTGAGGAGGAAGCCTCTGATTGCCCTGTACTGGCCAGGCTTTAGCCTGCACCCTCGACCAGCTCAGAGACCTTCTTCTTAGTGTGTACTCTATCTACATCTGGAGCACAATCAGGTGAGCACATCACTGACACATCTTTGTTGCTGCTTCAGGACGTTACGCCCCAGGGTCTCTGATACTCAGAAGGCTTCTCAAGACCAGGAATCTGTTCACCTCTGGCACAAAAGGAGCCCCTGTTCTCAGTCATTAGTGACTTGGTCAAACTGGAGAGCCAGGCACTGGACTATCAGGCAATTTTATCACAGGCACTCGGTGAGCTGGATTGAAAGATGGAGAAGTCCATCTACATTATTAAGTTTGTGTTGGCTCTGGCACCCATGCGCCCGGCTGCCTCCACGGACAGGCTGGTGAGTGTCATGGAGAGCCAGATCTTACACATTCAGTTAGCGTCTGCCAGACATGTGTACGGTATTGTGCACCAGGGCTCTAAACATTGGTGCTCAGTGTCAATAGCAAGGCAAGAGGGGAACAAGGGATTTTGACCTCACTCAAGCTGCCCTCTCCTCTAAGGGAGTTATGATGGTGCCAGCAAGCACTGACAAGGAGGAGGAGCAACACATAAGGACCTCAGAATGTCTTCTCAGCGCATTCCTCATGTGCCTGGCTACTCTACCTATCTCCTGCCTGTGATCCCAAATTGTGCAGCAGCGAAAGCTGAGGCCAGTGAGCCTGCATTTGGGCAGGAGACTCTCAGGAGACCTGGGCTCTCAAGGCCCAAAGCACCAGGGGTTGACTAACCAGGTTTTCCTGGCCAACAGGACTAACTGCAGGTCTGATGTTTGACATTGAAGGGTGCCACACAGCACCATGTCCAGCCCTTGTCCAACTGATAGATTGAAAGTTTAGTGACCCCTTCTGTCCCAAGTTGCCTGCCTCTTCCTCTGCACGAACACTCATGCAAGCCATGGCAGTTTGTAACTGAGCACTAAAGACCATGTGAACTACGAAAGCATTGCAAGTCCTAAAGCCTGTCGCTCAGTGCTGAGGCCAGTGAGTAGGTGCAAAGAAAGCAATGTGAAGTAGACAGAGGCCCTTATCCTCCAAAAAACTAGTAAAGCAAGAAAGCAAACTAAAAAGCCACAAGATGCAGCAGCAGGTACCTGCTTTGATTTACATGTCAACAATTTATGTTGCTGGTTTCTCAGGGAAGGAAAGGAGAATTGGAAGTGTCATATAAATAAGGCAAGTTGGGGATTTAATGAGTTTCGAGTGCATGGAAATAAGGTAGTTGCCACTCAATGCAAGATTCTGAAGTCACCATTTAAAGTTTGAGGAGAATATTAGGAAAATCTATCTCCATGTCCAATTTTTTTATTCATTCTCACAGTATTTTCCCACCTTTCTCACCTTTAGTCCTGCCACACCAGGGAGAGGGGAAATTCCATCTACTGTTTCCTTGGTCAATATTGTGGCATCCTCTGCAATTCTAAACCACATGAAAGAAGTAGTACTTTAGCTGTAGAAAAAAAGACAGGCTTACTCTAAAAGGATTTCAAGTCTTCAGAAAGAAAATTACATTTTTCAATGCATTAACCTAAGATATTCTATGATTACTGCTCAATATTTGGACAGAAAGTGGAGGGAGATGGACGAAGAACCCAATATTCTGGATTCCCATCCACTTGCAGCTCACTTAATCTTCTGGTGAAGGGTGAATATAAATTACTAATAATGTAGGAACATTAGCCATGTTATTTTCCATCATTTTTCCTTCTTTGCCACTCAGCAGTAACCTTGTGATATGAAATTGGTATTTGCTGAGCTTGGTAAAGTGGAAAGTAAATTTAAAGTAGTAAAACAGAGACAATTAAAAGATTTGCAGAATCCTTATTTTGCCACTTCATTTGTCTGCTAGTTTTCTGTTGACTGGTTTCAGTCTTTAGATAACCTGATGATATCAATGCAGCCGATTATTATGTTATTATTCCATTTGGGTTCCCTGGATTTGCCTCAATCTGCAGTCAGGAGATCATGACACACCTATTTTAGGTGTGCTATTTTATTTTATTTGTGCTTTTTAAAAAACAGTTTTAGTCCACGAAGGGTCATAGGTATAAAGACCAAATGATGGAAGTTGAATATTCAAGTTTTGACTTTGACTGTAAGACCACCCCAACACTATGAACAAATGCAAATAATATTTCTATTTTTTTGTTGATGCTGAACAAACTGAAAGGTCTATATGAAATAGCAAGATAAAAATTAGGCCCAAAGAACTCCGTATTTACTCTCTTCATGTAAACCTGCTTTTGGAATAACAGTCAGACATTTTCACTGAACTACGTCATATTTCCAAATCTTTCCCCTTTGTTGCCCACTTTTATAATCCGTGTACTGGATTCAGGCATTTTTACAAATTTGACTTCTAGGAGGTTGGTCGGTAGTAATCGGAGGTTTGCCTCCTGTCAGGAATTTGGACTTGCATCCTGCACCTCAATCTCATTTAATGTTACATCATCTCGATTGGACTGGTTGAGGTTTGAAATTTGGTTTCATTCCTTGTTCTCCCATTGGGTAACTATTCATACCTCTGTGGGGGTTATTCCCTTCCCTTGTCCCTTTACTTTGGGAAGGGAATTTCCCCTCTACTCTTCCACTTTCTCTGCAACATCGGCACCATCAGGTGGTTGTTTAGGTTAGCTATACTCCATTGAGGCTCTTTCACTAAGTGAAGCTTCACCTTCACTTTCTTTTGGTCTGTTTGAGAACTCCACTGGTCTGCTTACAATTTTACTGTAAAGATATCTGTTGATCAGATCTTTAGCTCTGGAATGTCATCTTTTGGCACATTCCCAATTCCCTTTAGGCATTCTTTAAGGCTATTGGGCTTGCTCTGGCCCATTTGAAGTCTATTGAGGTCTGTCCTGAGTCTTTCTGACATTTATGGTAGGACTTTAACCCCATTTAATTTTGTTGATTAGATTCAGAATTGCTGATTGGCAGGAGACAGAGGCTGGTCTAGAGATGTTTTTGTCATTGGAAACCAGTGTCGATTGGAGTTCTACATGGATCAGTGTTGGGGTCCTTGTTGTTTAGATTTCAATGTGGGATAGTTGATCAGTAACTTCACGGATGTTACAAAAATTAGTGGGGTGGTAAATAATAAGGAGAACAGCTTTAGATAATAGAAGGTTATAGATGGGCTGGTCAGCTGGGTTGATCAGTGGCAAATGGAATTCAATCTGGATAAGTGAGGTGATGCAGTTGGGCAGGACAGACAAGGCAAGGCGAATGGTTGAACCCTGGGCAGCACTGAGGATCAATGGGATCTTGGGATGCATGTCCATCACTCCTGTAAGGTCGAGGGGTAGGTAGTTAAAGTGATTGAGAAGGCATATGCAATACTTGCCTTTGTTAACCAAGACATAGAGTTTAACAGCAAGAAGGTTATGCTAGAACTGTATAACATGTTGGTTAGGCCACAGCTGGAGTATTGTGTACAGTTCTGGAATCCACATTATAGGAGGAATGTGCACTGGAGAGTGTACAGAGGAGATTTACCAGGATAAAACTGCAAGAACTGTGGATGCTGTAAATCAGGAACGAAAACAGAAGTTGTTCGAAAAGCTCAGCAGATCTGGCAGCATCTGTGAAGAAAAATCAGAGTTAACATTTCGGATCTGTTCTGAGGAAGGGTCACCGGACCTAAAATGTTAAGTCTGATTTTTCTTCACAAATTCTTCACAAAAAGATCTGCTGAGCTTTTCCAGCAACTTCTGTTTTTGTTCCTGATTTACCAGGATGCTGCCTGGGCTGGAAAATTTCAGATATGAAGTGAGATTGGACAGACTGGGGCTGTTTTCCTTAGAGCAGAGGAGATTGAGAGGGGACATGATTGAGATGTATAAAATCATGAGGAACAGAGATGAGGTAAACCGAAAGAAACTTTTCCCCTTGGTGAAGGGATCAATGACCCAGCAGGACAGATTTAAAATAAGGGGCAGGAGGTTTAGAGGGGGATGTGAGGAAAGTATTTTCCATTCAGAGGATGGTGGGAATCTGGAACTCACTGCCTGTAAAGGTAGTAGAGGCAGAAAACCGTTAAAGATTATTATTAAAGAAGTATTTAGATGTGCACTTGCAATGCCAAGGCATTCAAGGCTGTGAGCCAAGTGCTTGAAAATGGCATTAGATTAGCTGGCTGGTTGTTTTTGACCAACGCAGACTAGATGGGCCGAAGGGCCTTTATCTGTTCTGTAGACCTCTATGTTTGATGAGTTGCTTTTGATACAAACTCCTGACAGTCATGCCTGAACAGACATAGCAACACTTAATGCCGCAGACAGTGGTCTTACAGTTGGAGTTTTTGGGCCATGCTGAAACTAACAATTTTCCTTTAGACGCCCAAGCTTTGCTCAGTGGAAGAACAAGGTTCAGTTTCTCACCAGGTCTCCCATCCGAATCTCTACTTATGATGGTTGGATGCGATTCTGTTTTCTCTGCCTAGCTTCCCTTTTCTCTGCAGCTTGTTTCAGGGGTATTTAACTTAACTTTACTTCTTGCTCACCTGTAACAGCTTCCAGACTCCAGCTTCTCAGAGGTTATGGAGCTATGTATTAACTCATAGCAGTTCAGCTACAAGTTGTGTCTTCCTGGACCCTGCAACACTCTTCTG
This sequence comes from Rhincodon typus, assembly GCF_021869965.1. Classification (NCBI taxonomy): domain Eukaryota; kingdom Metazoa; phylum Chordata; class Chondrichthyes; order Orectolobiformes; family Rhincodontidae; genus Rhincodon; species Rhincodon typus. The sequence continues at coordinate 22,026,012 of NC_063357.1, read as the reverse complement.
CATGACGTCCTCAAACAGTATAGGGCAGCCTCAATTTGGAGTGCTTGTACCCAGTATTCAAAAGCAAGTTGCTTAGACCATTCAAATATTAGGCAAGGTTGGTTACGGCATTTCTTGCGGTTTCTAATTTTTCCCTATATACCTCTGATTCTGGCTGGTGTGAACTTAAAATGGCTCTTTGTGCTACCTCATAGTCAGTGATGCTGTCCTCAGGTTAGGGCAAGTAAACTCCATGCGTTTTGCCAATCAGCCTGGTCTGTAATAGCACTTTCCTCTGCTAGCCTGGCTGTTTTATCTGTTGTAGTAATCTTTCAAAAGAGATAAAGAAGGTCTTCTGTATTAAATTTGGGAATGAAACGGGCAAACTTAATTCTTCATTGAATGCGGTTCCTCACTGGAGGTGCCTTCAGTCTCTCTTTTCAGCTCAATTAGAACTCTATTTCTCATTCCCTTTCTTTTTATTTCTGCCAGAATACTAAATCTAACCTTAGCTGCTGCAGTTTTAATTTATCCATTTCATTATCATAGAATAGAATCCCTACAGTGTGGAAACAGGCCCTTTGGCCCAACAGGTCCACACTGACCTTCAGAGCATCCCACCCAAACCCATCCCCCTATAACCCACCTAATCTACACATCCCTGAACGCTACAGGCAATTTAGCATGGCTAATCCACCTAGCCTGCACATCTTTGTGGGAGGAAACCGGAGCAAACCCATGCAGACAGTCGCCTGAGGGTGGAATCAAACCCGGGTCCCTGGCGCTGAGGCAGCAGTGCTAATCACTGAGCCACCGGGCCGCCCCTCCCTCTGTTTATAGCTCTGAGTATTTCACCATGTAGTTCCCCATTTCTATTTGTCTGACCATCAGGCGGAATCTAAATACCTGTCTACCTATCTTTTAAATCTCAATGACTCAAGAAAACCTTTCCGCAGTTTCTCTCTTTTTCAGTCAGAAGTCACACGACACCAGGTTATAGTCCAACAGGTTTGTTTAAAATCACAAGCTTTCAAAGCACTGCTCCTTTGTCAGAGGAAGTCAAAAGTCACACGACACCAGGTTATAGTCCAACAGGTTTGTTTAAAATCACAAGCTTTCAAAGCACTGCTCCTGATGAAGGATGTTGGACTATAACCTGGTGTTGTGTGACTTCTGACTTTGTCCATCCTGATCCAACACCAGGATCTCCACATCATGGCTACCATCTCCTTTTTGATAACAGCATTTTGGAAGAACAATTTTTTCGCCAAACCAATTCTGTTGTTTGCCTTTGTGCACATTATTGACTGAGCTACTAAATTTGTTATGACCTGCTGAGGTGGGGGAATTAGTTCCACACTTTTTAACCTCTTAGTTGGCAGTAACAATATTCTTTATTTTCATTTAGCACACAGCTATTGCACATCAATTTAAATTTAGTCAACTAGACCAAAATTAAAGAGGCAATTTGAAAGCTTTCTTGAGTGAAATAAGGAAGAATTTGTATCTAGTGCTCTAAAAAAAAGTGACATGAAACACTCACATAAGCACAAGTAATAAGTGTAAAAAGGTGGGGGAGAGAGGGTATCTGATACAGACAGGATGATGAAAGGGATGACAGTTTAAAATGCTTAGAGTCCTTAAATTGTGACAATGAAACTTGGAGACTACTGCTGTTTAGTTATTGTATAGTTTTCTCATCAGATGACGGAAGTTAACTATTTGATATCTATTTATATTTTGATTGTAACTAAGGGAGGGAAATCAGTTACTTCCTATTTTCTCCACTGGGTGAAAGAACCTACAAGACTCTGTATCGATCTGCTAATGTCCAAAGTTAACATCATCTCCTCCTACACTCTACTTTGTTTTTTGGTTGTTGATAGGTGACCTCTTGCATTTAGATTTCTGCATCATCAGTGTGTTGCCTGAGTTGTAGAAATTAGGAAATTGTTTTTTCTGTAAGTGGAACCAAGGAGATCCTTTCTGTATTTTTATGGTTTTGCAAAGGGTTGCGTCCCTCGGGCAATGAAGTTAGTATCAGGCACCTATCTGCATTAGATTGTGCCTAGACTTTGAGGATTTATGTTCTACAGCTTTTTTTTTTGGTTATATTGTAAAACAGATGAAATGACACTTCCGTGGCAATTTCAGACAGTGACCCTGCCTCCCCACCTCCCATTAAAAGTCAACAGCTTTCTTTGTGTTTCACTGTCTCTTTCTTCCATTTGGTAGTGAATCTGTGGAATGAAATGTAGAACTACCGAGCAAGCCAATGCTGTCACTTACATCAATTTCCAAGGCCCACAGGATGTTAGGCTTCCCTCTAACTTATATAATTAGAGTTGATCTGAAATTAGAATACCTTGTTTTCAAGTACTTCCATGGGTCCATAGAGGGCATAAGCAAAGATATAGCTGGAAATCAGTAATGATAGTTGATCTATCACATGCATTGTCACAAGGACCATAAAAATCATGACCTTCAGGTTATCATGCCTATTCAGGTGATGAATGACTAATGCAGCTCTGACACCAAATCAGGAAAGTATGAAAAATACTTCCTTTTACTCAGTAAATTTCACCTCAATATGTTTTGAACCACAGATACGTTAAGGATCAAGTTGTTTTCAGCCACCAAACTCCAGCTGTTTTAACGTCACCAGTCTTCCCATTGTTGTTCTGTTAAAAATGGAATTGCTTTTCTCCCTGAAGCAGAAATTTCTGCCTAACGCTGAACAAGTTTGATAATGAAAAATAACACATAACTGTCACTCAAGTCTATTTGTTCCATAGTCTTGGTTAACATACAATGTACTGAAGAAGAAATCTGAAGGAAATGAAAGTTAAACATGATGAATACAATTTCTTACATTTCACATTCTGAGGTGATTAAAAAAAATATAAAAACAGGGTCTATTTTCTTTAACATGGTCTTGACTTGAATCTCACCAGTACACAAGTAGATGAATTGATTAAATAATTTTCCTAGAATGGGAGCCATTTTTTTTAACTGATAAGATACTTGCATTTTTCTATCCTGCGACAACACTTTCCCAAACCAATACTATTATGATTGTTAAACGTTGAACGATGGAAAAAGACATGATAGTTACAGGAAATAATTGTTTCAGTTCCACTTGTGAAACTGTACCTATAGAATTATTTTTACATCATTGCTGTAGTCTTGGATTTAGTAATTAACACTGAAAGTTGACTGGTAAAAAAACACATAGCATTTATACAAAAAATCTTAGGTTTTTGCAAACCTTGCATATAGTTGACACTTGGTACAAGTAATAAGTGCTGCATTAGTTGAACTTTTCTGTCACTCATTGTCTCTTAGAGCAATCTTGCAGCTACTCCTTTTTCATTTCATGTGCCCTGTCCCTGTTTGCCATCTTTTTCTATTAGGCCTATATTGAGTGCTTTTCTCGTTGACTTTCCCCTTTATGTATTAATACTTTTCTATCACACATTTGCTGTCACACCTGTCTGTAATGCTTTGCTATTATTTAAGCTTGCTATTTTTTAATCTTACATTGTATTATCTGTCTGAGGCTCTGATTCATTCTTCCCCATTGACTCACTCCAGGTCTGGTTCACATCTTGTGTGATTGGACTTTTCCTTACTCTACCATAAGCTTTGAGTTTCTTGATAAATTTATTGAGCATTTCTATTTTTTTAAAATGTTATACCACTTAAAGCACAGGAGGTTTAGTCCTGTCCAGATCCCTCCTATTTTCCATAATGTTTTGATGACCACATCAGGTTTCTTCTGTACAAATGCTCTGGGCAAATCCCCTCCTGACATTACTTACCACTGGCCTGTGTTGCTCGACAATCCCGGGAGACTGGAACCTGTCGATCCATAAGATCTCGGTCGCTAAGAATTTTGCTGCTGGAGTTTTAACCCCATGGAAGGCCCACTGCTGGCTTAGCCAGCGCCTGATTGGCTTGTAGTTTGATAAGCTTTCCCAAAAAGAGATGGTGTGGGCCTCTTGATTGAAAACGAAAAACGCTGGAAATCACAGTGGGCCAGGCAGCATCCGTGGAGAGAGAGCAAGCTAACATTTCGAATCTAGATAACTCTTCATCAGTGTAGGCCTCTTGCTGGTTTGCCAGCTGACAGGCAAGACCTCTGACACTCTCAACCCAGTGCTGTCCCAACAGTGAGTAATTATCCTGATTGTTTCACATTAGACATATGTATGACTTTCCAAATAAATGCTAAACAGTTCTACAAGAATTTAAGTATGAAAAGGTAAAGTCACTGTAGACTTGGCAGACCACAGGGCTGATCTCCCATTGGGGAGCTGACTGGGTGACAATTTACCTTGAGGGTCACTATGCCTCAGGTGAGGGGAGAGGTTTTGATGGTTACCTTCTCGATAACCTTAGCTGGTGCAGGAATTGAACCCATGATGTTGGTGTCACAAACCTGCCATCCAGCAAACTGAGCTAACCAACCCGCAATGTGTGTATATGGAAAATCTATTGATTGCAGCGGTCATTGCAGATAGACTGACTACTGCACTATATATAACGTGGCAGAAAGTATGAATGCAAACTTCATTCCATAACAGCAAGTGATCATTTTTTTATGAAGAATACATTCCAGTCTATTCTACATTCCATCTCAGTGTGCAGATAGATTTACAGACACTCTCTTGTCATTTGTCAATCATCCTTAATGTAGACTCTCAGACTATGTGGCAAAACAAATCAAAATTGGTATCGAACGTGTTTATGAAATAACCTTTCAGCCAACCAAAGATAGCCTTGACTGTGTTGTTTCAGATCAATATCTTTTGGTGGAGTTTCTATTACAGAAAGTAAGAGAACTACAGGTTATAACACTGCAACTGTATTTTACCAAGTCTCTTAGCCCTGTCCCAAACATTTTGGAGTCATTAGTATTGTCTGAGTTCAATTTAAAACCTAGTTCTATTGAAATTCATTTTGCAATGAACTTGGCTCTTCCATTTGTGTGTCATTCATTAGGGATCATCATGGTGTTCCATTTATTACCAACTGAGAACTGTTTCCAGTTTAACCTCAGTAAATTCTAGTATGAATATAACCAGAACTCTTCACTATTTAATGAACCTTTTGAAAAAGTTTGAAACAAATTTTTGAACAAGCTAAATTCTTTTCATAGCAATCTTGCTCCTATTGGTATTAGTTTTGACTCGTAAATACTGCATTTGAAGGCTATAATCTATGGAACTGGCATGTGATTTGACATCTTCTCAGAACAGCCTATAGGTTTTACCTGAGCCTACAGGAGGAATTTTCCCTTCCTTGAAAAAAGAGAGTTAGGGCGAATAAGTTCTTTGGCAATTAACGTGCCACCACACAGCTGAGAAAACTTGTCCAATTGCCCACTAGCCAGAAGCCAGAGGCTTACACTCTTCACCTGGGCATCACAGGAAGAGGGGTTTGAATGTAAGAACAGGTGGGTGGCTACAGAAGGCATCCCTTGTCTCCCAATTAGGGCAGTTAGAGGGCCCTGCAAACCCCCAACACAAACTTAGCAGGCAGGTTTCTTTTAATCATTAGTGGGACCTGGGAATCGCTAGTGTGGACAGCATTTTTTTTTATTGCCTGTCTCTAGTTACCCTTCAGAAGGTGATGGTGAGCTGCCTTCTTGAACGCTGCATTCCACATTTTGCAGGTTGGCCCACAATGCCCTTAGGGATGGAGTCTGACCCAGGAAGCTGAAGGAGCAATATAATCCCAAGTCAGGATGGTGAATGGTTTGGAGGAGAACTTGTAGGTGGTGGTGTTCCCATGTATCTGCTGCCCTTGTCCTTCTAGGTGGAAGTGGTCTTGGGTTTGGAAGGTGATGTCTAAGGATCTTCGATAAATTTCTGTAGGGCATGTTGTAGATTGCTCCTGAGTGTCAGTGGAGGGACTGGATATTGTTGGATGTGGTGCCAATCAAATGGGCTGCTTTGTCCCGGATGGTGTCAAGCTTCTTGAGTGTTGTTGGAGCTGCACTCATCCAGGCAAGTGGGGAGTATTCCATCACACTCCTGACTTGTACCTTGTTTGGTAGACAGGCTATGGGGGCGTCAGGAGGTAAGTTATTCATTGCAGTATTCCCCATCTCTGACCTGCTCTTATAGTCACTGTGTTTATATGACAAGTCCAGTTGAGTTTCTGGACAATGGTAACCCAAAAGATGTTGATAGTGGAGGATTCAGTGATAGTAAAACCATTAAATGTCAAGGAATGCTGATTAGATTGTCTCTTATTGGAGATGGTCATTGCCTGGCATTTGTGTGGTGCGAATGTCACTTGCCACTTGTCAACTGAAGCCTGGATATTGTCCAGATCTTGTTGCATTTGAACATGGACTGCTTCAGTATCTGAGGAGTCACGAATGGTGCTGAACATATGCAATCATCAGTGAACATCTTCACTTCTGATCTTATGATACAGGGAGGGTCATTTGAGCGTAGCTGTAATTTCCCAGTCAGGAAACTAACCACCTAGCTTATCAGCCAGGGAGGCAGGTGATCTGGGGAATTGGCAAATTTTGGCCTACAGGCACTAATTGAGTACTTAAGGGCCTTAATTCATGGTGCATTAAAAAAAGTTACTATGGACAACAGAGTAGTTCAGGCATCTGAAAATTGATAGCCTAAACTGTACACAATAATGTAATAATTGTCCAACTTTATTATATATAAGCTTAGATCAATTTATCTTGGATTATTTACTTTTGTATTCCATGCTCTAAGTTTTAAAATACGAAGTAGTGATGATTGGTTTGGTTAAATGTACCTGCATTTGTAATCAGTGAGTTACATTATTGAAATTTTAACTGCAATTGCTCATCCACTGTCTTCAGAGATAACAAGGTGTAGAGCTGGATGAACACAGCAGGCCAAGCAGCATCAGAGGAGCAGGAAGGCTGACGTTTCGGGCCTAGACCCTCCTTCAGAAATGGGGGTGGGGAAGAGGGTTCTGAAATAAATAGGGAGAGAGGGGGAGGCGGATAGAAGATGGATAGAGGAGAAGATAGGTGGAGAGGAGACAGACAGGTCAAAGAGGCGGGGATGGAGCCAGTAAAGGTGAGTGTAGGTGGGGAGTTAGGGAGGAGATAGGTCAGTCCAGAGAGGACAGACAGGTCAAGGAGGGTGGGATGAAGTTAGTAGGAAGGAGATGGGGGTGGGGCTTGAGGTGGGAGGAGGGGATAGGTGGGAGGAAGGACAGGTTAGGGAGGTGGGTACGAGCTGGGCTGGTTTTGGGATGCAGTCGGGGGAGGGGAGATTTTGAAGGTTGTGAAGTCCACATTGATACCATTGGGCTGCAGGGTTCCCAAGCAGAATATGAGTTGCTGTTCCTGCAACCTTCAGGTGGCATCGTTGTGCTTGGCCTGCTGTGTTCATCCAGCTCTACACCTTGTTATCTCAGATTCTCCAGCATCTGCAGTTCCTACTGTCTCTGAAACAATTTTAACCCCACTGTCTTCAGGGTCTTTCAACAACATCGATTTGCATTTGTATAGCACTTTAATAAATTGCATCTGTCATCTGTCTGCCAAGTTCATTTATCTATGTCAGCAGTCTTTTACAGTCCACCTGGCTGTTTGACAAGCTTCTTACTTTGGCATTGTCAGCAAATTTAGTGTCTCTGTTTCCGATACACAAGTCTGTGCATATTATTTGGGTGACAGAAGTGTTCATGCTAAGGGACGCTGCTTTAAGTTCATGCCAATTCTGAAAAACAATGTTTTCCTTCTTGTGCGTCATTCAATGTTACATCCATGGAACTACATTTCCATTGACACCTGAAGTTCTGTAACAAACCCCTCATAATACAGCTTATTAATGGTTTCTGAAAAACTGTAAACACCACATCTACTACATTTCCACTCAGAGATAGTAAGAACTGCTGATGCTG